>NC_041385.1:483682221-483692199 GCF_002162155.2 Triticum dicoccoides
TGATGGCTCCGGTGGTGGCGACGGAGGCAGTTGTGGCGAGGGAGGCAGGGGCATCTCCGGTGACGGCGAGGGAGGCAGGGGCGTCTCCGGTGACGGCGAGGAAGGTGGCGTCGACGGTGGCTCCGGTGGCGTTGACGAGGCCGCGCGGCTCCGTGGCGTTGGGGCGGCTCCGGTGTCGTCGACGGCGCACGGCTCTGGTGGCGTCGACATCGGCGGCGAAGTGGGGCGACGGTGAATCGGGGAGACGGCGGCGCGCGGGGTGGGTTGAGGGATTTGGGGGAGAAGTGGCCGGGGGGAAATGGTTTTTTGGTTAAGTCAAACTTAGCGGTAGCGCGTTTCGCAAAACGCGCTATCGCTAAGATAGCTATAGCGATTTTTGCAAAACGCGCTGCTACTATAGCTATGTAAATTTCTTCCTTTTTTAATTTCCTTTTCTGTTTCTATAGCGGGGGTCTAGGACACGCGCTGCAGCTACGTTAGCTATAGCGCCTCTTACAAACACACGCTGCTGCTATGCCTTCCTCCGATTTTTCGCTTTTTCGTTTATTTTGCTTTACATTTTATTTTTTCCTTTCTCCTTTTTCTATTTCTTTCATTTTCATTTACTTTTCTATTTGTTTTTCATCTTATTTTATTTCCGTTAGTAGTAGCGCTCTTCCCTGGAAACGCGCTGCTAATTATGCCCTAGCAGTAGCGCGTTTCTTCTAAGCCCGCTACTGCTATGCGTAGCCTATCATTCTGTCAATGGAAATATTAGTAGTAGCGCTTTCGCTACTACTAGCGCTACTGCTAAGTTTGTATCTGTAGCGTGGTTTCTCTTAAATCGCTACTGCTATATAGCACTAGCGCGCTTTTTTGACCCGCGCTGTTGCTAAATTTCTGTGTATAAGGTTTTTCCTAGTAGTGTTTGATCGGCGTCTACTTTTTGGTTTTCCGATCTTTTCTTGATCGGTTTGCATCGCCCACCGCCGCCGTCGACACCTTGCGCCTCTACTCCGACATCGGCGCAACCGGCCGGCTACTTTACCGACCCGGCAGCCTCGCGTGACAGGCAGCCCTCAAGGCCGTCGTCCGCGCGCCGGCCCGCCCGTCGATCTACGCCGGCCGTCACCGCCCTGCTCCGACCGGGACTCCTGCATCACCCCGACCCGGCGGCCTCGCGCCATGCGGCGGCCAATCATAGCCGCCCTGCCGCCCACCGCCGCCAGCTTCATCTCGGACTCCGCCACCACCACGCCTCCACCGAGCGGCGTCCCCGACCTCGCGCGCGATCGGCTTGATCACCCGCTCATCGCCGCGATCCGCCTCATCTACGCCGCGCGACCGACCTGGCCCGTCAGTTGCGCGCGCCTCCGCAGGTCCCGTGAAGATCGTCTCCGAGTTCAGCGCGCCCCTCCGCCGATCGAGCAACGGGCTGCCACTCCGTCGCCCCGTCGGGCCGTAGCGCCGCCGCCCCGTGGTTCTTCTCCCGGCTCCACCGACCCGCGTCACCGCTGGGTCGCCCCTTCGGGCCGTAGTGCCGCGGCCCGCGGTCTACCGCCGCCCCGAGGCCGTCCGCTCCAGGCCGTCCCCGTGGCTGCACCGACCCTCGCGCCGCCGCTGCGTCGCCCCGTCGGGCCGTAGCGAGCGTGGCACGCGGTCCACGCCGCCGTCTCGAGGCCGTCCACGCGGTTGCACCACCCCGCGCTCCGCCGCTGTGCCGCCCCTTCGGGCTGTAGCACCGCGGCCCGCGGCCCCTGCGACTGTCCCGAGATCTTCTGTCGTCGCCCCAACCTACCCGCCGCCGCTGCCACGCCCTTTCGGGCCGTAGCGCCGCAGCCCGCGGTCCACCGCTGTCCCCGCGCGTCGACTTCCTGTGGCATGCGCCGCACCACCTCCTTTGGCGCGGGAACGCCACCATCCGCGCCGGTCTTCGTCACGCTGTCGGGTTCTTCGTCTACTTCGAGCACTGCCGCCGCGCTCCTAACCTAGCCGCCGCCGCCGCCGTCAGGCCGCCGCCGCCGCTCTTCTTTTGTAGCCGCCGCCGCTACCCCCGTAGCCGCCGCAGCCGCCCGTCCACCTCCTTCGTCTTCGTCCAACACCAGCCCGTCGCCAGCGTCGTCGTCATCTATCCCGACCGCTTCATCTACTCCGATAACCGCGGGCGACATTGGCCCCGTGCCGATTGGCGCCGCAACCGTCGTCGAGTCCTTCTCTGCTGGCCTCTCCGACTTCTTCGACATGGCGTACAGCTCGTGCAGGTCCCTGTCTACGCATGCCCGGTGCTGGCAACACCGCCGCGTGTCTTCGTCCACGACGTGTCCCCGGGCCCGGCAAGCCTGGTGCAACGCTTCGTCAACTTCGTCTTCGTCCGTCTACGCATGCCCGGTGCTGGCAACACCGCCGCGTGCCTTCGTCCACGATGTGTCCCCGGGCCCGGCAAGCCTGGTGCGACGCTTCGTCAACTTCGTCTTCGTCCGTCTACGCATGCCCGGTGCTGGCAACACCGACGCGTGCCTTCGTCTACGATGTGTCCCCGGGGTTGGCAACCCCGGCGCGACGCGTCGTCAACATCATCTACTTCCTGGCGCACCACTACTTCGACACCACTGCGCCCACGACTAACTCGGCGCCTCCTTGCGCCCGCGGCTCCACGGCGACTTTCTCGACACCGGCTACCCCGACTCGATATCGACCACGGCATTCTTCGCACGGCTACCTCGACCACGGCTCCACCACCCACGCTCTCGGCTACCTCGACAAACGGCACAAAGGGCTATCGCCTTGCTTGAGCAACCTCGTCGGTTGCCACTCCAGCCACGACTCCGCGATGCATCGACCGTTACGACTGTGGGGGGTGTCCGTCGGCTTGCCTTCGGATTCTTCTCCAGTCTCACCGTCTGCGTCGCTACCATTGTGACCGCGGGGGGATGTTGAGTATCATGATTATTAGGAAAGCTAGGATAGCATAGGATATTATTCTACCTTGCCTTGTACTCCAAGATAATCATGTACTCCTATATATATGTCCATGAGGCTCAAGCAATACAACAATCATTCCACCAAACCCCTCTCTCCCTTCTAACACTCGCTCCTGATGCTGGGCTTCCTCTTCGCCTCCGATCGACCTCCTGCTCCTGGACGACGTGGTGGGTAAATGCTGGTTTCCTCGGAAAGCAAGGCACACTCTATTCAGAGAGGTTAATTTAGTCTAATGGGTCATTTCCTTAGTTTCATTTGCTGCATCTTGTTGCGCGCTCCGTTGCAAATGGTAAAATAGACATCCGAGACATGTCAATTGCTGGCACACTCTGTTCAGAGAGGTGATGTTCCACTTGTCGTTCCTAAGATATGTCTTCACAAGCTAGTACTTCCTCCGTTCGGAATTACTTGTCGCAGAAATGAATGTATCTAGACGTATTTTAGTTCTAAATACATCTATTTCCAAGACAAATAATTCCGAACGGAGGGAGTACTTCCTCCATCCGAAAAAACTTGTCCCAAGTTTGTCCCTCAAATCGATGCATCTAACATTAACTCGGTGCTAGATATATCCATTTGAGGGACAAGCTTTTCCGGTCGGAGGGAGTAACTTCGTGTCGCTGTTTGTTAATTCCACTTTTCTTGTCGTATTTGCCCGTTTGCCGAGAATTATAATTGTAAATGTTCATACATACAAGGTTCGACATTTTTAGGGTTTGACGCCGGTAGATTTAGTTTTTTTTAATGGAAATTCATGTTTTAGAACATAAAACGGACGTGGACCCTCACAAACACTCACCCCTTATGAACACACTCACACACATTTTATCCCTGAAGTGTCGAAATTGATAAATCACGAAAGGTTTGAAAGTTTTGTTTATGTTTGACTTATAGTCCAACCAATATCTCACGGAAAAAATGCATTATGTTTGAATTTTACTCGAGCTCAATTATCATTGAATTGTCATGTCAATTTCTCAAATTTTATGAATACTACCATACTTTAAGATGATTTTTCTACATATTTATATTCTCTGGTCAGTTTGTTTTTATGCACCGCAAATCTGTATCTTCATACCCTCTAACTCCAGTAAACGGCCTCTCACCCAGAGAGCATCGTTTTGACTACCAGACTCAAATGAGCCCTGAAGTGAATAAAAAATTCGTTAAGAAAATTAAATCAATTCACAAAATTCCAAAAAAAATTGCAGAGAAAGATGACTGAGTGCTTGATGTCTATGCCAAATTTCAGCGCATTTGAATATCCGAGTAGCTCTCAGCAAAAAAGATAAAATAATAAAGGTCTGTTAAAGATTACTGTTTGTGCAATGTTCGGACTTGATTTTTCTTTGGCGAGACCCACTGAGATGTCCAAATGATTCGAAATTTGGCACGCGCCTCACGCACTCAATCATCTTACGCTCATTTTTTTTTGGAATTTTTGAAATTTTGTAGTATTTGTTTTGAATTTACTGTTCATCGGGTACAGATGAGCCTAGGCTTAGAATTGGATATCCCCTCTGTCGGTGTTAAATCCGGCAAATCTCGGGTAAGGGGTCCCAAGCTTGATGATCTGAGCTAGATGGTAACAAGGAAAGTAGGGACACGAGTTTTACGTAGGTTCTGGCCCTCTTGAGGAGGTAAAACCCTTCGTCATGTTTCTTATTATCGATAATGATGGGGTACAGAGTATAGATTGATCTACCTCGAGATCATATGAATATTGTCTAAGCTCTAAACCTTGCAAAGGTGAATGAGTGTGTTTCTAAGGACTAAACCCCACGACTTATATAGACGGCGGGGGTATCTAGGGTTTACAAATGGACGGTTACAATCTCTAGAGATAGGCATGCCGGTTGAAACATGCTTAAAGTAAATGCCAAGTCTTCAGGAGATCTTCGTCTTGATCCTGCCGGTTGAAACATGCTTAAAGTAAATGCCAAGTGCAGGAGATCTTCGTCCCGGGTTGGTATGGCCACTTCAACAGTCTTCAATGGGTCCTCAGCCTGGCCCGTTACTCGTGGGCCGACCTGGCAAGTACTCCCTAATCCAGGACACCAACACCCTCTTACCCACACCTACTTTCTAAGGCTTACCTTATTTTGGCAAACTGTCCTTCACCACCGCCCCGTCATGTCCACCTTATGATCCTAGAAATTGTAATTGTTGGAGATACGCCCTAGAGGCAATCATGTATGATGATATTTCCTATGTGTTTATGAATAAACATAGTCCTTGGACATTATCAATGATGTGTATCAGCAAGTACGTGACTTGTTTGTGGGATTATGCATTGTATGATGACTGTCCTTAAAGGTCCCTAGTTGAAAAGGCTGTGTGGGCGTGCAGCCGACTAGACTAGTATATGACACGGTGGATGGCTCGTCTCACTAGTCATGGAGCATTGAATGCTACCGAATAATATGGACTCGGAAGGATCTGGTTGGATTCGACATAGTTGGATCTGAGTCGAGATAAGGTTCGAGTCGGACATACCTAACTATGAGACACAATGATATGTCATGTGTGAGTCTCTAGTACAACATACGTTTTATGTCCTAAGACCTGAGCTGTCACATATACTCGGGATGGTGACCGGCCTGCTTTGGGCCGACCAAATGCTACTCCGTAACTTGATAATTATAAAGGTAGGTTTCGGGCTTGTCCAGACCCATGCTGCGCACATGGTCGAGCAAGATGGGATTTGCCCCTTCGATCAGGAGAGATATACTCTGTGTCGCTCGTGTGATCCGACCAAGATAAGCATGGCCATGCCATAAGGATTATGCGATAATCTGGTTTGTGGTTGGCATAACTGGAACAAGAAAGAGGTCGGGCTAGCACAAAGATGACAGACTCACCTTGAGCTCGACAACATATATCGTGTGGCAAAGGGAATGGAAGTGTGATGTACAGGTTGGCCAACCAGCTTCACAGACTGCTTGGTGGTCGGCACGCCTTGCTAGAGGCCGCTACCAGCTGAGCAGATCAGAGGTGATCCGACCTGTGACCAAGACGACTTGAACCTAAGAGGTCACATGCTTAAGGGAAGGAACCTATGAGGTCAGATCCGAGGACACTGGTCGGATGTGATCCGAGCTAGACTTGGATCGTGACTGAGTAGACTTGTGGGCTTTAGGCGTTGTGCGAGGCCCAGTGTTTAGCCTGAGATGGATGTCTATAAATAGTGGAGGTGCGGAACACTCATTGAATTGCTTGCTTCAGCGCTGTCACTAGGGCTTTGCATGTGTTGCAACTAGCCACCTCCACTCACCTCCGACTGTGTGATCGGACCTAACAGTCTGTCGCACGGTGTTCCTCCTGCGCACTTGCACTGCTTCGGTGAACCTGCTCGTGGGATCCGTTCTGCTACATGAGAGATCGACGAGGAGGAGACGACTCCGGAGATGCGCTGCACCAACTCTACTTCCGTTGCACGACAGTGCGCGTCTAGTGGCAAAGATCCTTGATCCACCTCCCTTAGCATGCTCCCGGATGTTCTGCGGGTAGGAATTTTTAATTTGCAGTCGACGCACCCTACCATAGACACCGACAGTAACGAGTGTGGGAGTCCTGGACTAGGGGGGTCCTCGGGCATCTGGTCTATTGTATATGGGCCGGACCGATGGGCCGTCAAGATACAAGACAGAAGATCACCTCTCGTGTCTAGTAGGGACTCCTGTATACGTGGATGGCAAGTTTAGGTGTCCGGATATATTATTTCCTTTCTGTTAAACCAACTTTATACAACCCTAAGCCCCTCTAGTGTCTATATAAACTAGAGGGTTAGATCGGAGGCAGGATCACAACATTACTAAGCTAGCCAAACTAGGGTTAGCCAATACGATCTCATGGTAGATCAACTCTTGTAATGTCACGCCCAATATGCGACCCTATCCAAAAGGAACTCGAACGTCCCACCAAGGATAGACCCGCATATTGAAACGCTTTTGTAAGGTTGATATCATTACATCAACATTACATAATAGATGGGGATACATACAAGAGGCAAACAATGCCACACGAATACAACATCACAATACATAAGAGCATCATCCGACTACGGATGAATCACAAACTGAAACTCAAACGACATCCACCCTGCCAGCCCAGGCTGCCGACCTGGAACCTATCCCCTGATCGAAGAAGAAGCAGAAGAAGAACTCAAGACAAGCAAGCATCGCTCTCGCGTCATGATCATCGCATAACCTGTACCTGCAACTGTTGTTGTAGTAATCTGTGAGCCACGAGGACTCAGCAACCCCATTACCATGGGTATCAAGACTAGCAAAGCTTAAAGGGAAAGGAAGGGGTAAAGTGGTGAGGCTGCAGCAGCGACTAAGCATATATGGTGGCTAACATACGCAAATAAGAGCGAGAAGAGAGCAAAAGGAACGGTCGTGAAGCTAGCAATGATCAAGAAGTGATCCTGAACTCCTACTTACGTCAAACATAACCGAAAGACCGTGTTCACTTCCCGGACTCCGCCGAGAAGAGACCATCACGGCTACACACGCGGTTGATGCGTTTTAATTCGGATCTGGTGTCAAGTTATCTACAACCGGACATTAACAAATTCCCATCTGCCTATAACCGCAGGCATGGCTTTCGAAAGATTATACCCTGCAGGGGTGTCCCAACTTAGCCCATGATAAGCTCTCGCGAATCCACATGAACAAGACATGATGCACAACAAGCATGATGCATGACAAAGCTACATGAAGCTACTCATGGCAAGAGATGGTGCAAACAAGAGCAACACATCAAGGCAAGTTTAAATGAGGTCGGAAACAACATATAACAATTCCGGTAAGTCCTCATATGTATATTTCGAAATTGGTCCAGATCTGAATAAGCCTTATGTTCAAGTTGTTAAACAGCAAGTTAAGATGCACAAGGAGGATCTACACGGAATTCTAGTCAAGTTACATATAAAGTTCATTTAGTTCGGAGCTACTGCCTAGAAGATATGAGCAAAACAAGTTAAACATGACATTGATGCAAAAATCATACAAACATCAAGCAAACACCTCAAAACATGGGTGCAACATGATAATATGAAGCTACATGCAATTCTAAGCAAGTTTCATATAGAGCACACTCAAAACGGAGCAACGGTTCAACACACACATGAAACAAGTTATAGCAACAATCTGTCCAAAATAGCAACTAGGCATATTGCAAGCATCAAAACAACATGCTACAGTACCACGATATGAAAACAAAAGACATGGGCATGATGTACAGGTAAAGCATAACAAAACATGAACACTGAGCTATCTCCGAAAACTACTAGAACATGCTCAAACACACATGGAAAGATTGCAAGTAATAACAATTCAGACTTTGTAGAAAATAACATCAGGTTGCAATGTTTAGAGCTATCAAACAATATGTTACAGGAACTTATCATGGCAAACAAAGACATGGCATGAATCTACTAAATGCATAGATCAAAAGACCCTTACTGACCATGAGCCAAAAAGGATCAGAAAATATGATGGCACCCACGTAAACATGGCAAGTTATATTACAGATTCAAACATGGCAGGAATAGAATTATGAAGGCATGTAGATGAGCTTGTACCACTCACCACAGAGAATTAAATGGCATGGCAAGGAAACCAACAGTAAAAAGACATATTTGTGAAGCTAATAATGGCAAGAGCAAGGTCATAGGGTGCATGGAACACTAGCAACAATCATGATAACAACTGAACTTAATGTTAACAGGCTGACAGCAACATTATGAAGCAACTTTGGAGCAAGATTACAACAAGCTACAGGAAGCTATAAATGCAACCAGGGGCATGGATGGTTAGAGGATGACATGTAGAACAAAACATATTTAATGATCATCTCCAGATTATGCATAGAATGACTAGTAGCAACAGGTTTACATAGCATCGCGAAATAACAGATTCAGCCTAGTAAAACAGTAACAGCAAGTACCCTACTTAACAAGCTCGATTCACTCACCACAAGACATTGCATGACAAGATAAGAATAGCATCATCAAGAAGACATGTTTTTGTAACCAACCAAGGCAAGAACAAGTCCATAGCATGCAAGGATCAACTACAACAACCTTGGCAAAATTGAATAACATGTAAACAATCTGCCAGGAAACATTTTGAAGCAAAAGTAGAGCATGAAAATGGCATGCTAGGCTACTCCATAATTGCAACCAAGGGCAGGGATGGATATACAATAACCATATGTTCAAAACATCCTTACTGAAGTATCTCAAAACATGCATGGATTTCTCTGTAGCATCAAGTTTATATGGCATCAAAATATCAGCAAAACAAGGACTATAATCAGCAACATCACGATGCCTAGTTTGCATGCTTGTGCTAGTCACCACATTGATCACAAAAATACATGGTAAGCACCTCTGTAAATAAGACAGCATAGTTCAAAACACATGTAGACATCAACCTCATAGGATGCACACATCAGTCATGGCAAAAATGACAAAAGGGCTCGTTCTGATAACAGACAGCAGAAAATATCATGAAGCACTCTTGCAACGATGATTCAGGCATCAAGATGAGCTCAAATGAATATGATGCAATGGAATGAAATGATGTACTCATTGAGACGAACAATTTGACATATTACACGCACGAAACGGAGCTACGGATGCAGAGATACAACAGGTCAAACATGGCATGATAATGTAAAAATTACAGGGACAGTCATTACGGGGGTCAACCTCTCGGTTTAGATCTGGATCCAGGGCGCGTGGAACACGAGGTTCGCCGGAGAAGCAGGTCGCGGTGGCCGTAGGAGGCGCCGGCGGGGTCGGGGATGGCGGGGCCGGGTCGGTCCCGGCCGGATCCGGGCGCGGCGGCGGCGCACGGCGCGCCGGCGAGGCGAGGGGCGGCCGGCTCGGGGCGCCGGCGAGGATCCCGGGCGGCGGGGCCCCGGCGAGGTGGCGGAGGCGGCGGCCGCAGAGGAGGCAGGCGGCGGCGGCGGGCACGGTCGCCGGCCAGAGGAGCCGCGACTCGGGCG
>NC_041385.1:483692440-483703785 GCF_002162155.2 Triticum dicoccoides
GAGGCGGCGCGGGCCGGGAGGGCTGGCGATGGGCCCGAGCGGGCCTGGCGGTGCGGGAGCGGGTGCCGGGACGCGTGGCGGCACCCGGTTGGACGGGGGCAGCGGCGGGCTGACGTGGCCGGATCTGATTGGCCGGAGCGACGTGGTGGCTGGACATGTCCGGCGGGGCTGGACATGTCCGGCGCGCGAGGGGAGCGAGGCTAGGGTTTCGTCTGCGATTTTGAGGGAGGGGGACTAATATATAGGTAGAGGGAGCTAGGAGAGTCCAAATGAGGAGCGGTTTTCGGCCACGCGATCGTGATCGAACGCCCGAGAGCATGGAGGGGATTTAGATGGGTTTTGGGACACTTTGGAGGGGTGTTCGGCTGCAAAGAGAAAGGGGGGTTTCGGGCTACGCGGTTAACCGTTGGAGTACCAAACGACCTCCAAATGGCACGAAACTTGACAGGCGGTCTACCGGTGCTGTACCAAGGCCGCTTGGCAAGACTCGGTCCATTCCGAGAATGTTTAACACCCACTCACAACGAGAGACAAAAGGGGGACGCCGGAGAGCATAGGAGCGCCGGATTGCAAAACGGACAACGGGGAAAAGGCTCGGATGCATGAGACGAACACGTCTGCAAAATGAAATGCACATGATGACATGATAAAATGCAACACGCAAGCAAATGACATGGCAACTACAGCGAATAACTGGCAGACACCTGGCGCATCGGATCCGGGGCGTTACATGTAACCCATATACCCTTCGAATATAATCAAGCAGGAGTAGGGTTTTACCTCCATTAAGAGGGCCCAAACCTGGGTAAACACTGTGTTCTTTGTCCATTGTTACCATCGGTCCTCAGACATATAGCTTGGGCCCCCTACCCGAGATTTACCGGCTTTGACACCAACATTGGTGCTTTCATTGTGAGCTCTGTTGTATCGTCGACAGAAGGATTGATGGCTCGTCTCTTCATCAACAATGATGCCGCGTCCAGGGAAACCTTTCTCCTCGGACAGGTCTTTGTGTTCGGTGGCTTCGTGCTTCGTGCCAACCCAATCGGCCGCCTCGAGCAGGTCGACAGTTACGCGCTCGGCCACCAGATCAGGTTCGGAAACCTGAGCTACGTCGCTGATATCCGAGGAGATCTAATCTTCGAGGGGTTCGTGGCCTTGGCTGCTGCTCTGTGCCCCCATGAAAAAGTCTTTTCAGATCCCCTATTAGATCCCGTTCAAGGGTCAACCCTCATACCTGCCCCGGCCTTAGATCCAGGGCAGGTCGCATCGTCCAAAGACGGGAGCGTTGGCCCCGCTTGACTCCTTCCTCTTGTGGAGCTCCCAACCGAAGACCCAGATGCAATCTTGCACTTGCCCCTGGACAATCACTCCGAACTGTCGAGGTCTGCGCTCATTGGGTCCTATCAGGTGTCCCATGCCAAACTCAGCCCTACAGATCCACAGTTTCTAGTCCAACTTTCGCTCCTAGATGGAGAAATGGGATTAATGCAGTCTCTCGCCATCACGGAGGCTTTGCCTCCGAACTGTACCGAGCTCGGGCTGGGGGCTAAGAGCGGGAAATTTTATGCCCCACCCACCACACACTTAATAGTCACTATCAAGGATTTAACCGACATGCTGGACTACGCGTCCGAAGACATCGACGGCATGGACGATGATGTCAACGCCGAACCAAGCCAAGTCCCACCCGTCACAAGGCGTTGGGCGGCCACTTCAACCTATGATGTGTACATGGTGGACACTCCTGATAAAAAGGACAATGAGGATAATCCGAGTCCTGATGAGGACAAACCCGTCGACAAACCACCAAAGCGCCGACGTCAGCGGCCCCGCTCATGATGTGTCGAGCGAAGGATAGTAATACCGGCATCGGAGACAATGAGACTCCAGATGATGCTGAAGATCCTGAATACCCCATCGAGCCCACATTCGAACAGGATGAAAGGGAAGAGGGTCAGTATAGTCCCGAACACGCCGATCACGAAGATTCGGAGGATATCAACTACATGCTAGAATCCAAAGAGGACGTTAGCCTCGATGACGAAGACTTTATCGTCCTAGAGGAACCCCTCGAACAAGAACGCTTCAAGCGACAGCTCATCGCCACAACGCGGAGCCTGAAAAAGAAACAACAATAGCTCAAAGCTGAACAGGATATGCTCAATGAAAGGTGGACTAAGGTCCTAGCCGCCGAGGAATACGGCCACGAGCGACTTGCCAAAAGTTACCCCAAGCGCAAGCTGCTGGCACAATTCGACGACAAAGCCCTTGAGCCAATACCGTCGAAACACAATCATGCAGATCAACCAGATCAACCACCACGTGGACGGGATAAAGCGGCATATCAAGCCGAACACCAACCCGCACCCCCTCGCCGAAGAGGCAGGGAGACAACAGCCGCAGGATACACATATGACTTTCAACGTGACCTAGACAATAAAGCTGGCCAGACTAGATCAATCTACGAATCAAGAGGACGTGCCCCGGCGTGAGACAACGACTATGAAGCCCGGTGTGACGACCATTACTATACTCGGGACCAGAACCGAACTCAGATGTCAGCCGACCTCCGCTGTGATATTGCACGATATAGAGGGGCCGCACACCCTTTATGCTTCACCGATGAGGTAATGCAGCACCAATTTCGGAAGGGTTTAAACCCATAAGCATCAAACAGTATGATGGAACAACAGATTCGACCGTCTGGATTGAAGATTTTCTTCTCCACATCCACATGACTCGTGGAGATGACCTCCATGCCATCAAATATCTTCCTCTAAAGCTGAAAGGACCAGCACAACATTGGCTGAACAGCCTCCCAGAAAACTCCATTGGAACCTGGGAAGATTTGGAAGATGCTTTTTGGGTCAACTTTCAAGGCACTTATGTTCGGCCACCGGATGCTGACGACTTGAGTCACATGATCCAGCAACCAGGCGAATCGGCTCGCTAGCTTTGGAATCGGTTCCTAATCAAAAAGAACCAGATCGTGGACTGTTCGGACACCGAAGCCTTAGCGGCCTTCAAACACAGCGTCCGGGATGAACGGCTCGCCCGACACCTCGGGCAGGAAAAGCCGAAGATTATGGCAGACTTAACTTCACTAATGACCCTCTTCTATGCGGTGAGGATAGCTGGTTGGCTCATAGAAGCAACAGCTCGGGCGACCCCGACACTTCTGAGGCCAGGGATGGCAATGGTAAACCTCACCGCAATAAAAATAAATGTCGGAACACCAACGATGATGCAGACGATACGACAGTCAATGCCGGATTCAGTGACTCTAAATCCGGTCAGCGGAAGAAACCTTTCAAAGGCAACAGGGACGGTCCATCCAGCTTGGATAAAATCCTTGAGAGGCCTTGCCAGATTCATGGCACACCCGATAAGCCTGCCAACCACACCAACAAGAATTGCTGGGTTTTCAAAAAGGCCGGTAAGATAAATACCGAACACAAGGGAAAGGGACCTCCAAGTGTGGATGATGACGAGCCCCGTCAGCCGAACACCGGGGGTCAGAAACAGTTTCCCCCCGAGGTAAAAACAGTGAACAAGATCTATGTCATTCACATCCCCAAAAGGGAGTGCAAGCGCGTACTAAGGGACGTCTACGCTGTAGAGCCTGTCGCCCCCAAGTTCAACCCATGGTCAGCCTGTCCGATCACTTTTGATCGCAGGGATCACCCAACCAGTATCCTTCACGGGGGTTCGGACGCCCAGGTACTTGATCCAAATTATTGACGGATACCATGTCACTACAGTCCTTATGGACGGGGGCAACAGTCTCAGCTTGATCTATCAAGACACTGTCCGCAAGATGGGCATCGACCCATCAAGAATCAAGCCTAGTAACACTAACTTTAAAGGTGTGACACCGGGCGTGGAGGCCCATTGCATGGGCTCACTGACACTTGAGGTAGTATTCGGCTCCCCAGACAACTTCCGCAGCGAAGAGTTAATCTTCAACATCATCCCTTTCCGAAGTGTCTATCACGCACTGCTCGGACGAACTGCTTCCGTCCGCTTTAATGCAGTCCCGCACTACGCTTACTTGAAGCTGAAGATGCCTAGACCTGGGGGCGTTATCACAGTCAATGGAAATATGGAGCGCTCCGTCCATACTGAAGAGCACACCGCGGCCCTTACAGCCGAGGTGTATGGCGACCTTATCAGGCTAAACAGTTCATCGGCCAATAAAGCCAATGATGTATCTAAACTAGTCCGGTCCGCGCATAATTGCGATAAATCAACGGATCCGGGCCTTGATTAGCAGTTCGGCCTCTGCCGATCGCCCCATCAGGTTGCGGGTTACATACCGCATACATAACTACGCACTAAAAATACCCTGGGCGGCGCCGGGGGCACACTGCGGAAAAATTCCATAGTACGTCTTGACCCATCTGGACCGCATATACCTTTTTTCCTCTTCACTGCAGGTTCATCAAGAGCCCTACTTGCTATATGGTTGTTTAAGGAGATCCTTTTAAGGCTAGCGTTTCCCAACCATCAAATACTCCTATCAAAGGACTTATTATTAAGGGGAAACAGCGTAGAGGAGAGGGAGAGCGAGCGAGAGCAAGCAATCGGTGCGAGCAAGCGAGCGGATAAGGTGGAAGGGTAAATCTGGAAAGTGAGAAAAATTTATAGCGTTGCGAAATTTGTACTGGGATTGTCCACTGACAATTATTTCGGAACGGAGGGAGTACTATACATAAGCAAATTAGTATTAAATCACTGATGTTAGGGGGGCCAGGTCCCTGTCTCCGTCACTGCCGGTAAGTTACACTTGTAAGGATAATACACCCGTATCTAATTACACCGATGCCAAGCGCGGCCTTAGTTGTATCCCGCAAACTTAAATAAAAAAGTAGATTCTTCTTATAAAAATAATAATTCAGGAGTAGTTGCGTCGATGCCATTGTTTGTCTAGCCAGTCCACAACTTCAAGCGCAAGTTCTGATCCAGCCCCGGGCAGGCAGGCAACGTTCTGATTTATGAATGTCACGACACCTGCTGGGCCCCACTATGATCCCCATCCCCACCCACTTTCCCCTTTCCAGTCAAAAACCCTCGCCACGCACCAAGCAAGTCCCAACCCAGCCCAAATGGAGAACCCGCTGCTGGAGATGGTGATCAGAGGCCTGCCTCTCCTCGTCGACGACGTCGACCTCGCCCAGAGCCTCCTCGACCTCGTCCATGCCGACATCGACCCGACCAAACTCCGCCTCGGCGAGGTGGCGGCCCAGCTCGAGCAAATCCAGGGCCTGGCCTTGGAGTTGGAGGAAATGCGCCTGGCCCTCCCCGTGGCAACGGAGGAGCTGCTCGCGGCGAACGAGGCCAGCTTCCACGCCCTCCTGCGGCAGCAACGGCATCTCACCCAGGCCGTCCAAGTGCTCCTCGTTCTCCGGGCGGCCGCCTACACCAGGAGCCGCTCGCACCTCGTCCCCGGCGTGCTCCTCGCGGCCGCGTCGGCGGCGGTGGCGCCCGGGTTCAGGACCTTCGTCAGGTTCTCCGTCTTGGTGCTGGGTTTCCTCTTCGCTTCTGGTCGTGGTCGTGGAGGGTAATGTGGCTTCAGAAGCGTACCTCACTTCGTATAATCGATGCCCGCTAATTCCACTTTCCTTGTCATGTTGTTTGCTCTGTTGGTGATACAGATCTGAGACATGGTAATTGCTGAATGCTGATACATACCATTTGTCGTTTTGGGGGGTTGAGATTTTTCTTTTGTGTGGTGGTGTTAGGGGTGGGTCGGCCACCATAAAGTTGCGAAATTTCTACTTAGACAAAAAGGCCCAAATTTCTGTTTAAATTATTTAAGTGGAATTCGTGCAGTATCTGCCAAATATTGGACTCGTGTTCTATTTAACTGCAATTCAAGTGTTACTGATTTTGTTTTAGCTGATATGTGAATATTTTGGTACCCATTATACCATTTCCAAAAATTTAAGTAAACATTATATTTCGCATCCCTTACATTCTGGGCTCGTCTTCCAATCTCTACCCCAACAAACTCTAATGCCTATGATTTACATCAAGATGACTGTTATACTGGGAGATGACGATTTGGCTCCTGAGCTATATGTTGTGAACAGTGAAGCCTATCTTTTTCAGGTTTATTATACAGCTTCTCGGATACGGCTTCAATATGTTGGTGGCGTCCACTGACACTGATTGGACGCATACAACTTCTCAATATCCTATCCAAAAATCCCTAAATCCCCAAGTTCACTATTTCAAATCCCAGACATGTGCTTGGAAACATTCAATTCCGAGAGGCCAATACTGCTGCCGCCGCCGAAATGGAAGTTGGGGTGTTTGGCAACCTTGAGCTTGAAGTAGTTTTAGAGGCACTTCAACGAGGAGGCAGACTTGATGTACCGCCTAAACCACATCATCGACACCGACCACGATGTCTTCGTCATATATAATCCTAACGCATCCGCAGACGCCTTACCGACGCTCTCTTCTGCGAAGCACTCACCGAGCTCCGCGGCAAGGGCCTATCTATAAGATGCATCACGTTGCTCAACTACGCCGACGACATCATGCCCCTGCTTTCGGGTACTAAGGAGGAGGACAACATTGCATACCTCGTGGTGTGGTAGGTGCAGGCAAGGTTTAGAATTTCAAAAGAGCAAAATTTCGGTGTCCCTCAAAATAGTCAAAAATTCTAAAATTTCAAAATTAGTTCAAACAAATCAATGACTTCTTTTGTCATGGTGTGGTGGATGGAGGCAAGGTTTGGAATTTCAAAAGAGCAAAATCACGGTGTCCCTCAAAATAGTAAAAGAAATCTAAAATTTCAAAATGATTTTCTATCAAATCAATGACTTCTTTTGTCATGGTGTGGTGGATAGAGGCAAGGTTTAGAATTTCAAAAGAGCAAATTGCAATGACCCTCAAAATAGTCAAAAATTCTGAAATTTCAAAATTATTTCAAACAAATCAATGAACTTTTTTGTCTGAATTTGAATAAATTTGGATTTAAACAACTACATGAAAAAATATACAGCTGCACAATTGACGTAGCAACTGTCCATCCTGATGAGTATTCCGTTGTTCATCTAGCAATTAGGCCATGTTTGAATCTTGGTTAAGTTATATATTTTTGCCACGAAATATATTCGGTGCAAAATAGTCAAGACTTGAGTGTCCCATGAATCAAACTCTAGACCTAGTGACTAGGAGAACAGTGGCCTACCGCTCGACTACTGTTTCTTTTAGCATACAAGTTTGAAAGTACCGATTTTTCTTATTGAAATGTAAAGTATCCGCTCAGCCTGAAAGTAGTAAAAAAATTCGAAATTTCTCAAAATTTCAATGAAAATTTAAACCTTAGATGAGGCAGTTGGTACAGATCATATCGGGTTTGTTGTCAGATCCTGAGATGGATATGACGACATCTTCGCCCGATTTTCAGAACCCTCAAGCAAACCTGGCCAAACGGGCCGGCCTAAGTTAAACGGGCCAGGCACGGCACGGCCCGACCAGGCACGCTTAGTACACAGGCCGGGCCGGCACGCGTGCTGACCTCCGCGGCCCAAGCACGACCCCTCAGTAAACGTGCCAGCACGCTGGCCCGGTAAGCACGCCAGCACAAGAGGCAGATCGAGGCGTTTCTCATCAAAAAAGAAGTACAAATCGAGGCATGCTACGTACGTGATCTCTTGCCTCAAAAAAAAAAATCTCACGGGTCGTGCGCTCGTGCAGGAGGCACATCAAGGCACGTCTCTCTCGTTCTCGCTGTTATCTCGCTCTCGTGCGCACGTCGCTCTCATGGGCCACACCTCTTGGTCCCTCCCGCAACGGTTCTTTCAAGCGAAACGCTCTGCCCATGCCAGCTAGTCCCCACATACCAGACAGTTAGGCGTGCCGGGCCGGGCTGGCTCGCGTGCCTGCCTAACCAACCCAGGCACGGCCCTAGCCGGGCCACGTGCCGGGCCCGGCCCGTTAAGTCACGTGCCAGCCCGTGACGGGCCAGGCACGCGGGCTATCGTGCCGGCACGCCTAGGCCGGCCCATTTGGCCAGGTTTGCCCTTAAGCAATGAGGAATTTTTATTATAACGTATATATTTTTACTAAATATACAGAGAATACTACTAAAAGGACCTAAGTTTCCTTTTATACCTCCTTATTGCCCTGGGGGATAGCTTATATAATGGCTCACAACGGTCAACAATAGTAAGAGACAAGTCCAGTTAAGCTGAGTTACACGATGATAAACACTAATACCCGACAACAAGTGAAATGGTATTTCCCATGTTGATCCTGGCTGCTTGCACCTCATCTTCACCCCGAGTCGTAGGATCGTCGTAGTGGCACTCCGAAATGGTATCATGATTTAAGTGAAGAATCTTCAGTTTTCTGAATCCTGAAACTAGTCTCCCCTCCCCGTCCGAACCTTCACTAAATGCAAGTAGTTCAGTTTGGTTTGCTAGTGTCTGCCTGCATAAGAGCGGCCTTTTGTAATGCTGGAGTTCTAGTTGGCTTACATCTATCGATTGGATTGTCGAATTTAGTCTTTCGTATTATGTGGACTCATGTATCTGGTTTCAAGTAGTAACCACTCTTCAGTGTAACATTGTGGAAAATCAAGCCTCCTTCACTAAGCATGTTCCATGTGCCGATCAGAGACTCACAAGAGTATTATCCAGAACAGCTTGGCATCAAATCAACTTTCAACTTACTCAAAATTTAAATAAAATCAACTCTCCCGACTCACATGAAGAAGCCTACGGCTGGGCAAATTTCGGTTTCTTCGCTTTAGAACTAGACCTTCTCGCAAGGAAGAAAAAAAATTCACTTGTCAGAGCACGGCCGTTTCGGCAAACCCTTTGATGGCATCACCGTTTGGGTCCCTGATCAACTTCCTTCACAAGTCGAGCCGAGCACAGCACTGTGAAAGCGTGACACCTCGGCCCCACTGCCCACCATCCACTTTCCCCTTTCCAGTCCAAAAACCCCAGCCCGGCCAAGGCACACCGCCTGAAAACCCCACGGCGCCGCCCGCCCCAACGCCGATGGAGAACCCGCTGGTGCCGGCGGTGCTCGACAACCTGCCCCTCCTCCTCGACAACCCCGACCTGGCCGACACCCTCCTCCACCGCGCCTTTGCAGACCTCCGGCGGAACAACGTCCTCGCCTTGCAGGCAGCCGTCTGTCTCTTGCAAGGCTTGCGCTTGGAGGCCGAGCTCCGGACCCTCCCCGCGCCCACGGAAGACCAGAGGCTCGAGCGCGCCGCTGTCGGCGCGGTGCTTGATGCGCTCGTGGCCAGCATCGAGTCCCTCACGGAGCAGCAGTGGGCGCTCATCCGGCTCGTCGGGTTGCTCTTCGTGGTCCGGGCGGCCGCCTCCGCCAGGAGCCGCGCGCGCCTCCTCCCCGGCCTGCTCCTCGCGGCCGTCTCGGCGGCTGTGATCGTGTACGTCTCGACGGGCGGCGCCGTGGTGCCGGGGTTCAGGAGCTTCGTCCGGTTCTCCCTCCTGATGCTGGGTTTCCTCTTCGGCTCCGATCGGCCTCGTGCTCCTGGACGTGGTGGGTAAATGTTGGTTTCCTCAGGAAGCAAAGGCAAGGCCTTGAGAAACATCGTAGGGCAGTTAATTTCGTCTAATGGGTCGTTTCGTTAGTTTCATTTGCTTCATCTTGTTACGCGCTCCGTTGCTAATGGTAAAATAGACATCTGAGACATGTCAATTGCTGGCACACTCTGTTCAGGGAGGTGATGTTCCACTTGTGGTTCCTAACATCTGTCTTCACAAGCTAGTTAACTTCGTGTCGCTGTTTGTTAATTGCACTTTTCTCGTCGTGTTTGTCGGTCTGTTGAGATGATAAGTGCACTGTTGATACATACCAGGTTCGACATTTTTGGGGTTTGACGCCGGTAGATTTATTTTTTTAATGAAAATGTGTTCTTTTAGGAATACAAAGCGGACGCAGACCCTCACAAACACATACAAATACTACCCTTATGAATACGCTCACGCACATCATATCCCTTGAGTACCGAAATTGATCAATCACGGAAGGTCTGAAAGTTTTGTTTATGTTTAACTTATTGTCCAACCAATATCTCACCACAAAAGTGTACACCCTCCATCCTAAAATTATTGTCTTAGATTTGTCGTATCTAGTCATGTTTTAGTGTTAAATGCATCCGTATCTAGTCAAATCTAAGACAAGAATTTTCAGACGGAGGTAATATTATGTTTGAATTTTACTCGAGCTCAATTATCATTGAATTGTCACGTCAATTTCTCAAGTTTTTATGAATACTACCATACTTTAAAATGATTTTCCTACATATTTATATTCTCTGGTCAGTTTGTTTCTATGCACCTTAAATCTGTATCTTCAAACCCTCTAACTCCAGTAAATGGCCTCTCACCCAGAGAGCAGCGTTTTAGCTCCAAGGCTCACATGAGCCCAGAGTGAATAAAAAGAAAATCATTAAAAAAATTGCGGAGAAAGATGACCGAGTGCTTGATGTCCGTGCTAAATTTCAGAGCATTTGGATGTCTGAGTCACTCTTAGCAACAAAGACAAATTCGAGGTCTGTTAAAAAGATTATTGTTTGTGCACTGTTCGGACCCGACTTGTTTTTTTGCTGAGAGCTACTGAGATGTCTAAATAATTTAAAATTTGGCACGCACCTCACGCACTCAATCATCTTACATGCAAAAAAATCATTTTTTAATTGTTAGTATTTGTTTTGAGTTTACTGTTCACTGGGTGCAGATGAGGCCGATCTCAAATTGCATATCCCCTCTCACCCACACCTACTTTCTAAGCCCTACCTTATTTTGGCAAACTCTCCTTCACCACTGCTCTGGCATGTCCATCTCATGATCGTAGAAATTGTAACAAGGTCTCCACACTTTGTGACACCTCTGTCATCATTGTGCTTCGAGGTTGTCTCTGTTTCGTCAACTGAAATGTTAGATCTGAAATTATGGGTACAATTCTTACTTAGGGAACTTGGAGTCTCATAGGAGGGAATACATATGGTGTTGCAATGTATAAGTAACACAACCTTAGAAACTATGTCTTCCATGGTACGACGAAGCATATTGAAATTGACTTTTCATTTTGTTAGAGAGCCTCTTGAAACCTAGTTTATTACTTCTAAGGTTCAAGTGGCCGACGACTTCACCAAGGCATTACCTATTTTTTTCTTGAGAACTTCAACCAGAACCTCAACCTTTCCAAGTTGTGGATGAGAGGGGTTGTTAGAGATCGTAATTTTCACGTGTAACAACTAACTTGGATCAATATGGGACCATGTTGAGTTTCAACCCTGTTTTGTCTACATCTAATTGATCTCAAACCATATAAGGCTCGTCGTGATT
>NC_041385.1:483704250-483728867 GCF_002162155.2 Triticum dicoccoides
CTCTGAAGCAGGCTTTCGCCCCGCTATATAAATAAAGCAACTACCAGATCCATACAACAAGTTCAAGTGGCGCACCAGAAATAAAAATAGTCTGTTGGGGTATCAACACAAACACACACAAAAACAACCATAATAGAAAGGGGGAAGAGCACCAAGTTGCTGGTAGCTCAGAAGGTCTGTGGCGAAGCCAAACATCGTGCAGCAGTAGTCTCATGTCCATCATGTGGTGAAGCCGGTTGCGGTCCCCGCTGTCTAGAGAGCGGGTGCTAGTGCTCCAAAAATGTAACGAATTTGAGGATAGTTAGAGGCCCATCTAAGAAAGAGCCGCCCAATAATCATCTTGTTACACATCGTCAACAGGGTCCAAGCTAGTGTTGCGAACACAAGCCAAAACATACATCTCCTCCTCCTGTTCTAGTTGGCAAGGGTTTAGAGGAACCGAGCCAGGTCCATGGCCTCCCAATCGGGCCCAGAGCCTCACATATAAAGCTCCAAAGGAATCTCACTATTATGGACGAGAATAAGATGTGTGTTCCTATCTCCAGAACACCACGAAGGGGGCACAACCCATCCCCAGGACCATGTCACTTGATCACCTCCATCCTAGAGGGAGGCGATCCCGCAATAGCTGCCAAACAAAGATTTTGATATTGAGAGGCACATGTCCTGTCAATAACGAAAATGTCCAAAAAAGACACGATCGTGGGCATAAGGCATGATAAGCGGAGCCAAACAGAGAAGATCCACGAGAGGGCCAGCCGCCAAGAAATGGTGTCTGGATAGTCCGTAGGCAACGACAGGAGGGCAACCCACAAGTTGGCCCACTCCTCGGTCTGCGCGGGCCCAAATGCCCATCAAAAAAAGATGTTCCAATGGTAATCATGAGCCTCCATGGAAACCAACATCATCGGATCCCAGCGGATAGCAAACACTTTTGGGAACATCGCATATAAAGTAGACCTTCCCACCCACGGGTTCAACTAGAAGTGGGTCCCCTCTCCATTGCCAATGGAGAAGGGATTCCATTTTGAATCTTATGCTTGATCCGTTGTATGGATCGCCAGAATTGAGAACTATGAAAGGGTAACAACCAAAGGTGATATATGCCATTTTGGGGTGCTTCTATTACAAATGGCAACAAGGTGTAATCATCTAAAACAAGGTGTAATTTTGATTAAAAAATTAGTGAGAGAGGCCAAGCCTTCATTAATTTGTTGATATAGCATTTCAAAATAATATTTGCAAGGTTACCAATCCCACAATGCAACAAGTTGACATCAATACAAATGAATTAAGCATGTGACCTCACACACATGGGTGAGATGAAGCAAAAAGTAGATATGATGGTATCTAGTAATTGCAGTTCATGTAATGAAGAACAATGATATTGCTATCCTACGTCTTCTCCAGTTTTTTTTCCATGTCAAACAAGTGGGTACACAATAACCTTATCTTTTGCCTAGATCATTTTTCCCCAGTTCTACAAGTTTGTAGTACTTCTACAAGCACATCAAGACTATCAATGCTAGACCAATTTGACTAAATTGGAGTTCACGAGGGAAGATGATGTTGGGAAACGTATTAGAAAAAAATATGGACTAAATCAAAGTTTCACTATGAAGATGCAAAGAGGTTTAGATATGATCTTTACCAACTATGAAGCGGAGATAAGGTTTGGTGAAAATGTTCATGCAGATTCCCGCATCTAGGATTAAACCTCCCAACCACGAGAATTATTTCTCCCCTTCGAGTATCGAAAGAATGATCCCTCTGTCGATCCAATAGGGGTTCGCCATCTATAATGAAGAAGTACCAGAGACTAGAGACGGTGGTGGAGCAGCCTTGCGGTAGAGAGATATTATCCGAGAGAGAGAGAGAGAGAGAGAGAGAGAGAGAGAGAGGGCACACCCTTTCAAGCACAGAGTTGTGTTTGGAGGACTGCCCCTCCTTAAGTATATATAGGGACATGAGGGGCTTCCTTGGAGTAGGGGCTCCCTTTTCCCTTGGGTCGGCTGCACCGTGAAGGCCGCACCCCAAAACCATTGCCGCCTCCCCCTGGCTTGGCCCCCAAGCCATGTGGGCGTACGCCCCACTTTGGACCCTCTCTAGACTATGTGGCTACCCCCACCTGGGCCTGACCAAGGGAACAACCCATGGATCCTTCCAGAACTTTCTAGAATGTTCCAAAATATTCTAGAAGCTTCTTGTACCTTCCAATGCCTTTTAGGGTCCTCCGGGACATTCCTGGTTTTCTAAACTTTTTTTATTTTTCTCCTAAACCCTTCAGATTTTCTCTCAGAAACATTTTAAATCTTTTCGATGTATTTCTGTCGTGCTCCTAACACTTCTATGTTGGAAGTATGCCCTAGAGGAAATAATACTATATTATTATATTTCTCTGTTCATAATTAAGAGTTTATATTCTATGTTATAACTGTTATGGTCTTGGAATATGCGATTTAGTGGAAAACTCATATGCACATGTAGAACGATAAACAGTAAAATAAGATTCCTAGTCTCGCCTCTAAGACTAGCTCAAGTGTTGTTCGTGATCATGTTTTCCGGATCTTAGGATATCGCTAAGTCTAATGATAGTCCTAAAACAACATTGAGAGTATGATGTTGGAAGAACGGTCATACTGAATCGACCCAAACTTGTTTAATATACTTTGAGATGATATCGTCACAAGTCAATTGTTATAACATGGAGTGTTAGCATGTGTTTTAGTTCCTTAGACCATGAGAGCATCGTAGTCACTTCTTAACGTACGATGAACTTTAGGGTTACTCAAACATCCTCTGTAACTAGGTGACCATAACGACAACTTGCAGGTTCAACGGAAAGTTTGACAAGGGACTAGATAGCTTGAGAGTGGAATTTGCTCCTCCGACGATGGAGAGATCTTATTAGGGCCCTCTCGGTGTAACAACATCTATCATCATCTGGCCAAACACATGTGACTACATCAGGGGGGTCCCGGAACACATCAATGAGAAAGAAGAACAAAACTGGTAACGAGGAGATCGGTGTAGTGAGCATGTGTATCACTCAAGAGGATACCGACACATCTCACCTTGGGTTTTGTAAAGTATCACGAAGCCAAGGGAACATCACATGCTAACCAAAGATTCACTCGAATGTCATTCATTCATAGGGATCGATGTGGACGTCCACATAGTTCCGCTATCGGTCAATGAACGAAGGAGTTTCGTTCATATCTATATTTTATTGAACCTACAGAGTCACAAGCTTAAGGTAATCACGATCTGCTGAGTGTTAGTAGGACGAGAGTATCAAGGATTTATTTGTGCAATTATTTCATTAACATTTAGAATAGTTTCAAGAGGAACCGAAAGTGTTCCAAGAATAATATGTGGGTGGAAAATGTTTTCCGTGATGTTAAATTGATAATAAAAGGCTCTAGTAATTTTTAGGAGGGTTTTATATTTAATTTAATATCAACTGGCCTTAAAAGGCCAAGCGGTGGAGCTACTTGGGCCACTTGGGCCCAAATAGGTGGAGGTGCCCCCTTCGACCTTGTAGAAGGAAGGGCAGGCCGAATTGGAGGGGTATTATTCCCCTCCTTGGCCGGCCAAAGGGGGAGGTTTCATTCCCCTTGTGGCGCCCCTCTCCCCTCCCTCCAACCTATATATACTAAATGCTTTGGGCACTTTTAGACACAAGTTTTGGAGCCTCCTCTAGTTCCTCTAGTTGTAGTTCTAGTTGATCATGGTTAATCAATTAGATCTTGACCTAGATCCTCTAATCCTCATAATTAGAAGCCCATTGTGGTTCTAATCTCCTCCCTCTAATTCTTCGGCGATGATTAGCTTTGAACTGCGAAGCTGCTGGATCATGAACACCGTACGCTTGCAACCAAGTTGCCAGGCCGTACTTTTGGTCTTCCATTCAAGGGATCGATGGCGGTTCGCAGGATCATACCCAGCGGTTTGGGGGAGTCCAAGTACGATCTACACCGGCTCGTCTACTTCCGGTGCACTCCGGAGTCGGTAACGATCATTGATCCAAACCTTATATGTATCTTCATATTGTTCCTGGGTGATTGTAGGGCGATTTGTTTTGTTTTACTATGTTTTCCAACATTCTAGTACCCTACAAATTGAATATCCTTAAGCGTATGACCCCATAGGTTTGGTAATATGTAGACATGACCTAGAAAACCTTTCGGTCAATAACTAATAGCGGGTTCTTGGCATCCATACTGATTCCTACACATACACGAGTATATTGAGCTAACCTTTTGTTTGTGTAAACAATTCGCTTGGTTTCACAATACTTAACAAAACTGGAGACAAGACTTTTATCGGTATCCTTGTGAAGCAATAACTTGATCATAACACCAAGTTATCCTCATTGCCGGTTTTGTTCTTTTCTCGTTTCCATATTGTGATATCCCTTGATCGTATCACGCGATGTCTGGCCAGAAGATAATGGATACCGCAATACCGAGAGGGCCTGAAGAATATATCTACATCGTCAGAGGAGCAAATCTGAATATCGAGCTGTCAAGTCCCTAGGCATACTCTTCTGTTGTACCCGAAAGCTACCGTTATAATCACGCTATTACGGGCAACATTTGACAAACCCCAAAGTATACCGTCTAACATGAAGGTACTCAATACTCTCATGGTATAAGGAAGTGAAGTATACGTTAACACTATTATGATTATACTTATAACATTGTGATGATGTGTTCTCGTAGTATATCATTTGGTTGGGTATTGTTCAACGTCATTATTCTGCTAACAATGTGCTCTCATTGTTATCTCCATCCTTATTATTTAATAATGTCATATGATCATGAAAAAGGGATCATCGTGCAATACATGAGCTAGTCTTAGAGGTAAGACTAGGAACCTACTTTGTGTTTATGTTCTCACATATGCATATGAGTATTCCTCTCGATCTCACATTCAAGAACCATAGCAATTTACCTAGCTAGAATTAACAAGGTTAGGGCCCGAGTCCTACGCTTAATCAGCGGAAAAGAGTGCTCAATAGAACCCCGCGTGTTACCTAGTTGTCAATCTAACAGAGCCGATCATACAAATAAGCATGGCACCAGTGACGGAGCTTGCAGCCCAAAGGAGGGCGGCCCAACCAGAAGAAAATAGCTTATTGGTTGTTGTTTTAAGGCCCAGGAATAGATGTGTACTATATAAAATTTCATGGGCAGGGTGACCCATGGCCCACTCGGCCTTGTTGAAGCTCCGCCAGTGCATGCGCACACACTACCTGGTTGACACAAAACCGTAATATGCCCAGCACCACGATCGCTAACGCTGTCACCGCTACTTAGATCGCGCTATCTCTTCATAGGAACCACACACAAGAATCTCGAAGATTAAGCACCACGATTGGAAGGAGCGGTCTTTTTTTATTTTCAAAAAACAAAGGACTATCTTATTGTTTTGTAGCATTGTGACTACTATTTTGGTCCACGCCCAGTAAAGAGCAACGGTCAGTCTGCCTCCCTAAGCGATGGCCCCTCCTCTCTTAGGGTCAGGCCTGATCAATAAAGAGCCGGTGTGAAGCGTGATGCATAAGGCTAGTTTCAATGCATTGATGCTTACATGAGGTGCTAAGCACATTAAAAACTTTAGCAACTAAAGCCCTCAATGCATAGGTGCTTACCTTGTTGGTGCTAAGCATCCTTCATTTAATGTTTTTGCAACTAAAGTTGTTCATGCATTGGTAGGATCCTTCCAATTTAAGTGTTTTGCCTAGGTTCTCGCGCTTGGCATTGTTTCTTCCTGGGGTCACCACAATCATTTCTCTCCTTTTAATTATCTTGCCACATCAGATTTTTGGCCTACATGACAGCCTTAGCACCTGTTCAAGGTGGAGCATTGGGAGGGGCCTAACTGATTCTGAGATGAACTTGGGAGAGAGAACGTGAACGGGGATCGATGTGGTGGGGATAAGAATAAGGCACGTAGCGTTGCGTGAGGCCCATAGGCATGCGGTACACGCGGGTGATGCCGTTGCAAGCACGTCTTCGGTCCCACGGATTATTATTTCCTTTTTATAAAACAATATCACCATTTTTTAACATTATTTTAGAAAATGTGTAGATTTTTTTTAGAAAGCACGTGTGACAGGTTAGCATAGCACTCGGAACGAGTGACACCTGGGCCCTCCTTTCCCCATTCGGCCGTTCCCAGTCCAAAGCCCCGTCACCAAGTCCCCTCCGCCCCCAATGGAGAACCCGATGTTAGCGGCGGTGATCAATAACCTGCCCCACCTCCTGGACAACCCCGACCTCGTACAGCGCGTCCTCGACGGCGCCCGTGCAGACCCCCACCTGAACGGCCTCCACCTCGCCGAGGCGGCGGCCCAACTCAGAGACTGCTTGCGCGCCGAGGGCCAACTCCGGACCCTCCCCGAGCCCACGGAGGAGCAACGGATCGCGTGCGCGATGCTCGTCGATGCGGGCAGGGCCAGCTATCGTTTCTTCTTGAAGCAGCACTGGCTGCTCGGCCAGCTCGTCGGGTCGCTCATCGTGGTCCGGGCAGCCGCCTCCGCTAGGAGCCGCGCGCACCTCCTCCCCGGCGTTCTCCTCGCGGCTGTCTCGGCGGCCGTGGTCGTGTATGTCTCGACCCGTGGCGTCGTGGTGCCAGGTTTCAGGAGCCTCGTGAGATTCTCCGTCCTGGTGCTGGAATTCCTCTTCGCCCCCGATTGGCCTCGTGCTCGTGGGTAAATGTGGGTCTTAGAAAGGAAGGCAGAGCCTTAAGAAACGCAGTTGATTTCGTCTAGTGTGCCGTGTCGTTAATTTCATTCGGTTGTCTTGTTACAGTAGACATGTGAGACATGTTAATTGCTGGCACTTGTTCACAGAATTTAATAGTGATGCTCCTCTTGTCGTACCCTGGTTCGTTTCTGTGTGATCTGTTGCTAAACTGCTATGCTTTCCTGGCAGTGATGAGTCATGATTCGTTTATTTGCAGTTTGAGTGCACATTGTTTAATTGGTGTTTGTCAAGTTCATTTTTATCGTCATGTTACTTGCTCTGTTGACATGATGAGACAAAGGTCTGATATCCTGAGACATTCTAACTCTTGCTGATACTCCCTCTGTTCACTTTTGTGAGGCGTCGTAGACATTTCAGATAACGTGCAAAGCAATTTAATTTCAGTTGTCTGAAACGACTTATAAAAGTGAACGGAGGGAGTACTACATATATTACTCAGACTTCAGAAACATTTAAGGCGAGATTACTATTCCTATGGCCCTGGCCGTTATGATATATTGCGGCATGTTCCTGAGCAGAGCACTCAAAATTCATAAGTTTGCATCAATTCAATTGCAATATAACATTGCTTGTGTTCTTATCCCATGATCGGTGACTAATGAAACTTGTCAGATACACATTAGCAGATATTCTACCTCCCCGCTTTAATCTGATGATACATGTCGGGCTTGTGCTATCTTTTGGATGGTTTAAGAGAATTTAAACTTCAGTTCTGTTCTCGAAGAGCTGCAGTCTATCAAGATGGACAGACGTGCAAGGACGCCTATTACAATTCCACGGAGAGGTAGTAAGAGCATCTACACCCATAAAAATAGATTTTGGATGGAATCATAAAGACATATTGGGTAGAATCGAAACCATAGAATTTGACCCTAATTGAAATGTATTCAATTGTCTCATACACTATTGAGATGGTGAGAAGAGATATACTGAGAATGACTTCCTGGAAGCCCCTTTCTCAGAAGAGGAGGTGAAAAAGGCAGTATTTTAGTCTTACCAGATGGTGACCCTAATTCAAATTGGATTCCTTTTTTACCAACACTTCTAGGATTTGATTAAAAATGATATGCTTGCCATGTTTGAAGATTTTTACAAAGGCTAGCTAGATATTTATAGACTTAATTTTGCTATGCTTACCTTAATTCCAAAGGAACCTGATGCTACTTCTATGAAGAAATTCAGACCAATTACCTTGATTAATTGTAGTTTTAAGATTTTCTCTAAGGTTCTTAGTAATAGGCCTTCTAAAGTCCTTCAAAGATTAATTGCTAGCATCAATCTGCTTTCCTCAAAGGCAGGCACATACTGGAGAGTGTGGTCATTGCCCATGAGGTTGTACACTCAATCTACTCTAGTAAATAAACAAGGACTTGTCTTGAAACTAGATTATGAGAAAGCTTCTGATAAGGTAGGTTTTAATTTCCTATCTGAGCTTTTAAAAAAATAGAGGTTTTGGAGATAAATTGGTTACTTTGGATCCATTAGCTTACACATGATGGCTCTGTTAGGGTCAAGTTAAATAATGTAGCAAATAATTTCTTCCTCACTGAGAAGGGCCTTAGACAGTGTGACCCTATTTTCCCACTCCTCTTTAATCTAGTAGTGGATGTTCTTACAAAAATGTTAGCCAAAGTTGCAACCCATGACTTGATTGTTGGGCTTTGTCCCGAGGTTTGCCCAGGGGTATCATCTGCCTTCAATATGCAGTTGATACGATTTTGTTCCTAGATAATAATATCTCTCATGCCAAAAACCTCAAAATAGTTCTAACCTGCTTTGAGCAGGTGTCTGGTACGAGAATTAACTATACTAAGAGTGAGCTCATTCCTATCAACATTGAGGAGACCGGCTTTCAAAACTTCCTCTTAGTCTTAGACTACAGGGGGCTTCCCTATAAAGTACCTAGGAATTACTCTCCATCATGAGACGAGGGAAGACATCCAGCCCCTTATAGATTTTTTTTGAAAAGGATTGTCGGGTGGAGAGGGAAACTTCTTTCATATAAGGGCAGGCTTGTTCTTATACACGCATGTCTCGCCAGCATCCCCATTTACCTATTGTCTTTCTTTAAATTCCCTAATGGGCTAATAGAAATGGTCAACTTACAGATGTCCCACTGTCTATGGAATGCTTTTGAGGGGCATAGAAAGCTTTACCTAGCTAATTGGAGACTGGTTTGCATGAAAAAAGAGTATGGAGGTTTGGGCATTATTCCCAAACTGCAGAAAATTAATTTATGCTTGCTAGGCTCCTGTGTTAAGAGATATTATGAGGGGGGAGGAAAGCTTTGGAAAATGATCATTGATCACAAGTACATGGATGGGAGACCTAACCTCTTCACTCCTTGCACTGTTCAAAAAACTTCTATATTTTGGTAAGGGGTTAAATCCATTTTTCATGCCTTGAAACTTCGCTATAGGTGGAAGGTTGGAACAGGTAGCAGGGTCAGATTCTGGGAAGATACTCTGTTTGGTACTTACCCTCTAGCAGTTCAATTCTGGCATGCTTACTCTATTTTTAATGAGCAAACTAAATGCATCGGTGAGGTCTGGGATGGCCAGCAATTGATACTTTCCTTTAGAAGGAACTTTGATGACAAGCTTATGGAACAGGTGTACCAGCTAGTGGAGATAGCTGGGAGTATTGCTCTTACTGATGATATTGACTTGCTAGTTTGGCATCTTGAGAACAAAGGGTGATACTATACTAGTTCTTTATATAATGTGATAAATTTTAGAGGGGTGCAGCATGGTTTCATACCAAGTGTTTGGAAGCTTAGGGTTCCCCCTAAAATCCATGTTTTCCTCTGCTTGCTTTCTCCCAACAAGTTAATGACCAGAGATAACCTTAGAAAGAGACATATTATAAAATCCCTTGATTGTGTTTTCTGTTTGGAGCTAGAATATATTTCACACCTATTCTTTGACTGTGTGATAGCTAAGCATGTGTGGTATTTTGTCAAAGACCAATTTAAAACTCAAATTGGGGATGATTTTGAATCAATAGCTAGATGTTGGATCTGTAATGATAAAAACTCTGCTCTAAATACTGTCAATTCTGTAGTAGTTTGGTGTCTTTGGAGGCCTTCTCAGATCAGTTGGCAAGATTCATCCAGCAGCATTTGATGCTTACAAGTGGCTGAGCTCAACTCCTGTTCGTGAAAGAACTCCATCGCTGTGACACCCGGATAATTAAGCTACAGTAACCCTCTACTAATGATGCCACGTCACCTCGGTTACTGTTGATAATCTCGTGTTACTTCAAAAACCGATTCAAAATTCAAATTCAAAATAAAGGCAAACTATAAAAGTTTTGAAACATTAAGACTAAAATGTTCAGATTGTGGCAAATAATCCATACTAAATATTGGTGAAGCAACCACACTTATGTAAAGTATTTAAATGCACTATAGTAAGTAAAACAACGGCAAAACTATTATTTAAATGCTCTTAAAATAATAAACAAATACAAACTACTTTATTTAATGTGCCAAAATATTCATGGCAGTGGCATAATTACTAATAATAAATTAGGTAGAACTTTTGTATTTTATAAAACAAAATTAAAATGGTAAATAAAAGAAAACATAAAATAGAAAATAAATAGAAACAACAACTGAGAAAGGAAAACAAATAAAAGGACCCCCCAGGCTAACTGGGCCACGACCCAACCGGCTGACCCACCAGGCCACACGCAAGGCCCATCCCTCCTCCACCTCTCCTTCCTCCAACAAGAGACACGGGATCGTGGAGGGCATCCAACCGGCCATGGCCGCGCCATGGCGCGTGTCAGCCATCTCGCACCCCCCTCGTCCCCAAGCGCACTACAAGGATCCCCCTCGGTCCCCTGGTGAACCCTAGCGCGTCCATCCCTATTAGAGTTAAACACGGCTTAGGTATTCCATACATGTACGTGTACATGTGTGTCCGAGTAGGACTAGTATTAGAAGCCGACTTGGTTTGCTTATGCTAGGTTGAGCTGTTATATATAGCTGTGTATCCCCCTTTGTAATCTCCAACACCAACAAAAAGTTCAAAGCAATAAAGCGTATACCAGGCTCGAGACGGGCCTGTGGCAATACATCGATTCATACCTTCGTTGTGTTCGTGTGAGAGTTCGTCGAGACGTTACCGTTGACAGAAGGATCGACCAAAGCTAGCTCCGCTAGCTCACGTACGTGAAGTACCGTGACGTGCATGTGCACTATTTATCAATCAAGCTACTAGCTTGCACATACATCTGCGGTTGCTCCCGGTATTTTGGTCTAGCGATCAAAAGCCAACAATTGGTATCAGAGCCCCGACGATCTACGATGACGAACAGCGACGCTGAGTCCGTCAAGTCCGGCAACGACGGTTCCAAGGCGAACAAGTCCAGCGACGGCGGTTTCAAGGCGAACAAGAACGACGACAAGGTGAAGAAGGGCGGCAATTCAGTAACCAGTGGTGGCGGAATGGGTGGCGCCAACGTACTCGCACATCGCAACATCCCCATCCAGTACCCGATGCTCACCGACGCCAACTACGGCATGTGGGCAGTGAAGATGAGGATTATTCTTTGAACCCTTCGAGTGTGGGAGTCTATCACGGACGACGACGTCGACGAGGAGTGCGACGAAGGTGCCATGGCCGCCATAGCCCAGTCTGTGCCGGATTCCGTGCTGATGACATTGGCGGAGTTCGAGACAGCAAGAGAGGCGTGGAACACACTCAAAGAGATGAGGATCAGAGAATATCGCGTCACAAAGGCTCGGGCACAAGTACTGAAGCGCCAATTTCACAAGTTGCGGATGGAGGAAACTGAATCGGTGAACGACTATGCCATGCGTCTAACTACATTGGTGGGAGAGATCCGCGTGCTTGGTGCAAAGCTCGAGGAGACCGAGACTGTGGAGAAGTTTTTCAGTTCGGTGACTAATAAATTCATGTACATCATCAGCACGCTTGAGCATCTTTACGACATCGACGACATGACCATCACAGAGGCGATCAGACGCTTGCGGACATGGAAAGAGAATGCTTGTGGTTGTCGGAAAGGCAAAGGAGGAGGTGGTGACCAACTCATGTACTCTTGCGCAGATTGGGAGTCCCCAAGTAGCAGAGGAAGGCGCAACGCCAGCGTAGGCTCAAACAACGCGAAGAGCGGCGGACAAACCGGAAAAGGCAAGCCACAAGGTCGTGGTAAAGCAGACCGATCTAAAGAACGGAAGCCACATAACTTGGATATGTCCGAGGTCAAGTGCTATAACTGCAAGGAGATGGGTCACTTTGCAAAGGATTGTCCGGAGCCTAACAAGCGGGAGATCAAGGAAAATTTGGCAAAGCAGGAAGACGAACGTCCAGGTCTTCTGATAGCCGAAGTTTGTGATCTCGTCCAAACGATGGTTGTGAAACCAAACCGGAAGGTGCTACTTCATGAGGAAAAGGTGACACCAAAGTTATCCGAGAGCCAGAACGCGTTGTGGTGTCTAGACACGGGTGCCAGTAACCATGACGGCGTGCAAGGAGAAGTTCCTCGAGCTAGAATATGATGTTCAAGGCTCGGTCAAGTTCGGTGATGGTTCAAATGTGGAGATTTGCGGGCAAGGTTCTGTCTTCTTCGAGGGTCTCACAGGAGAACATCGTATACTCACCTGAGTGTACTACATCCCACGGCTTCGCAACAACATCATCTCTATCGGGAAACTTGACGAGAATGGATGCAAGGTGGATATTGAGAACGGAGTGATGATGATTTTCGACAACCTCCTAAATGTGCTAGCGCGTGTGAATCGCACACGGAACATGCTCTATATTCTCAACCTTGATCAATCTCAACCGAAGTGTTGGCTCGCCAAGAGTGATGATGATTTGTGGTTATGGCATGCTAGATTTGGACACGTTAAATTCTACGCCTTGAAGAAGATGTCGAAGATGGAGATGGTATCTGGGATGCCGTTTATCGACCATGTTGATCGAGTATGTGACGGGTGCTTGGTTGGAAAACAGCACCGCAGGCCGTTCCCTGCTCAGTCTACCTATCGTGCAAGTGATGCACTCGAGCTGCTCCATGGTGATCTATGTGGCGCTATCACCCCAACAACTCACGGAGGAAAGAAGTACTTCTTCCTTGTGGTAGATGACTACTCGAGATACATGTGGGTTGTTCTCCTACGATCTAAAGATGAGGCGTTTGAAGTGTTCAAGAATCTGAAGGCTGCAACAGATATGGAACACAAGTTGAAGGTTCGCGCTCTACGGACAGATCGCGGCGGAGAGTTTATGTCAAACAAGTTCAGCGACTACTGCAAGAAGATTGGCATAAAGAGGTTCCTCATGGCACCTTATACGCCACAGCAGAACGGGGTTGTTGAAAGGTGCAATCGAACCGTCGTTGACATGGCGAGAAGTTTACTCAAGAGCAAGAACTTGCCGGGGAAATTTTGGGGAGAAGCTGTCTCGACGGCGGTCTATCTTCTCAATCGGGCTCCAACGAAGGCGGTGATCGGCAAGACTCCATATGAAGCAATTTACAGACGTAAGCCGAATGTGTCTCATCTACGGACGTTTGGGTGCGTGGCGCATGTGAAGACTGCGGAGCCACATCTCTCAAAGCTTGCTGATCGTAGCACCAAGATGGTGTTCATCGGATACGAGAGAAGTTCCGGCACCAAGGCATACCGCTTCTGCGATCCACGAACCAAGCGCCTATGGATTTCATGTGACGTTGTGTTTGAAGAAAACCAATTGTGGAATTGGAGCACAGTAGCCGACGATTCTCCAAACGGAAACATATTGATAGTTGAATTTCCAACTGATGATGATGCAGGGGAGGATGTCTAGGTGGTTGGCAAGACGCACAACCAAGGTGACCGCAATGGCAGTGATCACCATGGTGCCGATGTTGGGGAACGTAGTAATTTCAAAAAAAAATCCTACGCACACGCAAGATCATGGTGATGCATAGCAACGAGAGGGGAGAGGGTGTCCACGTACCCTCGTAGACCGAAAGCGGAAGCGTTAGCACAACGCGGTTGACGTAGTCATATGTCTTCATGGTCGGACCGATCAAGCACCGAAAGCACGACACCTCCGAGTTCTTGCACACGTTCAGCTCGATGACGTCCCTGGAACTTCGATCCAGCCGAGTGTTGTGGGAGAGTTCCATCAGCATGACGGCATGGTGGTGATGATGATGTTCTACCGACGCAGGGCTTCGCCTAATCACCGCTATGATATTATCGAGGAGGACTATGGTGGAGGGGGGCACCGCACACGGCTAAGAGATCAATGATCAATTGTTGTGTCTATGGGGTGCCCCCCTCCCCCGTATATAAAGGAGTGGAGGAGGGGGGCGGCCAAGGGGAGGAGGCGCGCCCAAGGGGGGAGTCCTACTCCCACCGGGAGTAGGACTCCTCCTTTTCCTATTTGGAGAGGGAGAGGGAAGGAAGAGGAAGGAGGGAGGAAGGAAAGGGGGGGGGGGCGCGACCCCCCTCCCAATTCGGATTGGGCTTGGGGGGGGGGGGCGCCCCCTCCCTTGCTCCTTTACCCTCCTTTCAACTAAAGCCCATTAAGGCCCATATACCTCCCGGGGGGTTCCGATAACCTCCCGGAGCTCCGGTATTGTCCCAATCTCACCCGGAACCATTCCGGTGTCCAAATATAGTCGTCCAATATATCGATCTTTATGTCTCGACCATTTCGAGACTCCTCGTCATGTCCGTGATCACATCCGGGACTTCGAACAACCTTCGGTACATCAAAATACATAAACTCATAATATAACCGTCATCTAACTTTAAGCGTGCGGACCCTACGGGTTCGAGAACTATGTAGACATGACCGAGACATCTCTCCGGTCAATAACCAATAGCGGAACCTGTATGCTCATATTGGCTCCTACATATTCTACGAAGATCTTTATCGGTCAACCCGCATAACAACATACGTTGTTCCCTTTGTCATCGGTATGATACTTGCCCGAGATTCGATCATCGGTATCTCAATACCTAGTTCAATCTCGTTACCGGCAAGTCTCTTTACTCGTTATGTAATGCATCATCCCGTAACTAACTCATTATCTACATTGCTTGCAAGTCTTATAGTGATGTGCATTACCGAGAGGGCCCAGAGATACCTCTCCGACAATCAAAGTGACAAATCCTAATCTTGAAATACGTCAACTCAACAAGTACCTTCAGAGACACGTGTAGAGTACCTTTATAATCATCCAGTTACATTGTGATGTTTGGTAGCACACAAAGTGTTCCTCCGGTAATCGGGAGTTACATAATCTCATAGTCATAGGAACATGTATAAGTCATGAAGAAAGCAATAGCAACATACTAAATGATCAAGTGCTAAGCTAATGGAATGGGTCAAGTCAATCACATCATTCTTCTAATGATGTGATCTCGTTAATCAAACGACAACTCATGTCTATGGTTAGGAAACTTAACCATCTTTGATTCACGAGCTAGTCAAGTAGAGGCATACTAGTGACACTATGTTTGTCTATGTATTCACACATGTATTACGTTTCCGGGTAATACAATTCTAGCATGAATAATAAACATTTATCATGATATGAGGAAATAAATAATAACTTTGTTATTGCCTCTAGGGCATATTTCCTTCAGTCTCCCACTTGCACTAGAGTCAATAATCTAGATTACACACTAATGATTCTAACACCCATGGAGCCTTGGTGCTGATCATGTTTTGCTCGTGGAAGATTCTTAGTCAATGGGTGTGCAACATTCAGATCCGTATGTATCTTGCAAATCTCTATATCTCCCACCTGGACTTGGTCCCGGATGGAATTGAAGTGTCTCTTGATGTGCTTGGTTCTCTTGTGAAATCCGGATTCCTTTGCCAAGGCAATTGCACCAGTATTGTCACAAAAGATTTTCATTGGACCCGATGCACTAGGTATGACACCTAGATCGGATATGAACTCCTTCATCCAGACTCCTTCATTTACTGCTTCCGAAGCAGCTATGTACTCCGCTTCACATGTAGATCCCGCCACAACACTTTGTTTAGAACTGCACCAGCTGACAGCTCCACCGTTCAATATAAACACGTATCCGGTTTGCAATTTTGAATCGTCCGGATCAGTGTCAAAGCTTGCATCGACGTAACCATTTACGACTAGATCTTTGTCACCTCCATAAACGAGAAACATATCCTTAGTCCTTTTCAGGTATTTCAGGATGTTCTTGACCACTGTCAAGTGATCCACTCTTGGATTACTTTGGTACCTCCCTGCTAAACTAATAGCAAGGCACACATCAGGTCTGGTACACAACATTGCATACATGATAGAGCCTATGGCTGAAGCATAGGGAACTTCTTTCATTTTCTCTCTATCTTCTGCAGTGGTCGGGCATTGAGTCTGACTCAATTTCACACCTTGTATTACAGGCAAGAACCCTTTCTTTGCTTGATCCACTTTGAACTTTTTCAAAAATTTATCAAGGTATGTACTTTATGAAAGTGGCGTCTTGATCTATCTCTATAGATCTTGATGCCCAATATGTAAGCAGCTTCACCGAGGTCTTTCACTGAAAAACTTTTATTCAAGTATCCTTTTATGCTATCCAAAAATTCTATATCATTTCCAATCAATAATATGTCGTCCACATATAATATTAGAAATGCTACAGAGCTCCCACTCACTTTCTTGTAAATACAGGCTTCTCCAAAAGTCTATATAAAACCATATGCTTTGATCACACTATCAAAGCATTTATTCCAACTCCGAGAGGCTTGCACCAGTCCATAAAAGGATCGCTGGAGCTTGCACACTTTGTTAGCATCCTTTGGATCGACAAAACCTTTTGGCTACATCATATACAACTCTTCTTCCAGAAATCCATTTAGGAATGCAATTTTGACATCCATTTGCCAAATTTCATTATCATAAAATGCAGCAATTGCTAACATGATTCGGACAGACTTAAGCATCGCTACGGGTGAGAAAGTCTCATCGTAGCCAACCCCTTGAACTTGTCGAAAACCTTTTGCAACAAGTCGAGCTTTGTAGACAGTAACATTACCATCAGCGTCAGTCTTTTTCTTGAAGATCCATTTATTCTCGATGGCTTGCCGATCATCGGGCAAGTCAACCAAAGTCCACACTTTGTTCTCATACATGGATCCCATCTCAGATTTCATGGCCTCAAGCTATTTTGCGGAATTTGGGCTCATCATCGCTTCCTCATAGTTCGTAGGTTCGCCATGGTCAAGTAACATGACCTCCAGAATAGGATTACCGTACCACTCTAGTGCGGATCTTACTCTGGTTGACCTACGAGGTTCGGTAGTAACTTGATCTGAAGTTTCATGGTCAATATCATCAACTTCCTCACTAATTGGTGTAGTCGTCACAGGAACCGGTTTCTGTGATGAACTATTTTCTAATAAGGGAGCAGGTACAATTACCTCATCAAGTTCTACTTTCCTCCCACTCACTTCTTTCGAGAGAAACTCCTTCCCTAGAAAGGATCCATTCTTGGCAACAAATGTCTTGCCTTCGGATCTATGATAGAAGGTGTACCCAACAGTTTCCTTTGGGTATCCTATGAAGACACATTTTTCCGATTTGGGTTCGAGCTTATCAGGTTGAAGCTTTTTCACATAAGCATCGCAGCCCCAAACTTTAAGAAATGACAACTTTGGTTTCTTGCCAAACCATAGTTCATAAGGCGTCATCTCAACTGATTTTGATGGTGCCCTATTTAACGTGAATGCAGCCGTCTCTAAAGCATAACCCCAAAATGATAGCGGTAAATCAGTAAGAGACATCATAGATTGCACCATATCTAGTAAAGTACGATTACGATGTTCGGACACACCTTTACGCTGTGGTGTTCCGGGTGACGTGAGTTGCGAAACTATTTCGCATTGTTTCAAATGTAGACCAAACTCGTAACTCAAATATTCTCCTCCACAATCAGATCGTAGAAACTTTATTTTCTTGTTACGATGATTTTCAACTTCACTCTGAAATTCTTTGAACTTTTCAAATGTTTCAAACTTATGTTTCATTAAGTAGATATACCCATATCTGCTCAAATCATCTGTGAAGGTGAGAAAATAACGATTCCCGCCGCGAGCCTCAACATTCATTGGACCACATACATCAGTATGTATGATTTCCAACAAATCAGTTGCTCGCTCCATAGTTCCGGAGAACGGCGTTTTAGTCATCTTGCCCATGAGGCATGGTTCGCAAGTACCATGTGATTCATAATCAAGTGATTCCAAAAGTCCATCAGTATGGAATTTCTTTATGCGCTTTACATCAATATGACCTAAACGGCAGTGCCACAAATAAGTTGCACTATCATTATCAACTCTGCATCTTTTGGCTTCAAGATTATGAATATGTGTATCACTACTATCGAGATTCATCAAAAATAGACCACTCTTTAAGGGTGCATGACCATAAGAGATATTACTCATATAAATAGAACAACCATTATTCTTAGATTTAAATGAATAACCGTCTCGCATCAAACAAGATCCAGATATAATGTTCATACTCAACGCTGGCACCAAATAACAATTATTTAGGTCTAAAACTAATCCCGAAGGTGGATGTAGAGGTAGCGTGCCGACGGCGATCACATCGACTTTGGAACCATTTCCCACGCGCATCGTCACCTCGTCCTTAGCTAGTGTCCGCTTAATCCATAGTCCCTGTTTCGAGTTGCAAATATTAGCAACAGAACCAGTATCAAATACCCAGGTGCTACTGCGAGCTCTGGTAAGGTACACATCAATAACATGTATATCACATATACCTTTGTTCACCTTGCCATCCTTCTTATCCGCCAAATACTTGGGGCAGTTTCGCTTCCAGTGACCAGTCTGCTTGCAGTAGAAGCACTCAGTCTCAGGCTGAGGTCCAGACTTGGGTTTCTTCTCTTGAGCAACAACTTGTTTGCTGTTCTTCTTGAAGTTCCCCTTCTTTTTCCCTTTGCCCTTTTTCTTGAAACTGGTGGTCTTATTAACCATCAACACTTGATGCTCCTTTTTGATTTCTACCTCCGCAGCCTTTAGCATTGCGAAGAGCTCGGGAATTGCCTTATCCATCCCTTGCATATTATAGTTCATCACGAAGCTCTTGTAGCTTGGTGGCAGTGATTGAAGAATTTTGTCAATGACGCTATCATCCGGAAGATTAACTCCCAGTTGAATCAAGTGATTGTTATACCCAGACATTCTGAGTATATGCTCACTGACAGAACTATTCTCCTCCATCTTGCAGCTGTAGAACTTATTGGAGACTTCATATCTCTCAACCCGGACATTTGCTTGAAATATTAACTTCAACTCCTGGAACATCTCATATGCTCCATGACGTTCAAAACGTCGTTGAAGTCCATGTTCTAAGCCGTAAAGCATGGCACACTGAACTATCGAGTAGTCATCAGCTTTGCTCTGCCAGACGTTCATAACATCCGATGTTGCTCCTGCAGCAGGTTTTGGCACCTAGCGGTGCTTCCAGGACGTAATTCTTCTGTGCAGCAATGAGGATAATCCTCAAGTTACGGACCCAGTCCGTGTAATTGCTACCATCATCTTTCAACTTTGCTTTCTCAAGGAACGCATTAAAATTCAACTGAACAACAATACGGGCCATCTATCTACAACAAACATAGACAAGCAAAATATTATCAGGTACTAAGTTCATGATAAATTTAAGTCCAATTAATCATATTACTGAAGAACTCCCACTTAGATAGACATCCCTCTAATCATCTAAGTGATCATATGATCCAAATCAACTAAACCATAACCGATCATCACATGAAATGGAGTAGTTTTCAATGGTGAACATCAATATGTTGATCATATATACTATATGATTCAGCTCGCCCTTTCGGTCTTAGTGTTCTGAGGCCATATCTGCATATGCTAGGCTCGTCAAGTTTAACCTGAGTATTTTGCATGTGCAAAACTGGCTTGCACCCGTTGTAGATGGACGTAGAGCTTATCACACCCGATCATCATGTGGTGTATGGGCACGACGAACTTTGGCAATGGTGCATACTCAGGGAGAACACTTTTATCTTGAAATTTAGTGAGAGATCATCTTATAATGCTACCGTCAATCAAAGCAAGATAAGATGCATAAAAGATAAACATCACATGCAATCAATATAAGTGATATGATATGGCCATCATCATCTTGTGCTTGTGATCTCCATCTCCGAAGCACCGTTATGATCACCATCGTCACCGGCGTGACACCTTGATCTGCATCGTAGCATCGTTGTCGTCTCACCAACTATTGCTTCTACGACTATCGCTACCACTTATTGATAAAGTAAAGCAATTACAGGGCGATTGCATTGCATACAGTAAAGCGACAACCATATGGCTCCTGCCAGTTGCCGATAACTCGGTTACAAAACATGATCATCTCATACAATAAAATATAGCATCATGTCTTGACCATATCACATCACAACATGCCCTGCAAAAACAAGTCAGACGTCCTCTACTTTGTTGTTGCAAATTTTACGTGGCTGCTATGGGCTTACCAAGAACTGTTCTTACCTACGCATCAAAACCACAACGATAGTTCGTCAAGTTAGTGCTATTTTAACCTTCTCAAGGACCAGTCATAGTCACACTCGATTCAACTAAAGTTGGAGAAACTGACACCCGCCAGCCACCTGTGTGCAAAGCACGTCGGTAGAACCAGTCTCGCGTAAGCGTACGCGTAATGTCGGTCTGGGCCGCTTCATCCAACAATACCACCGAACCAAAGTATGACATGTTGGTAAGCAGTATGACTTGTATCGCCCACAACTCACTTGTGTTCTACTCGTGCATATAAAATCAATGCATAAAACCTGGCTCGGATGCCACTGTTGGGGAACGTAGTAATTTCAAAAAAAAAAATCCTACGCACACGCAAGATCATGGTGACGCATAGCAACAAGAGGGGAGAGTGTGTCCACGTACCCTCGTAGACCGAAAGCGGAAGCGTTAGCACAACGCGGTTGATGTAGTCGTATGTCTTCACGGTCCGACCGATCAAGCATCGAAAGCACGACACCTACAAGTTCTTGCACACGTTCAGCTTGATGATGTCCCTCGAACTCCGATCCAGCCGAGTGTCGAGGGAGAGTTCCGTCAGCACGACGGCGTGGTGACGATGATGATGTTCTACCGACGCAGGGCTTCGCCTAAGCACCGCTATGATATTATCGAGGAGGACTATGGTGGAGGGGGGCACCACACACGGCTAAGAGATCAATGATCAATTGTTGTGTCTATGGGGTGCCCCCCTCCCCCGTATATAAAGGAGTGGAGGAGGGGGCCGGCCAAGGGGAGGAGGCGCGCCCAAGGGGGGAGTCCTACTCCCACCGGGAGTAGGACTCCTCCTTTTCCTATTTGGAGAGGGAGAGGGAAGGAAGAGGAATTAGGGAGGAAGGAAAGGGGGGGCCGACCCCCCTCCCAATTCGGTTTGGGCTTGGGGGGGGGGCGCCCCCTCCCTTGATCCTTTCCTCTCCTTTCCACTAAAGCCCATTAAGGCCCATATACCTCCCGGGGGGGGGTCCGATAACCTCCCGGAGCTCCGGTATTGTCCCAATCTCACCCGGAACCGTTCCATTGTCCAAATATAGTCGTCCAATATATCAATCTTTATGTCTCGACCATTTTGAGACTCCTTGTCATGTCCGTGATCACATCCAGGACTCCGGACAACCTTCGGTACATCAAAATACATAAACTCATAATATAACCGTCATCTAACTTTAAGCGTGCGGACCCTACGGGTTCGAGAACTATGTAGACATGACCGAGATATGTCTCCGGTCAATAACCAATAGCGGAACCTGGATGCTCATATTGGCTCCTACATATTCTACGAAGATCTTTATCGGTCAACCTGCATAACAACATACGTTGTTCCCTTTGTCATCGATATGTTACTTGCCTGAGATTCGATCGTCGGTATCTCAATACCTAGTTCAATCTCGTTACCGGCAAGTCTCTTTACTCGTAACGTAATGCATCATCCCGTAACTAACTCATTATCTACATTGCTTGCAAGGCTTATAGTGATGTGCATTACCGAGAGGGCCCAAATATACCTCTCCGACAATCGGAGTGACAAATCCAAATCTCGAAATACGTCAACTCAACAAGTACCTTCAGAGACACCTGTAGAGTACCTTTATAATCACCTAGTTACATTGTGACGTTTGGTAGCGCACAAAGTGTTCCTCCGGTAATCGGGAGTTACATAATCTCATAGTCATAGGAACATGTATAAGTCATGAAGAAAGCAATAGCAACATACTAAACGATCAAGTGCTAAGCTAATGAATGGGTCAAGTCAATCACATCATTCTTCTAATGATGTGATCCCGTTAATCAAATGACAACTCATGTTTATGGTTAGGAAACTTAACCATCTTTGATTCACGAGCTAGTCAAGTAGAGGCATACTAGTGACACTATGTTTGTCTATGTATTCACACATGTATTATGTTTCCGGGTAATACAATTCTAGCATGAATAATAAACATTTATCATGATATGAGGAAATAAATAATAACTTTATTATTGCCTCTAGGGCATATTTCCTTCAGCCGAAACCGGCGACGACGTGCATGGGTCGCAAGGTGATAGCGACAACGACGCGCAAGACACGGGTAGGGATCTCGGCAACGGCATCGACAACAAGGCGCATAGTGATGATGACAATCAAGATGATGGTCACGATCACGATGACTACGCCGATGACCCAACATCTACCACGCCCGAGACTCAACAGTCTTCCTCAAGTGCATCGACGCCGACACAATTTGTGTCGCCCCCTTCACAAGCCACGACGGATTCTTCAGGGCCTCGTAGCTACAAGCCCCTCAAGAAAGTCTACAAGTACGCAAATCCAGTTACCCTCGAGTACTCCGATTTGTGTTTACTCAGAGTTGAGGAGCCAGCGAACTTCGTAGAGGCGAGCTAATGTTCAAGTTGGATGCACGCCATGGATGAGGAGATGAAGGCGATCGAGAGCAATGGCACGTGGACTTTGGTAACCCGACCTCCAAACCAAAAGGCCATAGGTTTGAAGTTGGTTTACAAGTTGAAGAAGGACACGAAGGGTGCCATTGTGAAGCACAAGGCAAGACTTGTTGCAAAGGGCTACGTACAACGTCAAGGAGTTGACTATGAGAAGGTGTTTGCACCGGTTGCTCGAATCGAGACGGTGAGAGTGCTCCTAGCTTTGGCAGCACAAGAGGATTGGAAGGTCCATCATATGGATGTTAAATCCGCTTTCCTCAACGGTAACTTCACAGAAGAAGTGTACGTGGAACAACCCCTCGGCTACGAGAAGAAAGGAGAAGAAGAGAAATTTTACAAGCTCACGAAGGCACTTTACGGGCTGAAGCAAGCGCCAAGAGCTTGGGACTCAAAGTTAGACCAAAGTTTGGTCTCGCTCGGATCCAAAGGATGTTCCCTCGACGATCCGAAAGACAGTCTATCAAGCACCGAAGAACAGGTGAAGGTTGAAGACGCGATCAAAGAGGAGCTTTGGCGTCAAGCATTCGACGAGACAACGATAGCGAAGGCGGTCCCTGAAATGCTGCAAGGATCAGCGAAAGCAATGCCGGTGACGTCTATAAGTAGTAGCGGTCGCATTTGGGATCCAGGTCGGGAATGAAGAGAATGCCATGTTTAAGGGGGTGAATATTAGAGTTAAACACGGCTTAGGTATTCCATACATGTCTTGTACATGTGTGTCCGAGTAGGACTAGTATTAGAAGCCAACTTGGTTTGCTTATGCTAGGTTGAGCTGTTATATATAGCTGTGTATCCCCCCTTGTAATGTCCAACACCAATGAAAAGTTCAAAGCAATAAAGCGTATACGAGGCTCAAGATGGGCCTGTGGCAATACATCGATTCGTGCCTTCATTGTGTTCGTGTGAGAGTTCGCCGAGACGTTACCGTTGACAGAAGGATCGATCGAATCGATCAAAGTTAGCTCCGCTAGCTCACGTACGTGAAGTACTGTGATGTGCATGTGCACTGTTTATCAATCAAGCTGCTAGCTTGCTTGCTAGCTTTCACATACATCTGCGGTTGCTCCTGGTATTTTGGTCTAGCGATCAAAAGCCAACAATTGCCTCCCTCGTGTTGTTTCCTTTTGCCCCGTATAAGCCCGACGTTGTCATCTCCATGACCCTCATCATCCGCGTCGCCAATGCCGTCCCCGCGCCAAGTTAGCTTGTTCCCCGACGTCCCCTTCGTCGTCCCTACGCCCCTTGCGCCGCATCGCCTGGATCGAGACATCTTCTACCTACGGTCGCTGCTCATCGCGGCTTCGATTTGTTGCCTCCAAGCGTTCCCCGAGATTGCTTTGCACCTCTACACGTTCGCGGTGAGCTCCTCGGCCAATTCTCCTTGTTTCCATCTCCGATCCACTCTGCTAGGTGCCGCCCCGTGCTCGTCTATGGCCGCCATGGCCGGAGGCTGAGCTTCTGCGTACATACTTTGCTGCTAGTGTCGTTGCTGCCTTGCTGCTCCTAGCTGCTGTTGCGAGCTACTACTAACTGCTGCTCTTTGCTGCTAGTGCCGCTGCTAGCTGCTGACTCCTTGCCACTGCCCGCTCCCTGCTCTCCCACTGCTTCTGCCGCCACCGCTGCACTTGCCCCGCTGCTCGTCGTCCCGCACCCCGCCGCCTTAGCCGCCTATCCGCGCCACCGGCGCCTGGCCGGGCTAGCCAGGGTCGCCCCCCCGCCCGCATCCCAGCACCCTAGCCACCCACTGGCCGATGGCCCCCTCCCGTGTGAGCGTACAGCCCGGCCAAAGAGGCCAACGGTCTCTCTAGAT
>NC_041385.1:483728986-483787738 GCF_002162155.2 Triticum dicoccoides
GGAACCCCACCACTATCAAAAGTTAAAATAGCCCCTGTTAGTTAGTTTTCCCTATGATAGGTGGGCCCTCGTCTAGTTTGACCAAGTCAAACTGTTGACTAGACTAGCCTAGTCTCTAACAGGAGTGTCCCACTACACACCGTAGACTGGTCAAACCTGACCAGTCAACTGCTGACTGTGTAGTTGACTGGCCCCACCAGTCAGCCCCTCTGGTGCACTCCCGGTGCAGCACACCGGGTGCACATAGCATTTTTACATTTGTTTTTGATTTAAAATAATTCCAGAAAATTGTATAAATCTTTGTAAAATCATATAAAATAATCTGTAACTCGGATGAAAATACTTTTACATAAAAGTTGCTCAGAACGACGAGACGAATTTGAATGCGTTGTCCGTTTGTCCGCCACACGTCCCTAGCATAGCGAACATGCAACCTTCCCCCTCCGATTCGACTATCCGAACACGTCAAACACCGGGAATACTTCCCCGGATGTTTTCCCCCTTCGCCAGTATCGCCTACTACCGCGTCAGGTCACCCCTAACACTTCATATTGACATGTTACACTTTGATTGCTCTTGTATTTATTGTTTCTTCCCCCTGTTCTCTCTGGTAGACTTCGAGACCGATGCCACTGCTGCTGCCCCGGTCGACTACGGTGTTGACGACCCGTCCTTCTCCTCCAAGTTTCCAGGCAAGCAAACTCCCCTTAATTAACCAGATATCACCCACTCTCTTCTCTCTTATTCTTGCATTAGGTTTGTTACTGTTGTTGATTCGATAGCTCCTATTCTGTTGCATAGTCTGTCATTGTTTCTACAATTGTTGTTACCTTTACCTCCAATCCTAAATGGTTAGTATAGGATGCTAGTATTCCATCAGTGGCCCTACATTCTTTTCTGTCTGCTATGCTATATTATCATGCCGTGGTCACTTCGGGAGGTGATCACGGGTACATACATACATACATACATACATACATACATACATACATACATACATACATACATACATACATACATACAATACAAGTTACATGATGTGACTAAAGTCGGATCGGCTCGTCGAGTACCCGCAAGTGATTCCAATGTGGGGGCTAAAAGGACAGGTGGTTCCATCCAGGTAGTGGTGGGCCTGGGTTCCCGACAGCCCCCGAGTGTTACTTTGTGGTGGAGCGTGCTACCTCTTAAGCACTGGATTGGATTTCCCCGAAGAGGAGAGGATGATGCAGCAAAGTAGCGTAAGTATTTCCGTCAGTTTTTGAGAACCAAGGTATCAATCCAGTAGGAGACCACGCACAAGTCCCTCGTACCTACACAAAACGATAGCTACTCGCAACCAACGCGATTAGGGGTTGTCAATCCCTTCACGATCACTTACGAGGGTGAGATCTGATAGAGATGATAAATAATATTTTTGGTATTTTTGATAGATAGACGCAAAGTAAAAAGTAAAAGCAAAGTAAAATCAAAGCAAGTAAATAAAGCGATAGAGATTGATATGATGAGAATAGACCCGGGGGCCATAGGTTTCACTAGTGGCTTCTCTCAAGAGCATAAGTATTCTACGGTGGGTGAACAAATTAGTGTTGAGCAATTGACAGAATTGAGCATAGTTATGAGTATATCTAGGCAATGATCATGTATATAGGCATCACGTCCAAAACAAGTAGATCAAAACGATTCTGCATCTACTACTATTACTCCACTCATCGACCGCTATCCAACATGCATCTAGAGTATTAAGTTAAAAACAGAGTAACGCCTTAAGCAAGATGACATGATGTAGAGGGATAAATTCATGCAATATGATAAAAAAACCATCTTGTTATCCTCGATGGCAACAATACAATACATGTCTTGCAACCCTTTCTATCACTGGGTAAGAACACCGCAAGATTGAACCCAAAGCTAAGCACTTCTCCCATTGCAAGAACTACCAATCTAGTTGGCCAAACCAAAAAGGATAATTCGAAGAGACTTGCAAAGATAACTCAATCATACATAAAAGATTTCAGAGAAGAATCAAATATTTTCCATAGATAATACTGGATCATAAACCCACAATTCATCGATCTCAACAAACCCACCGCAAAAACAAGATTACATCGAATAGATCTCCACGAGAGTGGGGGAGAACATTGTATTGAGATCCAAAAAGAGAGAATAAGCCCAGGGGGGAGGGTGCGCCCCCCACCCTCGTGACTGCCTCTTTTGTTCCTTGGAGCAGGGTCCAAGTCTCCTGGATCACGTTCGGTGAGAAAATCACGTTCCCGAAGGTTTCATTCCGTTTGGACTCCGTTTGATATTCCGTTTCTTCGAAACACTGAAATAGGCAAAAAAATAGCAATTCTGGGCTGGGCCTCCGGTTAATAGGTTAGTCCCAAAAATAATATAAAAGTGGGAAATAAAGCCCAATATAGTCCAAAACAGTAGATAAAGTAGCATTGAGCAATCAAAAATTATAGATATGTTGGAGACGTATGAGGCATCCCCAAGCTTAATTACTGCTCGTCCTCGAGTAGGTAAATGATAAAAAAGAATTTTTGATGCGGAGTGATACTTTGGCATAATTTCAATATAAATCTTCTTAATTGTGATATGAATATTCAGATCCAAAAGATTCAAGACAAAAGTTCATATTGACACAAAAATAATAATACTTCAAGCATACTTATCAAAGCAATCATGTCTTCTCAAAATAGCATGGCAAAAGAAAGTTCATCCCTACAAAATCATATAGTTAGGCTATGCTTCATTTTCGTCACACAAAGACGTTCCCAACTTCTATACCCCCAATGACAAGCCAAGCAATTGTTTCATACTCAAATAATCTCAAACTTTTTCAACCTTCACGCAATACATGAGCGTGAGCCATGGATATAGCACTATGGGTGGAATAGAATATGATGATGGGGATTGTGTGGAGAAGACAAAAAAGGAGAAAGTCTCACATTGACGAGGCTAATTAACGGGCTATGGAGATGCCCATCAATTGATGTCAACATGAGGAGTAGGGATTGCCATGCAACGGATGCACTAGAGCTATGAATGCTCAACAAAAGAAAACTAGTGGGTGTGCATCCAACTCGCTTGCTCACGAAGACCTAGGGCATTTTGAGGAAGCCCATCAATGGAATATCCAAGCCAAGTTTTATAATGAAAAATTCCCACTTAGTATAAAAAGACAACTTATGAGACTCACTATCATGAAGATTTTGGTGCTACTTTGAAGCACAATATATGAGACTCACTACATGAAGAACAAGGTGCTACTTTGAAGCACAAGTATGGTAAAAGGATAGTAGCATTGTCCCTTCTCTCTTTTTCTCTCATTTTTTTATTTGGGCCTTTCTTTTTTTTGGCCTCCCCTTTTTTCTCGTCCGGAGTCTCATCCCGACTTATGGCGGAATCATAGTCTCCATCATCCTTTCCTCACTTTGGGACAACGATCTAATAATGATGATCATCACACTTTTATTTTTCTTACAACTCAAAAATTACAACTCGATACTTAGAACAAAGTATGACACTATATGAATGCCTCCGGCGGTGTACTGGGATGGTGCAATGAATCAAGAGTGACACGTATGAAAAATAATGCATGGTGGCTTTTCCACAAATACGATGTCAACTACATGATCATGCGATGGCAATATGACAAAAGTAATGTATGTCATGATGATGATGGAAGTTGCATGGCAATATATCTCGGAATGGCTATGGAAATGCCATAATAGGTAGGTATGGTGGCTGTTTTGAGGAAGATATAAGGTGGGTGTATGATACCGGCAAAAAGTGCGCGGTATTAGAGAGGCTAGCAAAGGCGGAAAGGTGAGAGTGCGTATAATCCATGGACTCAACATTAGTCAAAAGAACTCATATACTTATTGCAAAAATTTAGAAGCCATCAAAAATTCAAGTACTACACACATGCTCCTAGGGGGATAGATTGGTAGGAAAAGACCATCGCTTGTCCCCGACCGCCACTCATAAGGATGCACAAGCTAGGTACACTTCATGTTTCAAATTTGTTACACAACTTTAACCATACGTGCATGCTACGGGACTTGCAAACTTCAACACAAGCATTTCTCAAATTCACAATCACCCAACTAGCATGACTTTGATATTATCACCTCCATATCTCAAAACAATTATCAAGCATCAAACTTATCTTAGTATTCAATTTACTCAAAAGGAAGTTTCACATATTTTGAACACTAAGTATATTAACATTAAGCAAACTACCATGCTATTAATGACTCTCAAAATAATCTAAGTGAAGCATGAGAGATCAAAAGTTTCTTTAAAACAAATCCACCACCGTGCTATAAAAAAATCTAAGTGAAGCACTAGAGCAAAACATTATCATGCTCAAAAGATATAAGCGAAGCACTATGAGTAAAACTATCAAGCTCAAAAGATATAAGTGAAGCACATAGAGTATTCTATCAAATTCCAATTCATGTATGGCTCTCTCAAAAGGTGTGTACATCAAGATGATTGTGGTAAACTAAAAAGCAAAGCCGCAAATAATACAAGACGCTCCAAGCAAAACACATATCATGTGGTGAATAAAAATATAGCTCCAAGTAAATTACCGATGGAAGTAGACGAAAGAGGGGATGCCTTCCGGGGAATCCCCAAGCTTTGACTTTTTGGTGTCCTTGGATTATCTTGGGGGTGCCATGGGCATCCCCAATCTTAGTCTCTTGCCACTCCTTGTTCCATAATCCATCAAAAGAATTCACCCAAAACTTGAAAACTTCACAACACAAAACTCAACAGAAATCTCGGGAGCTCCGTTAGAGAAAGAAAACAAAAGACTATTTCAAGGTACTGTAATGAACTCATTCTTTATTTATATTGTTGTTAAACCTACTGTATTCCAACTTCTCTATAGTTTATAAACTATTTTACTAGCCATAGATTCATCAAAATAAGCAAACAACACACGTAAAACACAATCTGTCAAAAAAAAGAACAGTCTGTACCAATCTGTAACTAACGCAAACTTCTGGAACTCTAAAAATTCTACCAAAATAGGAAGTCCTGGAAAATTTGTTTATTGAACAGAAGCAAAAAGAATCAACGCAAAATAACTTTCCTGTGATTTAACAAAATTATATTCGTGCATGCAAAGTTTCTGTTTTTCAGCAGAATCAAATCAACTATCATCGTAGGTTATCCTATAGGTTCTACTTGGCACAAACACTAATTAAAAGATAAAACCACATCCAAACAGAGGCTAGATGGATTATTTATTCCTAAATAGAAGCAAAAACAAAAAAACACAAAATAAAATTTGGTTGCCTCCCAACAAGCGCTATCGTTTAACGCCCCTAGCTAGGCATAAAAGTAAGGATAGATCTAGGTATTGCCATCTTTGGTAGGCAATCCATAAGTGGCGCTCATGATAGATTCATATGGTAATTTTATTTTCTTTCTAGGGAAGTGTTCCATGCCCTTCTTTAAGGAAAATTGGAATCTAATATTCCCTTCCTTCATATCAATAATTGCACTAATCATTCTAAGGAAAGGTCTACCAAGAATAATAGGACATGAAGGATTGCAATCTATATCAAGAACGATAAAATCTACAGGCACATAATTCCTATTGGCAACAATAAGAACATCATTAATTCTTCTCATGGGCTTTTTAATAGTGGAATCCGCAAGATGCAAGTTTAGAGAGCAATCATCAAAATCACGGAAATCTAGCAAATCACACAAAGCTTTGGGAATAGTAGAGACACTAGCACCCAAATCACACAAAGCATGAAACTCATAATTTTTATTTTTTATTTTGATAGTAGGTTCCCACTCATCATAGAGTTTTCTAGGGATAGAAACTTTCAACTCAAGTTTTTCTTCATAAGATTGCATCAAGGCATCAATAATGTGTTCGGTAAAGGCCTTGTTTTGACTATAAGCATGAGGAGAATCTAGCACGGGTTGCAACAAGGAAATACAACCAATTAAAGAGCAATTTTCATAATTAAATTCCTTGAGATCCAAAATAGTGGGTTTAGCAATATCTAGGTTTTTATTTCTTTCAATCCCACTTTCATCAATTTCATCATCAAGATCTAGAAACTCCGAATTCTTAGAACGCCTTCGAGGTAAAGGAAGATCATATTCAGTTTCATCAAGATTCATATTGCAAAACAAAGATTTAATGGGGGACACATCAATAACTTTTAGATCTTCATCTTGATTTTCATAGGAATTGGAAGAACACGCTTTAATAAAGGCATCTTTGGAAGCACGCATCCTAGCGGTTCTTTCCTTGTACTCATCAATGGAAATTCTCATGGCTTTGAGAGACTCATTGATATCATGCTTAGGAGGAATAGGTCTAAGCTTTAAAGAATAAATTTCAATGGAAATTCTATCAACGTTCCTAGCCAAATCATCAACTTTAAGCAATTTCTCTTCAAGCAAAGCATTAAAATTCTTTTGTGAATTCATAAACTCTTTAACACTATTCTCAAATTCAGAGGGCATCTTATTAAAATTTCCATAAGAGTTGTTGTAGGAATTTCCATAATTATTAGAAGGATTACTAGGATAAGGCCTAGGATTAAAATTCCCTCTATACGCGTTGTTTCCAAAACTATTCCTACCAACAAAATTCACATCCATAGATTCATTATTATTCTCAAGCAAGGTAGATAAAGGCATATCATTGGGATCAAGAGGTGTATTTTTAGGAGCAAACATATTCAGAAGTTCATCCATCTTTTCACTCAAAACATTGATTTCTTCTATAGCATGCACTTTTTTACTAGAAGATTTTTCGGTGTGCCACTGAGAATAATTAGCCATAATATTATCAAGCAATTTTGTAGCATCCCCTAACGTAATTTCCATAAACGTGCCTCCCGCGGCCGAATCTAAAAGATTTCTAGAAGCAAAATTCAATCGGGCATAAATGTTTTGTATGATCATCCATAAATTCAAACCATGAGTAGGGCAATTGCGAAGCATCAATTTCATTCTTTCCCAAGATTGGGCAACATGCTCATGATCAAGTTGTTTAAAATTCATGATATCGTTCCTAAGAGTGATGATCTTAGCGGGAGGAAAATACTTAGAGATAAAAGCATCTTTGCACTTGTTCCAAGAATCAATACTATTTTTAGGCAAAGACGAAAACCAAACTTTAGCACGATCTCTAAGTGAAAACGGAAATAACTTCAATTTGACAATATTTTTATCCACATCTTTCTTCTTTTGCATATCACACAAACCAACAAAATTGTTTAGATGAGTAGCGGCATCTTCACTAGGAAGGCCGGCGAATTGATCTTTCATAACAAGATTCAGCAAAGCGGTATTGATTTCACAAGACTCATCATTATTAAGAGGAGCAATCGGAGTACTAAGGAAATCATTATTATTGGTATTCGAGAAATCACACAACTTGATATTATCTTGCGCCATGGCAACAAGTAATCCAACACACAAGCAAACAGAAAGGCAACGGGAAAAAGGCAAACGGAAAAGAGAGGAGGAGATTGGGAAAGAGAGGGCGAATAAAATGGCAAGGGTGAAGTGCGGGAGAGGAAAACGAGAGGCAAATGGCAAATAATGTAATGCGAGAGATAGGGATTGTGATGGGTACGTGGTTTTGTTGACTTGTTTGCATGAGCCTCCCTGGCAATAGAGCCAGAAATTCTTCTTGCTACCTCTTGAGCATTGCGTTGGATTTTCCCGAAGAGGAGAGGATGATGCAGCAAAGTAGCGTAAGTATTTCCCTCAGTTTTTGAGAACCAAGGTATCAATCCAGTAGGAGACCACGCACAAGTCCCTCGTACCTACACAAAACGATAGCTACTCGCAACCAACGCGATTAGGGGTTGTCAATCCCTTCATGGTCACTTACGAGGATGAGATTTGATAGAGATGGTAAATAATATTTTTGGTATTTTTGATAGATAGATGCAAAGTAAAAAGTAAAAGCAAAGTAAAAGCAAAGAAAGTAAATAAAGCGATAGAGATTGATATGATGAGAATAGACCCGGGGGCCATAGGTTTCACTAGTGGATTCTCTCAAGAGCATAAGTATTCTATGGTGGGTGAACACATTATTATTGAGCAATTGACAGAATTGAGCATAGTTATGAGTATATCTAGGAAATGATCATGTATATAGGCATCACGTCCAAAACAAGTAGATCGAAACGATTCTGCATCTAGTACTATTACTCCACTCATCGACCGCTATCCAGCATGCATCTAGAGTATTAAGTTAAAAACAGAGTAACGCCTTAAGCAAGATGACATGATGTAGAGGGATAAATTCATGCAATATGATAAAAAACACATCTTGTTATCCTTGATGGCAACAATACAATACATGTCTTGCAACCCTTTCTGTCACTGGGTAAGAACACCGCAAGATTGAACCCAAAGCTAAGCACTTCTCCCATTGCAAGAACTACCAATCTAGTTGGCCAAACCAAAAAGGATAATTCGAAGAGACTTGCAAAGATAACTCAATCATACATAAAAGATTTCAGAGAAGAATCAAATATTTTCCATAGATAATACTGGATCATAAACCCACAATTCATCGATCTCAACAAACACACCACAAAAACAAGATTACATCGAATAGATCTCCACGAGAGAGGGGGGGAACATTGTATTGAGATCCAAAAAGAGAGAATAAGCCATCTAGCTACTAGCTATGGACCCGAAGGTCTAAAGTAAACTACTCACACTTCATCGGAGGGGCTATGGTGTTGATGTAGAAGCCCTCTGTGGTGGATGCCCCCTCCGATGGAGCTCCGGAACAGGCCACTAGATGGGATCTCATGGATACAGAAGGTTGCGGTGGTGGAATTAGGTTTTTGGCTCCTGTTCTGATCGTTTGGGGATACGTAGGTATATATAGGAGGAAGGAGTACGTCGGTGGAGCAACAGGGGGCCCACGAGGTAGGGGGCGCGCCCCCACCCTCGTGACCGCCTCTTTTGTTCCTTGGAGCAGGGTCCAAGTCTCCTGGATCAAGTTTGGTGAGAAAATCACGTTCCCGAAGGTTTCATTCCGTTTGGACTCCGTTTGATATTCCGTTTCTTCGAAACACTGAAATAGGCAAAAAAACAGCAATTCTGGGCTAGGCCTCCAGTTAATAGGTTAGTCCCAAAAATAATATAAAAGTGGAAAATAAAGCCCAATATAGTCCAAAATAGTAGATAAAGTAGCATGGAGCAATCAAAAATTATAGATACGTTGGAGACGTATCAGAGCGACAAGGCAGTTTGTGACCACCTAGGAGACATGTGGGCCTGGTCCTTGTCGGTGACCGCGGTTACTTCAAATAACACGCTTAATGAGATTGGGTATTTGATATGAGTTGTCCACTAGCTATACGCACTGACCACCACGCGGGAAGAGTTATGGGCACCTGACGTCATAGTATCAGCCGAAGCCTCCTAGACGTCAGCGGTTGAGCGGCGCGCGCCGGATTGGACTGGAACGCCTACTCTTGTATAAGGGGGGGGGCTAGGTCTACTTTCGGCCACCCACGCAACATGCAGGAGTGCAAAGCGCGATGGGCCCAGGATCCCTCCGCGCTTAGAATTTAGACTAGCGTGCTAGACTCTCTGTTAGGCCTAGGTAGGGTTGCGACGTGTTGATCTTCCGAGGCCAGACATGACCCAGGAAAGTGTGCCCAGCCAGAGGGATCGAGCGTGTTGGGTAATGTGTTGCACCCCTACAGGGAAGATTGATCTATTCAAATAGCCGTGTCCATGGTAACAGGACGACCCAGAGTTGTATTCTGACCTCATGACAACTAGAACCGGATACTTAATAAAACACACCCTTTCAAGTGCCAGATACAACCCGGTGATCGCTCTCTCACAGGGTGACGAGGAGAGGATCATCGGGTAGAATTATGCTATATGTGGATACTTGGTTAACTTACCAGCTACTCTCTTCTACATGCTTCAGGATGGAGGCTGCAAGAAGCGTAGTCTTTGATAGGATTAGCAATCCCCCTCTTATTCTGGCATTCTGTAGTTCAGTCCACACATACTACCCATTTCATTGATACCGATGCATGTGTAGTGTAGATCCTTGCTTGCAAGTACTTTGGATGAGTACCCATGGTTGCTTTGCTCCCTCTTTCCCCCCTTTTCCATTCTTCTCGGATGTCACAACCATATGTTGGAGCCCAGGAGCCAGATGCTACCGTTGACGACGACCCCTACTACACGGAGGGTGCCTACTACTACGTGTAGTCCACTGACGACCAAGAGTAGTTAGGAGGATCCTAGGCAAGAGGCATGCACCTCTTTCGATCTGTATCCCAGTTTGTGCTAGCCATCTTATGGCACCTTGTTTAACCTTATGTCTGTACTTAGATATTGTTGCTTTCGCTGACTCATTTATGTTTGAGCACTTGTATTCGAGCCCTCGAGGCACCTGGTTGGTAATATGATGCTGGTATGACTTATTTCTGTTTAGAGTTGTGTGGTGATATCTTAACGTGCGTCCTTGATCTTGATCGTACATGTTTGCATGTATGATTAGTGTACGATTTAATCAGGGGCGTCACAAGTTGGTATCAGAGCCGACTGCATGTAGGAATCGCCTTTCCAATTCCTAGGCTGAAGTTGAGTCTAGTCATTACAAAACTTTTACTAACATGGATGTGTGGCTTACGGGCCCATGTCGCCATTGGGTGGTATTAGGATCTTTTATTCCTCGTCTATACTCTGGGACTCTGATCTCTCTTCTATTCGGGTTAAATGGTTTTACTAACTCTGAGTCTAGGTTCTCGTAATTACTTCCTCCTGGAGAGCCCCTTGTTACAGGTGATCGCCTGCTGCACCAGAAGATTCTGAAGATACTCTATGATGTTCTCTCAAGACTTTGTGCCATCGCTTTGGCAAAACCCTTCCATCGATAAACCCCTGTGGATAACCAAGTACACTTGCCATTCATACAATCATTCCCCGTTGATCTTTGATACGTCTCCAACGTATCTATAATTTTTGATTGTTCCATGCTATTATATTATCTGTTTTGGATGTTTTATATGTATTAATATGCTACTTTATATTATTTTTGGGACTAACCTATTCACCTAGAGCCCAGTGCCAATTCCCCTTTTCGCTTGTTTTTGAGTTTCGCAGAAAAGGAATACCAAACGGAATGAAACCTTCGTGATGATTTTTCTTGGACCAGAAGACAACCAGGAGACTTGGAGATGAAGTCGGAGGAGCCACGAGGCGGCCACAAGGACGGAGGGCGCGCTCAGGGGGATAGGGCGTGCACCCCACCCTTGTGGGCCCCCCTTGACCCTCCTGACCTAATTATTCTGCCTATATATTCCCATATATCCCCAAACCACCAGAGGCATCCACGAAAACACTTTTCCGCCACCGCAACCTTCTATACCCGTGAGATCCCATCTAGGGACCTTTTCTGGCATCCTGCCGGAGGGGGATTCGATCACGGAGGGCTTCTACATCAACTCTATTGCCCTTTCGATGAAGCGTGAGTAGTTTACCACAGACCTACGGGTCCATAGCTAGTACCTAGATGGCTTCTTCTCTCTCTTGATTCTCAATACCATGTCCTCCTCGATGTCCTTGGAGATCTATTCGATGTAATACTTTTTTGTGGTGTGTTTTCCGAGATCCAATGAATTGTGGATTTCTGATCGGCTTATCTATGAATATTATTTGAATCTTCTCTTAATTATTATAGGCATGATTTGATATCTTTGTAATTCTCTTCGAACTATCGCTTTGGTTTGGCCAACTAGATTGGTTTTTCTTGCAATGGGAGAAGTGATTAGCTTTGGGTTCAATCTTGCGGTGTCCTTTCCCAGTGACGGTAGGGGCAGCAAGGCACGTATAGTATTGTTGCCATCGAGGATAAAAAGATGGGGTTTTCATCATATTGCTTGAGTTAATTCCTCTACATCATGTCATCTTACTTAATGCGTTACTCTGTTCTTTATGAACTTAATACTCTAGGTGTATGCTGGATAGCGGTCGATGTGTGGATTAATAGTAGTAGATGCAGAATCATTTTGGTCTACTTGACACAGACATGATGCCTATATTCGTGACATTGCCTTAGATATCGTCATAACTTTGCGCTTTTCTATCAATTGCTCGACAGTAATTTGTTCACCCACCATATTATTTGCTATCTTGATAGAAACCTCTAGTGAAACCTATGGCCCCCGGGTCTATTTTCCATCATATTAGTTTCCGATCTTCTATTTTTGCAATATTTTACTTGCCGATCTATAAACCAACAATATCAAAAGATATTTACTTTATCATTTATCTATCTCTATCAGATATCACTTTTGCAAGTAACCGCGAAGGGATTGACAACCCCTTTATCGCATTGGGTGCAAGTTTGTTTGATTGTTTGTGCAGGTCTTGGTGCGTTATGCGTTGTCTCCTACTGGATTGATACCTTGGTTCTCAAACCGAGGGAAATACTTATATCTAGTTTGATGCATCACCCTTTCCTGTTCAAGGGAAAAACCAACGCAAGCTCAAGAAGTAGCAGGAAGAATTTCTGGCGCCGTTGCTGGGGAGAATTTCTGGCGCCGTTGCCGGGGAGATCTACGCCGAGTCAAGACATACCAAGTACCCATCATAAACTCTCAGCTCTTGCATTACATTATTCGCCATTCGCCTCTCGTTTTCCTCTCCCCCACTTCTAAAACGATTTTCAAAAAGATTTGCCTTTTCTTCGCCCTCTTCCATTCGTCTTCTTCGCTTGCTTTTTGTGTGCTCGTGTGTTGGATTGCTTGCTTTGTCATGATGGCTCAAGAGAATACCAAATTTTGTGATTGTTTCAACACCAATAACAACGATTTTATTAGTCCTCCGATTGCTCCCGCCACTAGTGCAGAATCTTGTGAAATTAATGCCGCTTTGCTGAATCTTGTTATGAAAGATGAATTTTCTGGCCTTCCTAGTGAAGATGCCGCATACCATATAAACGATTTCATTGATTCATGTGATATGCAAAAAAAAAAGATGTGGATAATGATATTGTTAAATTGAAGCTATTTCCGTTCTCACTTCAAGATCGTGCTAAAACTTGGTTTCCATCTTTGCCTAAAAATAGTATTGATTCATGGAATAAGTGTAAAGATGCTTTTATTTCCAAGTATTTTCCTCCCGCTAAGATCATCTCCCTTAGGAACGATATTATGAATTTTAAGCAACTTGATCATGAACATGTTGCACAATCTTGGGAGAGGATGAAATTGATGGTACGAAATTGCCCTACTCTTGGTTTGAATTTGTGGATGATTATACAAAAAATTATGCCGGATTGAATTTTGCTTCTAGAAATCTTTTAGATTCGGCCACGGGAGGTACTTTTTATGGAAATTACTTTAGAAGAAGCTACTAAACTCCTAGATAATATTATGGTTAATTATTCTCAATGGCACACCGAAAGATCTTCCTTTAATAAAAAAGTGCATGCGATTGAAGAGATTAATGTTTTGAGTGGAAAGATGGATGAACTTATGAAATTATTTGCTAGCAAAAGTTCTTCTATTGATCCTAATGATATGCCTTCGTCTACTTTGATTGAGAACAACAATGAATCTATGGATGTGAATTTTGTTGGTAGGACAATTTTGGTAATAACATGTATAGAGGTAATTTTAATCCTAGGCCGTTTCCTAGTAATCCCTCTAATAATTATGGTAGTTCCTACAACAATTCTTATGGAAATTTTAATAAGATTCCCTCTGATTTTTTTAGATTAGTGTTCAAGAATTTATGAGTTCGCAAAAGAATTTCAATGCTTTGATTGAAGAAAATTTTCTCAAGATTGATGATTTAGCTAGGAACATGGATAGAATTTCTCTTGATGTTGATTCTTTGAAACTTAGATCTATTCCACCCAAGCATGATATTAATGATTCTCTCAAAGCCATGAGAATTTCCATTGATGAGTGCAAATAAAGAACCGCTAAGATGCGTGCTAAACGAGATTGGTTTGAAAGCGTGTTCTTCTAGTTTTCGTGAAAATAATGATGAACATCGTAAAGTGGTTGATGTGACTCCTATTGAATCTTTGTTTTCTAATATAAATCTTAATAAATATGTGTGACGCCCCCGATTCAATCGTACACTAATCATACACGCAAATGTGTACGATCGAGATCAGGGACTCACGGGAAGATATCACAACACAACTCTAGACACAAAAAGAAATAATACAAGCTTCATATTACAAGCTAGGGGCCTCGAGGGCTCGAAAACAAGCTCGATACACAAGAGTCAGCGGAAGCAACAATATCTGAGTACATACATAAGTTAAACAAGACTGCCTTAAGAAGGCTAGCATAAAAGCAACACGATCGAAGAGGCAAGGCCTCCTGCCTGGGACCTTCTAACTACTCCTGGTCTTCGGTGGCCTCCATGTAGTAGCATCCATCGGCAGTGGCATCTGGCTCTAGGGATCCACCATCTGGTTGCATCAACCGGAAATAAGAAAGAAGGGGGAAAAGGGGGTAGCAAAGCAACCATGAGTACTCATCCAAAGTACTCGCAAGCATCAGATATATACTATGTATGCATTGGTATCAAATGGAAGGTTTGTATCTGTGGACTGAACTGCAGAATGCCAGAATAAGGGGGAAGACCTAGCCTATCGAAGACTAGCAACTTCACGCAGCTCCGAGCATCTTGCAGCATGTAGAAGAGTAAAGAATAGCAGTTTATAATTAACAAGCATGTTGTAACATTAATGCCCAGAGATTCTTCCTCGACTCCCTGCGAGAAAGCAATCTTGGAGCCACATATATCAAGTATCCATTTGTAGTTGTATAAGACCAGGATATAAGTCTGAACGTCCGTTACCGTGGACACGGCTATTAATAGATAATCTTCCCTGTAGGGGTGCACCACGTTACCCAACGCGCTCGATCACTCTGGCCGGACACACCTTTTTGGGGTCAATGCCCGCCCTCGGAAGATCAACACGTCACAGCCCGACCAAGGCTCAGCAGAGAGGTCCCCGCCGGTCTACCTCCTAAGCACTCCGGGGTCTGGGCCCATTGCCCGTTGCACTCCGGGTCGTTGCGCGCAGGGCGGGTCCAGGCTCCACCTCTACATGGATGGTGCCGGCCCAGCCGTGCCGCACTACTAAACTGGACGTCTGACAAAGCTTCGACTGATACCACGACGTCAAGGCCCATATCTATTCTCGCGTGGTGGTTAGTGCGTAAAGTCCAGAGGCCAACTCAGAACAAATACCCAAACCATAATGTATTATTAGCTTGCGAAGACGAGCAGAGACTCACGATCAAAAGTGACTCCGTCGCCCTGTCTCATAGACTTACGACAAGGGCTCAGAATGCCTGGCCGTGCCACGTCATTATCTTGCGTGTGCTCTCCGGGCCGGCCCGACTTTCACCAAGGTCTCAAGTAAGGTCAAGGTAACCGTGTGTCCAAACATCAATGGGAAAACCCGAGGAATCACCCCCGGTGGATTCCACTCAATGTAATCATCAAGGTGAACGTAAGAGGGATCACCCTCGAGGTTCACACTTGAGATGTTGAACGACAGAGCTGTATCGGGAATGGTGAAAGAGGAAATCACCCTCGATGACCACGACCGAATAGCTACACTATAGAATTATCATCAGTAGTGCGTTATGAGGGATCACCCTCGACACTCGATAGTAGCTCTGCAGAGTCGAGCAACTAAAGGGGGCGTGATGTGATGTGAGGTGTCGGGCTCTGATCGTCGATCACGTCGATCGAGGCGTCGATGATGAAGCAGGGGCAACAAGGACAAGGTGGGGGTCACTGATGGATCACTAACCAACCTATACTAAGCAGTTTAGGATAAGCAGGTAGGTATCAATAAGCAGGTACAAAAGCAGGCTATGCATCAGAATAGGAGCAAACAATAATAGTAGCAAAATCTAATGCAAGCATGAGAGTATAGAATGGGCGATATCGGGATGATCAAAGGGGGGGCTTGCCTGGTTGCTCAGACAAGAAGGAGGGTCGTCGGTGACGTAGTCGATCACAGTGGCATCAGCAGCGGTCACGGGGTCTACCGAACAGAAGAGGGGGAAGAAACAGTAAATACATGCAAATACATGCACAACATGAATATAAGCGGGGCTAGAGGTGTTCTAACGCAGTGCTAGGCGTTACTGGCAAAGGGGGAAAATCCGGGAAAGTTTTCCCAATTACGGACGTCTGTCAGACAAATGAACCGGAGGGGAAAAGTTGCATGTTTGCTATTCTAGGGATGTGTGGCGGGCGAACGGACCGCGTATTCGGACTCGTCTCGTCGTTCTGAGCAACTTTCATGTAGAAAACATTTTCATCTGAGTTACGGTTTATTTTCTATCAATTTTCAAAGTTTTAACAATATTCTGAAATTATTTTAATTCGAAAATAAAAGCTAAAATGCTAGGCGCACCCAGCACAGTGTACACAAAAGTGTACCCAGTGGCTGACAGGTGGACCAAGGGGGACCCAGTTGACTAGTCAATGTTTGACTGGTCAACAGGGGTGGGACCCCCCTGTCATTGACTCACCTAACTAATTACTTGATTAATTAGGCTAACTAATTAGTTAGTTTAACTAAACCATTTTAATTAAGTTAATTAATTAACTAATTAATTAGTTTATTATTAATATATATATATATATATTCTTTTTTTAAGAAAAGGGGGGCGGTGGGGCCCTGCTGGTAGTGACCCATCTGGCCACTGGAGAAGGCGATTAATGGAGCAGGCGCGGGTGCTGGGGCGCCAGCCCGCTTGGGCACGCGCCCAGGGGAGACCGCCGGGATGCGGGGCGCCGGCAGAAGCATGGCAGCGGCCCCATACGGGCGTGCGCTGGGGAAGGCAGCACGGGAAGGTGACGGCGAGCGCGGGCCGGCGCTTGGCGGCGGCGCAGCCAGGCGGGGAACGGCGCGGGAGAAGTGACGCGGGGCTGCGGCCATGCGGTAGTGGGGACGACGGTGGTGGCGAGAGGGGACGGAGCTCGGGCGCGGCGCCGGCGCGGTCTCGCGCGGGCGAGGCAGGGGGTGAGGCCAGGGCGGCTCTAGACACGGTGGCGACGGAGCAGAACAACCACAAGCTCCGACGACCATGGCAGGGACGAAAACAACAACTACGGTGACAAATCAAGAACGGGGCGAGGGGGAAGCGGAGAAGAAGCTCACGGGGGCCTGTAGTCGTGCAAAAGCGAGCTCGGGGATGCCGGAGAGGCTCGGGGTGGAGCGGATCGAAGACGACCCGAGACAAAGATGATGTGGGTGACGGAGATGGGGACTCCCGGCTCCAATCCGGTGGCGCAAAGGGTGAGGTAGACGACGGCGGTCCTCCAGGGCTCGTCGGCGTGGCGGGGGAGGGTCGGTAGCCATGGCAATGGCGCTGACGGCGCTCCGGCAGAGAGAACCGACAGGAAGAGAGTCGAGTGAGGGGGGGGGGATATCTGGGGCTGACGAGGACGAGGCCGAGGGGGAGACTTATCCCCTCGGCGGTGTGGGTGGTTCGAGTGGGCCGGCCTGGCCGACCAGCTGGATGGCCAGCTGGGCCACGAGGCCCACTAGAAGGGGTGGCTTTTCTTTTCTTTTATTTTTTGATCTGCATCCATTTCCTATTTAAAAGAGCTACTGAATTATTTTTGTTATATGTGGCACTTTGCACAAAAATAGATAGGAACAAAGTGAAGTTGCATAAAAAGGTTTGGGGTCAGAAGGAGTTGGCTAACCATTTTTATAAATTGGAAAGGCTAATTTAATTATTGTTGGACCACAAGATAAAATCCTAGGGGCATTTCAGGAACTCAAATGAGGTTGGTTCCAACATGACAAATATCCAGGGATTATTTGCCACACTTTGAACATTTTAGTTTTCATGTTTGGCAATTTGAATTTCGGACTTTGATTTGAATTGAATTTGATTTATGCTTCGGATCAAATGAGGATTAGTAACAGTAAGAATGATGACCTGTCATCATTAGTAGGAGATTACTGTAGCTTAATTATCCGGGCGTCACAATATGGGACTAGAGATGAGTCAACTTTAGTTAAAAGGCGTCCCAATGATTCGGAGTTTTTAGATCTTGATGCAAAAATTGATAAAAGTGGGATTGGAGAGGTGAAAACTTTAAGTAGCAATGAACCCACTCTTTTGGATTTCAAGGAATTTAATTATGATAATTGTTCTTTAATATATTGTATTTCCTTGTTGCAAACTTGCAATCCATGTTGAATTCTCCTCATGCTTATAATCAAAACAAAGCTTTTACTAAACATATCGTTGATGCTATGACGCAATCTTTTGAAGAAAAGCTTGAATTGGAAGTTTATATCCCTAGAAAACTTTATGATGAGTGGGAACCTACTATTAAGATTAATATTAAAAATTATGAGTGTCATGCTTTGTGTGATTTGGGTTCTAGCGTTTCCACAATTCCAAAAACTTTATGTGATGTGTTAGGTTTCCGTGAATTTGATGATTGTTCTTTAAATTTGCATCTTGCGGATTCCACTATTAAGGAACCTATGGGAAGGGCTAATGATGCTCTTATTGTTGAAAATAGGAATTATGTGCCCATAGATTTCATTGTTCTTGATATATATTGCAATCCTACATGTCCTATTATTCTTGGTAGACCTTTCCTTAGAACGATTGGTGCAATTATTGAAATGAAAGAAGGAAACATTAGATTTCAACTTCCGTTAAGGAAGGGCATGGAACACTTACCTAAAAATAAAATAAAATTTCCATATGAATCTATTATGAGAGCCACTTATGGATTGCATACCACAGATGATTATACGTAGATCTATTCGTATTTTATGCCTAGCTAAGGGCGTTAAACAATAGCGCTTGTTGGGAGGCAACCCAATTTTTTTTCTTTGCTTTTTGTTCCTGTTTTGCAATAAATAATTCATCTAGCCTCTGGTTAGATGTGGTTTTGTGTTTTAATTAGTGTTTGTGCCAAGTAAGACCTTTGGGATGGCTTACAGTGATAGTTGTTTTAATCTTGCTGAGAAACAGAAACTTTTGCTCCCCAGGAAAATAATTTTCATAATTCATAGAAGCATTTGATCTGATTATTTTTTCATTGGATTGGTACACAAATTGCCCAGGTTGTCCTAAGTTTTCCGATTTTTTGGAGTTACATAAGTATTCTAGAATTATAGATTGTTAGAGACTGTTCTGTTTTTGACATATTCTGTTTTCTATGTGTTGTTTGCTTATTTTAATGAATCTATAGGTAGTATTGGCGGGTATGAACCATGGAAAAGTTGTAATACAGTATATATTACACCAATATAAATAAAGAATGAGTTCACAACAGTACCATAAAGTGGTGATTTATTTTCTTATACTAACGGAGCTTATGAGATTTTCTGTTGAGTTTTGTGTTGTGAAGTTTTCAAGTTTTGGGTAAGAATTTGATGGACTATGGAATAAGGAGAGGCAAGAGCCTAAGCTTTGGAATGCCCAAGGCACCCCAATGTAATATTCAAGGACAACCATGAGCCTAAGCTTGGGGATGCCCCAGAAGGCATCCCCTCTTTCATCTTCGTCTATAGATAACTTTACTTGAGGCTATAATTTTAATCACCACATGATATGTGTTTTGCTTGGAGCGTCTTGTATGATTTGCGTCTTTGCTTTTTAGTTTGCCACAATCATCCTTATTGTGCACACCTTTTGAGAGGGACATGCATGAAACGTGGTTTATTAGAATACTCGATTTGCTTCACTTATATCTTTTTAGCTAGGCAATTTTGCTCTAGTGCTTCACTTATATCTTTTTAGAGCACGACGGTGGTTTTATTTTATAGAAATTGATGAACTCTCATGCTTCACTTATATTATTTTGAGTCTTTAAACAGCATGTAATTTGCTTTGGTTATAAATTTAGTCCTAATATGATATGCATCCAAGAGGGATATAATAAAAACGTTCATATAAAGTGCATTGAATACTATGAGAAGTTTGATTCCTTATGATTGTTTTGAGATATAAGGATAATGATATTAGAGTCATGCTAGTGGAGTAATTGTGAATTTCAGAAATACTTGTGTTGAGGTTTGTGATTCCCGTAACATGAACGTACGATGAACCTTATGTAACGAAGTTGGAGCATGAGGTATTTTTTTGATTGTCATCCTTTGTGTGGAGGTCGGGATCGCGCGATGGTTAACTCCTATCAACCCTTCCCCTAGGATCATGCGTGTAGTGCTTGGTTTTCATGACTAATAGATTTCTGCAATAAGTATGTGAGTTCTTTATGACTAATGTTGAACCCATGGATTATACACACTCTCACCCTTCCACCATTGCTAGCCTTTCTTGTGCCGCGCAACTTTCGCCGGTACCATACACCCACCATAAACCTTCCTCAAAATAGCCACCATACCTACCTATTATGGCATTTCCATAGCAACTCTGAGATATATTGCCATGCAACTTTCCACCGTTCCGTTTATATGACACGCTTCATCATTATCATAATTCTTTGCATGATCATGTAGTTGACATCGTATTTGTGGCAAAGCCATCTTTCATAATTCTTTCGTACATGTCACTCTTGTTTCATTGCAATTCCTGGTACACCGCTGGAGGCATTCATATAGAGTCATATTTTGTTCTAAGTATCGAGTTGTAATTTTTGAGTTGTAAGTAAATAGAAGTGTGATGATCATCATTGTTAGAGCATTGTCCAATGAGGAAAAAAGAGGCCAAAGAAGCCAAGCAAAAAAAGATAAAAAAATGAGAGAAAACTAGAGAAGGGGCAATGTTACTATCCTTTTTCCACACTTGTGCTTCAACGTACTCGTGGGAATTTTTCATTATAGAACTTGGCTTGTATATTCCAACGATGGGCTTCCTCATCCCTAGGTCTTCATGAGCAAGAAAGTTGGATGCACACCACTTAGTTTTTCTTTTTGAGCTTTCATAAACTTATAGCTCTAGTGCATCCATTGCATGGCAATCCCTACTCACTCACATTGATATCTATTGATGGGCATCTCCATAGCCCGTTGATACACCTAGTTGATGTGAGACTATTTCCCTCTTTTTGTCTTCTCCACAACCACCATATTCTATTCCGCCTATAGTGCTATGTCCATGGCTCACACTCATGTATTGCATGAAAGTTGAAAAGTTTGAGAATACTAAAGTATGAAACAACTGCTTGGCTGAAACCGGGGTTGTGCATGATTTGAATATTTTGTGTGATGAAGATGGAGCATAGCTAGACTATATGATTTTGTAGGGACAAGCTTTCTTTGGCCGTGTTATTTTGAGAAGACATAATTACCTTGTTAGTATGCTTGAAGTACTATTGTTTTTATGTCAATATTAAACTTTTGTTTTGAATCTTATGGATCTGAACATTCATGGCACAATAAAGAAAATTACATGGATAAATATGTTAGGTAGCATTCCACATCAAAAATTTGGGTTTTATCATTTACCTACTCGAGGACGAGCAGGAATTAAGCTTGGGGATGTTTGATACGTCTCCAACATATCTACAATTTTTGATTGTTCCATGCTATTATATTATCTGTTTTGGATGTTTTATATGCATTTTTGGGACTAACCTATTAACCTAGAGCCCAGTGCCGGTTCCTGTTTTTTCCTTGTTTTTGAGTTTTGCAGAAAAGGAATACCAAACGGAGTCCAAACGGAATGAAACCTTCGCGATAATTTTTCTTAGACCAGAGACAACTAGGAGACTTGGAGATGAAGTCGGAGGAGCCATGAGGTGGCCACAAGGATGGAGGGCGTGCCTAGGGGGTTAGGGCGTGCCCCACCCTTGTGCCCCCTCGTGACCCTCCTGACCTAATTCTTTCACCTATTGCTACCTCTCGAGCTTGCGTTGGTTTTCCCTTGAAGAGGAAAGGGTGATGCAACAAAGTAGCGCAAGTATTTCCCTCAGTTTTGAGAACCAAGGTATCAATCCAGTATAGGAGACGACACACAAGTCACCTAGCACCTGCACAAACAATCAAGAACTTGCAACCAACACGATAAAGGGGTTGTCAATCCCTTCACGGTCACTCGCAAAAGTGAGATCTAATAGAGATAATAAAGTAAATAGTTTTGGTATTTTTGTTGTATAGATTGGAAAGTAAAGATTGTAAAATAGTAAACGAGATTCAACAATATGGAAAAGAGATGCAATATAATGGAAAAGAGACCCGGGGGCCATAGGTTTCACTGGTGGCTTCTCTCGAGATAGCATGTATTACGATGGGTGAACAAATTACTCCTGAGCAATTGATAGAAAAGCGCATAATTATGATGACATCTAAGGCAATGATCATGAACATAGGCATCATGTCCGTGTCAAGTAGACCGACTCCTGCTTGCATCTACTACTATTACTCCACACATCGACCGCTATCCAGCATAGATCTAGAGTATTAAGTTCATAAGAATGGAGTAACACATTAAGCAAGATGACATGATGTAGAGGGATAAACTCAAGCAATATGATATAAACCCCATCTTTTTATCCTCGATGGCAACAATACAATACGTGCCTTGCTGCCCCTAGTGTCACTAGGAAAGGACACCGCAAGATTGAACCCAAAGCTAAGCACTTCTCCCATGGCAAGAAAGATCAATCTAGTAGGCCAAACTAAATCGATAATTTGAAGAGACTCGCAAAGATATCAAATCATGCATATAAGAATTCAGAGAAGAACCAAATAATATTCATAGATAATCTTAATCATAAATCCACAATTCATCGGATCTCGGCAAACACATCGCAAAAGAGTATTACATCGAATAGATCTCCAAGAACATCGAGGAGAACTTTGTATTGAGAATCAAAGAGAGAGAAGAAGCCATCTAGCTAATAACTATGGACCCGAAGGTCTATGGTAAACTACTCACGCTTCATCGGAGAGGCAATGGTGTTGATGTAGAAGCCCTCCGTGATTGATTCCCCGTCCGGCAGATCGCCGGAAAAGGCCCCAAGATGGTATCCCATGGGTACAGAAGGTTGCAGAGGTCAAAAAATGGTTCTGTGGCTCTCCTTGATGTTTTTAGGGTATAAGAGTATATATAGGTGAAAGAACTAGGTCGGTGGAGCTACGAGGGGCCCACGAGGGTGGGGGCGTGCCTACCCCCTGGGCGCGCCCTCCTGCCTCGTGGACGCCTCGTTGCGTCTCTGACTTCAACTCCGAGTCTTCTGGTTTGCTTTCGGTCCAAGAAAGATCATCACGAAGGTTTCATTCCGTTGGACTCTGTTTGGTATTCCTTTTCTGCAAAACTCTAAAATAGGCAAAAAAAAAACAGAAACTGGCACTGGGCCTTCGGTTAATAGTTAGACCCAAAAATAATATAAAAGAGCATATTAAAGCCCATTAAACATCCAAAACAGATAATATAATAGCATGGTACAATAAAAAATTATAGATACATTGGAGACGTATCAAGCATCCCCAAGCTTAATTCCTGCTCGTCCTCGAGTAGGTAAATGATAAAAACAGAATTTTTGATGTGGAATGCTACCTAACATATTCATCAATGTAATTTTCTTTATTGGGGCATGAATGTTCAGATCCAAAAGATTCAAGACAAAAGTTTAATGTTGACATAAAAACAATAACACTTCAAGCATACTAACAAAGCAATCATGTCTTCTCAAAATAACATGGCCAAATAAAGCTATCCCTACAAAAATCATATAGTCTGGCTATGCTCTATCTTCATCACACAAAGTATTTACTCATGCAGAACCTCGGTTTCAGCCAAGCAATTGTTTCATACTTTAGTATTTTCAAACTTTTTCAATCTTCACACAATACATGAGCGTGAGCCATGGACATAGCACTATAGGTGGAATAGAATGGTGGTTGTGGAGAAGACAAAAAGGAGAAGATAGTCTCACATCAACTAGGCGTATCAATGGGCTATGGAGATTCCCATTAATAGAGATCAATGTGAGTGAGTAGGGATTGCCATACAACGGATGCACTAGAGCTATACGTGTATGAAAGATCAAAAATAAACTAAGTGGGTGTGCATCCAACTTGCCTGCGCACGAAGACCCAGGGCAATTTTGAGGAAGCCCATCATTGGAATATACAAGCCAAGTTCTATAATGAAAAATTCCCACCAGTATATGAAAGTGACAACATAGGAGACTCTCTATCATGAAGATCATGGTGCTACTTTGAAGCACAAGTGTGGAAAAAGGATAGTAACATTGTGCCTTCCCTGTTTTTCTCTCATTTTATTTATTTATTTGGGACTCTCCTCTTTTTTTATGGCCTCTTTTTTTATTTAGTCGGGAGTCTCATCCCGACTTGTGGGGGAATCATAGTCTCCATCATCCTTTCCTCACATGGGACAATGCTCTTATAATGAAAATCATCACACTTTTATTAACTTACAACTCAAGAATTACAACTCGATACTTAGAACAAAATATGACTCTACGTGAATTCCTTTGACGGTGTACCAGGATGTGCAATGATTCAAGAGTGACATGTATGAAAAATTATGAACGGTGGCTTTGCCACAAATACGATGTCAACTACATGATCATGCAAAGAAATATGACAAGGAAGGAGCGTGTCGTGATAAACAGAATGGTGGAAAGTTGCATGTCAATATATCTTGGAATGGCTATGGAAATGCCATAATATGTAGGTATGGTGGCTGTTTTGAGGAAGTTATATGGTGGGTGTATGACACCGGCGAAAGTTGCGCGGTACTAGAGAGGCTAGCAATGGTGGAAGGGTGAGAGTGCGTACAATCCATGGACTCAACATTAGTCATAAAGAACTCACATACTTATTGAAAAAATCTACAATTCATCAAAACAAAGTACTACACGCATCTCATATGCCTAAAAATAAAAAAATGAAAATACAAAAAAATTATTTGCCTCTTATGCCTAAAAAGTTTTTTTTTTCAAAAAGAGAAGTGATTGGAAAGTTATGCATTGGAGAAGTGAGGGTCGACCTTGAACATTTGTGTTCATGCTCATGAAAAGAATGTAGAATTTTTCATGGAAGTTTATCAGAAATAAGTATCCCCTTGTATATATCGATTGTATTATAAAAATAATGTGCCAAGCTTTGGTTTTAGGATGATTAGATTGCTTGTTTACTATGTGCAGTGCAAAAACAAAAACTTTGGTTGTAGTGCGTGAATTTACATTTTTTATTGGAAAGTCAAACGGGTCTGAAACTTTTTGCACAGTACTTCTATAATTTGTCTTTAAAATTTTATTTTATTTTTGAATTTTTGGAGTTACAGAAGTATACGAAATTTCCAGATTACTACAAACTGTCCTGTTTTTGACACAGTCTATTTTCTATGTGTTGTTCGCTTATTTTGATGAATCTATGGGTAGTATCGGGGGGTATGAACCATGGTGAAGTTGGAATACAGTAGATATAATGCTAATATGAAGTTGGAATGAGTTTAGAACAGTACCTAAAGGTAGTGATTTGCTTTATTATACTAACAGATCTCACAAAGTATATGTTAAATTTTGTGCGGATGAAGTGTTCGAAGAACGAGGAGTTACCGATGTGAGGAGAATAAAGAGATGCAAGAGTTAAATCTTGGGGATGCCCAAGGCACCCCAAGTAAATGTTTCAAGGATACTCAAGCATCTAAGCTTGGGGATGCCCCGGTTGGCATCCCATCTTTCTTCTTCAACAATTATCGGTATACCTCGGTTTTTGTTTTGTTCACATGATTTGTGTCCTTTGTGTTTTTATTTTTCTTTAAGAACCATGCAAGTATGAGATAACCCTTCATTTATTTATAGAATGCTTCGTGTGCTTCACTTATATATTTTGAGCCTGGATATTGGTTAATCTATATTAACTGTAGAATGCTTCATGAACTTCACTTATATCTTTTGGAGTATGAATAAGACTATCATCGAAAGTGGGTTTGGAAGAGTGTCAACTTTAGGAAGTAATGATCCCACTATTTTGGAGGGTGTTGAATCTTAGTATGATATTTATGAAAGTGGATTTGGAGAGGTCTTGACTTTAGTTAGTAATGATTCCACTATTTCGGAAGAGGTTCTAATTGATTATGAGAACGAAGTTGTTATCTATGATTATTATTGTGATGACACATACTATAAATTAATATGTTAATCATGAAGCTTGTCATCATGCTTTTAATTTTCAATTGGAGTATGCCTCAGATGATAGTTATTTTGTTGAGTTTACTCCCACTATTCCTAACAAGAAGAATTTTGCTCATGGGGAGAGTAGTAAAATTTCTATGCTTATAGATCATGAAAAGAATGCTTTATGTGATTGTTGTATTGTTGAATTCATTCATGATGCTACTGAAAATTACTATGAGGGAGGAATATATGCTTGTAGGAGTTGCAATAATATCAAGTTTCCTCTCTATGTGCTTAAAGTTTTGAAATTATACTTGTTTTGCCTTCCTATGCTAGTTGATTCTTGTTTCCACAAGTTGTTTGCTCACAAAATCCCTAGGCATAGGAAGTGGGTTATATTTAAATGTGCTAGTCATATGCTTCATGATGCTCTCGTTATGATTTCATTCTTATCTTTCATGTGAGCATCATTGTCATCATCATGCCTAGCTAAAAGGCATTAAAGAAAAGCGCTTGTTGGGAGACAACCCAATATGTATCCTTTATGTTTTTGTGTGTTCACATGATTAAGCTACTGTAGTAATCATGTTTTATAGCTTTTGTTTCAATAAAGTGCCAAGTTAAACCTTTAGGATAGCTTACGGTGATAGTTGTGTTGATCCTGCTGAAAATCAGAAACTTTTGCGCCCAGTAAATTAGTTTTGACAATTCACAGAAACGTGCTTTCGATCTGATTATTTTTGAAATGGATTTGTACACAAATTTCTTAGGTATTCCTAATTTGTATGGATTTTTGGACTGGAAGAACTATGGTTGCTGTTCAGATCATTACAGACTGTTCTGTTTCTGGCAGATTCTGTTTTCAATGCATAGTTTGCTTGTTTTCTAGTTTCTATGGCTTATATTGCTCAATATAAATTTTAAAAATGATATGTTAAAGTAGGCATTGTGTGAGAACAATTATGAATCTTGTATTTGACAGTACCAAAGTGAATGATTTACTCTTTATCATACTAACCCATCTCACGAACTTCTGTTAAGTTTTGTGTGATTGAAGTTTTCAAGTTTTGAGTGAGATATCGATATGAGGAGAATAAGGAGTGGAAAGACTCTAATCTTGTGGATTCCCAAGGCACCCCAAGGTAATATTAAAGGAAGACTCAAGCGCCTAAGCTTGGGGATGCCCCGGAAAGCATCCCCTCTTTCATCTTCAAAACCATCGGTATACTTTACTCGGAGCTATATTTTTATTCGTCACATGATATGTGTTTTGCTTGGAGCTAATTTCATTTTACTTGCTGTTTGAATAAATCATTGGATCTGAAATCTTGAGTGATCGAGAGTCCTCCCATGGCTAGTTAATTATTTGACTACTCAGTGTTCTTCACTTATATCTTTTTGGAGTAGTTTGTCATTTACTCACGTGCTTCACGTATATCCTATGAGTAAATGGTTGAATGAATTGAATATCATAAATATGAATTTATATATGTTTCACATGCTTTTACCATGGGGAGTAATGACTTCACACATAATAAATATAGGTGGTAAATTTATTGGAATTTAGCAAACGCAGAATTGGTCACTTGAACAATTCATAAAAGAATATTGAAGGAAGATAGATTTCACATATAAATATACTATCTTGGACATCTTTTGTAATTGTGAGCACTCATTAAAATATGACATGCTAAAAAGTTGATGTTGGACAAGGAAGACAACTTAATGGCTTATGTTTTCCTATATCCGAATAGATGCAATGTTGTCTTGGATCATCCAACATGTTGAGCTTGCCTTTCCCTCTCATGCTAGCCAAATTCTTTGCACCAAGTAGAAATACTAATTGTGCTTCCAAAGATCCCTTAAAACTAGTTTTGCCATGAGAGTCCATCATACCTACCTATGGATTGAGTAAGATCCTTCAAGTAAGTTGTCATCGGTGCAAGCAATAAAAATTGCTCTCTAAATATGTATGATCTATTATTGTGAAGAAAATAAGCTTTATAGGAACTTGTGATAGGGAAGTAATAAAAGCGACAGACTGCATAATAAAGGTCTTTATAACAAGCGGCAATATAAAGTGACGTTCTTTTGAATTAAGATTTTGTGCATCCAACCATAAAAGCGCATGACAACCTCTGCTTCCTCTGCGAAGGGCCTATCTTTTACTTTTATCTTCTACCCTTATACAAGAGTCATGGTGATCATCACCTTTCCTTTTTACACTTTTACCTTTGGCAAGCACTTTGTGTTGGAGCGATCCGAATATACACATCCACTTGGATGTAGGTTTTCATAAAGTATTATTGTTGACATTACCCTTGAGATAAAAGGTTGCGAGGCGAAACTATAAGCCCCTATCTTTCTCTGTGTCCGATTAAAACATTGAACCCATAAATATCACATGAATGTTAGCAATTGTGAAAGATTAAATGATAGTTGAGTATGTGGAGTTTTCTAAATCAAAGCTCTTACATAGACCCTTCCTAAAAATAAGATGAATTGCAATTGTTTGATGACCGAGAACATAGTTTGTTAGTTTTCAAGAAATTTTATGATCTATACTTTAACATGTGAATAGTTTGTTACTTTATCATGCGAAGTTTTATGAGTTGAGCTACTGTTATGATATATAATGATGCTAGAAAAGGTGATTGAAGTTATCATTGATCAAACCTATGCACTTGCTAGCATTCACACTTCATAAATTATTTCTTTTATAATTTACCTACTCGAGGACGAGCGGGAATTAAGCTTGGGGATGCTGATACGTCTCCAACATATCTATAATTTTACGAAGTATTCATGCCATGTTTATAATAATTTTACATGATTTTGGTATGATTTGATTAGAACTAACCCGGACTGACGCTGTTTTCAGCAGAACTACCGTGGTGTTGTGTTCGTGCAGAAATAAAAGTTCTCGGAATGCGCTGAAAATCAACGGAGAATATTTTTGGAAAATATAAACAAATACCGGAACGAAAAGCTACCGGAGGGGAGTCTCGAGGCCACCACGAGGGTGGAGGGCGCCCCCCTAGGGTGCCCCCTGCCTCGTGGACTCCCTGTGCCCCCCTGACGTGAAACCAATGTTAACCCTTCCTATAAATCCAGAAAACCCCAGAACAGAAGAGAGATCGGAAGTTCCGCTGTCGCAGGCCTTTGTAGCCACGAGAAATCAATCTAGGCCCTCTCCGGCACCCTGCCGGAGGGGGGCATCATCACCGGAGGCCATGGGGGAGGATCTCGGAGGGGACATCATCGCCATGAAGGCCAAGGACCAGGGGGAGAACCTCTCCCCATCCAAGGGAGAGGCCATGGAGGAGGAAACACAAGAGGGAGAACCTCTCCTCCTCTCTCTCGGTGGCGCTAGAGTGCCATCGGGAGGGGAATCATCACCGCGGTGATCGTCTTCATCAACATCACCATCCTCATCTCTTTTACGCGGTCCACTCTCCCGCACCCTGCTGTAATCTGATACGTCCATTTTGCATCATGCTTTTATATCGATATTCATTGCATTATGGGCTGACGTTATGTCACAATACTTATGGATATTCTCTCTTATTTTACAAGGTTTAACATGAAGAGGGAGAATGCCGGCAGCTAGGATTCTGGGCTGGAAAAGGAGAAAATATTGGAAACCTATTCTGCACAGCTCCAAAAGTCCTGAAGCTCCATGAAAGACATTTTTGTAATTAATGATAATTATTGAGCGGAAGAAGTACCAAAGGGGGCCCACACCCTGGCCACGAGGGTGGGGGGCGCTCCCACCCCTACAGGGCGCGCCCCCTGCCTCGTGGGCCCCTGGTGGCCCTCCGGTGCCCATCTTCTGCTATATGAAGTCTTTTACCCTGTAAAAAATCATAAGCAAGCTTACGGGAAGAAACTCCGCTGCCACGAGGCGGAACCAATCTAGGGCTCCGGCGGAGCTGTTCTGCCGGGGAAACTTCCCTCCGGGAGGGGGAAATAATCACCATCGTCATCACCAACAATCCTCTCATTGGGAGGGGGTCAATCTCCATCAACATCTTCACCAACACCATGTCCTCTCAAACCCTAGTTCATCTCTTCTATCCAATCTTTGTATCCAAACCTCAGATTGGTACCTGTGGGTTGCTAGTAGTGTTGATTACTCCTTGTAGTTGATGCTAGTTGGTTTATCCGGTGGAAGATCATATGTTCAGATCCTTAATGCATATTAATACTCCTCTGATCATGAACATGAATATGCTTTGTGAGTAGTTATGTTTGTTCCTGAGGACATGGGTGAAGTCTTGCTATTAGTAGTCATGTGAATTTGGTATTCGTTCGGTATTTTGATGAGATGTATGTTGTCTTTCCTCTAGTGGTGTTATGTGAACGTCGACTACATGACATTTCACCATTATTTGGGCCTAGAGGAAGGCATTGGGAAGTAATAAGTAGATGATGGGTTGCTAGAGTGATAGAAGCTTAAACCCTAGTTTATGCGTTGCTTTGTAAGGGGCTGATTTGGATCCATATGTTTCATGCTATGGTTAGGTTTATCGTAATACTTCTTGTAGTTGCGGATGCTTGCAATATAGGTTAATCATAAGTGGGATGCTTGTCCAAGAAAGGGAAGCACCCAAGCACCGGTCCACCCACATATCAAATTATCAAAATAACGAACGCGAATCATATGAGTGTGATGAAAACTAGCTTGACAATAATTCCCATGTGTCCCCGGGAGCGCTTTTCTCATTATAAGAACTTGTCCAGGCTTGTCCTTTGCTTCAAAAAGGATTGGGCCACCTTGCTGCACTTTATTTGCTTTCATTGCTTGTTACCCATTACAAATTATCTTATCACAAAACTATCTTGTAACATCCCAAAATTCTAAATTTTGGAATGATTATATTAAATAGATAGTTTTGATTGTCTGCTTGATTGATTGACTGAAAGTGAGTGAAATTTGAAACTTTTGAAAGTTAAATGAGAGGGAATAAAAGAACTTTCCCAAACTTTCATGTTGCACTTTTTATTTCCTTGAATTCAAATTCTTTTCAAATACAAAACCCTAGAGAGAAGATGACATGACTTCTTCCATTTATTTTAAATGAAAAGGGTTGTTGAGAATATTTGAATTTCATTTGAAAATATTTCAAATTCAGAAAACTTTAAGCAACTCAATGATTTTCATGAGAGAAGATAAAATGACTTCTTCAAAACATATGAAATATGAGTTGGGAGTGTAAGAGAATCCAATTTAGAGCCCTTTTTAAATTCTTTTCAATCGGGAGTTGTTTGGGTTTTATTCAAATTATTTTTCTCCAAAAATATAATATACAGAAATTAGGGTAAAATGATTCCCAACATCAAAAAATTGGAGAGAAATAAATTTGAATTAATTTTGGTATTTTTAAAATGATTTTTATTGGATTTTATTGCACCAGTGGCACTCTTTGTTTCATTTAAATTTGTGTGTATTTTATTTGATCTTACAAAAATGTTCATGTCGTAGAAAATATTTTTCTGAAAATTTTGATATATTATATGCCTGTATAATATTTTATTTTATATTTGGTTTCTTTCTTTTTCTCTCTGTTTATTAAAAAAAGGTTTCCTCTCGCCGACTGGGTCGGCCCAGCCGAAGCCAGGCCAAGGCCCAGCTCCACGCTGCCTCGCCCGTCGACACCGACCGGGACTCCTCCCAGAGTCCGGCGCCGCCCCGACCATCGGCCGCCCCTTCCCCACGCCACCGCCCTCCCCTGCCCCTTTAAAAGGCGGGCCCCGACTCCGCCGCCTCTCCCCCTCTCCTCATGTCGCCGCCCCTCGCCAGATCCGCCGCCGCCGCCATCGGTTACCGACCGCCACCGCCGCTGTTCTGCGCCACCGCCTCGCCGCGCCTCCACCCTGCGCGCCACCGCCGCCACCTCACCGCCCGCCGCCTCCGCCGTTGCCCTCGGCCACCGGAGCACCGCCGACGACCACGCCCGACGCCGGAGTTCATAGCCGCCACTGCCGGTTTTCGTCGAAAAGCCGAGCCGGTAATAAACCACTCTGGTTTCTTTAAAAAAAACCTAGAACGTTTTTTATATATAAAACCGGTTTTGTTAGGCTTTACTTATTTAGAGAACGCTCGTCAGATTAGATCGAGAGCGAACGGTTTTTTTCGTTAGCGTTCGTTAGTGAACGTTTGTTAAATAGCCTTTTAGTTTTATTTTATTTTTGCCAGTGACCCGTCTGTGATTAAAGTTTTTATAGATTAGTCCCCAGTCTTAAAACGAGCACTACTTTTTGCTCTTTAGCCCGAATTAGATGAAACCAACGCCCACTTCTTAGTTATGATTCCCTCTATCCAGTAAAACAACTTAAGCATGTTTTTTAAAGTTTAAAATTTGAATTTCAAATAGTTTAGTATTTGAACTTCGTTTGATCGTAACTCGAGTTCTATAACTCCGTTTGAGTTGATTGTTTGTGCAAATCGAAGCTCTTGACCTAAACTTTCTGATAAGGCCAAATTCACTTAATTTTGGTACTATTAGCAATATTTTTCTGTTGCAAGAGTTATTTTTTTGGTTTTGAAGTTTTCCGAATTGTTTTCTTCGTGCTCTCCGATGCTTTTGAGTGATTGCTTATGTGTGGTTATTATTTCTTGCTTACGATAGATTGACCGGAGTATGACGAGTAGAACTATCAGGAATTCTGAGTGCGAAGGTTCTTCATCAACAGTACATGCAAGTTCACACTTTGATCATATCCCTCTCATACCCAGTTTTTTATGCATTAGTTTCAACCCTCAAACATTGCATGGTTAGGAGTTGATAACATGTGGGTATTGGGAAGTAGTTGATGAGGTAGTACCTATTGTCCTGTTTATTATCAAACCTTTGGGAGATACTTCTACGTTATGCTTATACTGCTATGCTATGCTCATAGACGTGGATTGGGTGAGTGTATCCATGATAGATGTGAGTATTGTTATTTAATGGTTAACTTAAGGTGGCTACTTTAATACACATCCGGGTGGATTGAGGCACCTGGGGAACCCAGTGTTGCCTGTATTTTTGGAAATCCTGGGGTACCGTGTGATTCTCCTATGGACCGCCACCCAGGCTCAAAGGGATCATAAGATTATTCATGCTAGAAACTTCCATGTGCAGCCACAAGCTATTATGGGCTCTAGCATAGTTGATTAAGTCATGTGAACTATTACAGTGGTAGACTAGTAGATGTAGGGGAAAGTAGGTGTAACTGTCTACCCATCGTAAGGTGCTAACGCTTCTGAAACACCGTGTCTTGGTCATCCGTTTCTCAAACATCATGTAGTGCGAGAAATTCAACAGAGGAGATCGAGTCTTGTGGGGAAAAGTGCGCAAACCTCTGCAGAGTGTACAAACTAATCATGGTTAGCCGTGTCCCCGGTTATGGACTTTTTGAGTATCTAGTTCTTGGATTATCATGTTGATCTCATCACGTTACTTAATTAATTTGTTGGGTTGTTAACTTTTAGTTGGGATTGATTTGGGGTTTACCTTCTCAATATTTTCAACAAACTTTGTAGTTAAATAAAATATATTCCTTTGTTGCAGGGAAAAACTGGCTTTATGCAAAATAAACTTAGAGCTTTCCACCAGCCAAATATGCATGTAGTGATAGCTATTATTTTATCATTATCCTATGGTGTGAATTTGCCAGTACATTCAATGTACTGACCTACATGGCTGCAACATCTCATGTTGCAGGATTTCTTATGAAGAGTAAGTGATACGTTAGGGTTACGATTTCTACACTCAACTTTGTTGTTGGTGTTGATGGGAATCCACAACCTTGTTGTTTCTTATGCTTTATGGATTGTGGTAATAGTATTTACGTTACTTTATACATGTGATTTACCTCTGTTATAAATCCTCGAGTACTGTGTGTGTCAGCATACCGATCCAGGGATGACACTTAAGTACAGAGACTTGACCGTCTGAGGTCGGGTCGCTACATATCTGTTACCTACAATTTCAGTGCTTGCAGAGAATACCTTACTGAAAACCGCTTGTCATTTCCTTCTGCTCCTTGTTGGGTTCGACACTCTTACTTATCGAAAGGACTATGATAGATCCCCTATACTTGTGGGTCATCATAATCCCTACTTGAACATGGTGCTTTGTGCCACATATTATGATCCAATGATGTGTTGCCATCTTATGATGTTTTGAGTAGATATCCTTTGTCTTTGGGTTGATTGATGATCTAGATTGGTATGAGTTGTATGTTTTATTTTGGTGATGTCCTATTGTGCCTTCTGTGCCACGCACACGTGAGGGATTCCCGCTGTAGGGTGTTGCAATACGTTCATGATTTGTTTATAGTGGGTTGCCAGAGTGACAGAAGCTTAAACCCGAGTAAGGGGGTTGTTGCGTATGGGATAAAGGGGACTTGATATGTTAATGCTATGGTTGGTTTTACCTTAATGATCTTTAGTAGTTGCGGATGCTTGCTAGAGTTCCAATCATAAGTGCATATGATCCAAGAAGAGAAAGTATGTTAGCTTATGCCTCTCCCTCATATGAAATTGCAATGACGACTACCGATCTTGTTAACAACTTCCTAGGACAATTCCGCACACCGATACATCATTATTCCACACTCACTATTTATAATACTTAAGTAATATATTCTAAATTTATGAAAACAACACCTATTTTTATATTTTAGCTCTCCGATACCATGCAAAGTTATCCTCTTCATACGCACAACATAGTTTTATTTCTCGTTTCTAGTTGGAAGCAAACGTTCGGTTTACGTAGAGTCGTATCAATGGCAGATAGGACTTGAGAGAATATTGATCTTACCTTTAGCTCCTTAAGGTTTGACACTCCATACTTATCACTTCCACCTTTGGAAATTGCTATGATGATTCCCTGCACTTGGGGATTATCGGATACCCGTGGTGACAATGGGGTATTCTATTGATTCACTTGATGTATGTTTTGGCAGTCAGCTCGAGGATTCCCAAGGTGACATTGGGGTAATCTATGCATAGGGGTTGATACACATTTTCGTCCTTGTTTATCCGGTAGAAATCTTGGGATAATCTTGAATTTCTTTGTGTTGGATTGAATATTATGAATCTGAGATTGTGTGATGCATATCGTATAATTGACCCACGGATACTTGTGGTGACATTGGAGTATCTAGGTGACATTAGGGTTGATTGATGTGTGTCATATGGTGTTCTTTTACTACGAACTCTAGGGTTGTTTGTGACACTTATAGGAATAGCTCAATGGATTGATCGGAAAGAATAACTTTGAGGTGGTTTCGTACCCTACAAGCAATTTCATCTTATGTTCTTCGTGATAGGAACTTTGGAGTGATTCTTTGTCACACGTTGAGGGATTACAATATGATCTAATAATGTTATCATTGTTGAGAGAACTTGCACTAGTGAAAGTGTGAACCCTAGGCCTGGTTTCCAAGCATTGCAATACCGTTTTGCTCACTTTTGTTACTAGTTACCTTGTCGTTTTTATATTTTCAGATTACAAAAACCTATATGTACTATCCATATTAAACTTGTATCACCATCTCTTCGCCGAACTAGTGCACCTATACAATTTACCATTGTATTGGGTGCATTGTGGACACAAGAGACTCTTTGTTATTTGGTTGCAGGGTTGTTTGAGAGAGACCATCTTCATCCTACGCCTCCCACGGATTGATAAACCTTAGGTCATCCACTTGTGGGGAATTTGCCACGGTCCCACAAAACTCTGCGCTTGGAGGCCCAAAACGACTCTACAAGAAGACGGTTGCATATTAGACATCAAGCTCTTTTCTGGTGCCGTTGCCGAGGAGGTGAGTGTGCTTGAAGGTACATATTTAGATCTTGCAATTGAATCTTTTAGTTTATTGTTTTATCACTAGTTTAGTCTATAAAAGAAAACTAGAAAAAATGGAATTGAGGTTGCCTCATATGCTTCATATTTTTAATGTCTTTCATGAAAATGATGGAAAGGAAAATTGTGCTCAAGTGTTAGAACAAGAAGTCTATAAAATGTTTGGCACTAAATTTTTGAATGATGAGCATGATTGCAATGTTGTTAGTATGAATTCTTTGAATATCCATGATGCTAATGATATGCAAAGCCACAAGCTTGGGGATGCTATGTTTGATGAAGATGATATTTTTAGTCCCCCAAGTTTGGATGAGAATATTTATTATGATGAAAGCATGCCTCCTATTTATGATAATTATTGTGATGACTTGTATGCTATAAAGAATAAACTTTTCATTGTGATTTTAATTTTCAATTGGATTATGCCTCACATGATAGTTATTTTGTGGAGTTTGCTCCCACTACTATTCATGAGAATAAATTTTCTTATGTGGAGAGTAGTAAAATTTCTATCCTTGTGGATCATGAAAAGAATGCTTTATGTGATGGTTATATTGTTGAATTCACTCATGATGCTACTGAAAATTATTATGAGCGAGGAACTTATGCTTCTACATGTTGCAATAATATCAAGTTTCCTCTCTATGTTCTTAAAGTTTTGAAGTTATGCTTGCTTTGCCTTCCTATGCTAGTTTATTCTTGTTCCCATAAATTGTTTGCTCACAAAATCCCTATGCATAGGAAGTGGGTTAGACTTTAATGTTCTAGTCATATTTTCATGATTCTCTCTTTGTGTTTCAATTCTTTACTTTTATGTGAGCATCATTGAAATCATCATGCCTAGCTAAAAAGGCATTAAAGAAAAGCGCTCATTGGGAGACAACCCAACATTTACCCCTACTGTTTTTGTGTGTCCACATGATTATGCTACTGTAGTAATCATGTTTTATTGCTTTTGTCTCAATAAAGTGCCAAGTAAATCCTTTGGGATAGTGTGGATGATAGTTGACTTGATTCTCTGCAAAAACAGACACATTTGCGCTTAGTCCAGGAATTTTTAGATTCACTGGAACGTGCTTTTGATCTGAATTTTTGACACATGATTGATATAAAAATTGCCTATGTTGTCCTAATGTGTGATAATATTTGGAGTCATAGAAGTATACGAAGTTTCTAGATTATGACAGACTATTCTGTTTTTGACAGATTCTATTTTTATTGTGTTGTTTGCTTATTTTGATGAATCTATGAATAGTATCGAAGGGTATGAACCATGGAGAAGTTGGAATATAGGAGATATAACACCAATATGAATTTAGAATGAGTTCACAACAGTACCTAAGTGGTGATTTTCTTTTATATACTAACGGAGCTTACGAGTTTTCTGTTGAGTTTTGTGTTGTGAAGTTTTCAAGTTTTGGGTAAAGTTTTGATGGACTATGGAATAAGGAGTGGCAAGAGCCTAAGCTTGGGGATTCCCAAGGCACCCCAAGTCCATATTCAAGGAGAACCAAGAGCATAAGCTTGGGGATGCCCTGGAAGGCATCCCTTCTTTCATCTTCGTCTATCGGTAACTTTATTTGAGGCTATATTTTTATTCACCACATGATATGTGTTTTGCTTGGAGCGTCATTTTTTTGCTTGTTGTTTGAATAAAATCCCAAGATCTTAAATTCTTAAATGTTAGAGAGTCTTCACATAGTTACACAATTATTCGACTACTCATTGATCTTATCTTATATCTTTTTGGAGTAGTTTGTCAGTTGCTCTAGTGATTCACTTATATCTTTTTAGAGCACGGCGGTGGCTTTATCTTATAGAAATTGTTGAACTCTCATGCTTCACTTATATTATTTTGAGAGTATCGCTAAACAGCATGGCAATTTGCTTTGGTTATGAATTTAGTACTAATATGATAGGCTTCCAAGAGGGATATAATAAAAACTTTCATATAAAGTGCATTGAATACTACGAGAAGTTTGATTCCTTATGATTGTTTTGATATATGAGGATGGTGATATTAGAGTCATTCTAGTGAGTAATTGTGGATTGTAGAAATACTTGTGTTGAAGTTTGATTCCCGTAGCATGCACATATGGTGAACCGTTATGTAATGAAGTTGGAGCATTAGGTGTTTATTGATTGTCTTCCTAATGAGTGGCGGCCGGGGACGAGCGATGGTCTTCTCCTACCAATCTACCCCCCTAGGAGCATGTGTACTTTGTTTCAATGACTAATAGATTTTTGCAATAAGTGTGTGAGTTCTTTATGACTAATGTTGAGTCCATCGATTATACGCACTCTCAACCTTCCACCATTGCTAGTCTCTCTAGGACCACGCAACTTTTGCCGGTACCACACACCCACCATATACCTTCCTCAAAATAGGCACCATACCTACCTACTATGGCATTTCCATAGCCATTCTGAGATATATTACCATGCAACCTCCACCGTTCCGTTTTATTGTGACACAATTCATCATTATCATATGGGACATTTACATATGTGCCCCTAACTCAAACCCACTACTCAGATTTGCCCCTAATTTTGAAGCATGCCCAAATTTGCCCCTCCGCAGTTAAGTCACTACTCAGAAATGCCCTTTCGTACAGTACTGTAGCACTTTTCGTCCAATACTATAGCACTTTCTGTCTGCTACAATACACATGGGCCTCTCATGGTCAAAGGCCTTTGACTGGACAGAAGGGCATTTCTGAGTAGTGACTTAATGGCAGAGGGGCAACTTTGAGCATGCTTTGAAATTAGGGGCAAATCTGAGTAGGTGGTTCAAGTTAGGGGCAGAAATACAAATGGCCCTTATCATATTACTTTGCATGATCATGTAGTTTATATAGTATTTGTGGCAAAGCCACCGTTCATGATTTTTATACATGTCACTCTTGAGTCATTGCACATCCCGGTACACCGCTGGAGGCATTCATAGAGAGTCATATTTTGTTCTAAGTATCGAGTTGTAATTCTTGAGTTGTAAGTAATAAAAAGTGTGATGATCTTCATTATAAGAGCATTGCCCCATGTGAGGAAAGGATGATGGAGGCTATGATTCCCTCACAAGTTGGGATGAGACTTCGGACAAAAAAATATATAAAAAAAGAGAAAAAAGGAAAGAAAAAGAGGCTAAAGAGCCCAAAATAAAAAAATGAAAGAAAAGAGAGAAGCGGCAATGCTACTATCCTTTTTCCACACCTGTGCTTCAAAGTAGCACCATGATCTTCATGATAGAGAATCTCCTATATTGTCACTTTCATATACTAGTGGGAATTTTTCATTATAGACCTTGGCTTGTATATTCCAACGACGGGCTTCCTTAAATTGCCCTAGTTCTTTATGAGCAAGCAAGTTGGATGCACACCCACTTAGTTTCTTTTTAATCTTTCATAAACTTATAGCTCTAGTGCATCAGGTGCATGGCAATCCCTACTCACATTGATATCTATTGATGGGAATCTCCATAGCTCGTGGAGGCGCCTAGTTGATGTGAGACTATCTCCTTCTTTTTGTCTTCTCCACAACCACCATATTCTATTCCACCTATAGTGCTATGTCCATGGCTCAAATTCATGTATTGTGTGGAAGTTGAAAAGGTTTGAGAACATCAAAATTATGAAACAATTGCTTGGCTTGTCATCGAGGTTGTGCATGATTTAAATACTTTGTGTGATGAAAATGGAGCATAGCCAGACTATATGATTTTGTAGGGATAACTTTCTTTGTCCATGTTATTTTGAGAAGACATGATTGCCTTATTAGTATGCTTGAAATATTAATGTTTTTATGTCAATATTAAACTTTTGTTTTGAATCTTATGGATATGAACATTCATGCCATAACAAAGAAAAATACATGGATAAATATGTTAGGTAGCATTCCGCATCAAAAATTCTGTTTTTATCATTTACCTACTCGAGGACGAGCAGGAATTAAGCTTGGGGATGCTTGATACGTCTCCAACGTATCTATACCTTCTGATTTTTCCATGCTATTATATTATCTGCTTTGGATGTTATATATGCATTAATATGCTATTTTATATTATTTTTGGGACTAACCTAGAGCCCAGTGCCAGTTTTCCTTGTTTTTGAGTTTTATCGAAAAGGAATATCAAACGGAGTCCAAACGAGCTAAAAATTTACGGTGATTTTTTATGGATTAGTAGAAGCCCATGGAGCATCGGAGTCAAGCCAGAAAGATTCCCAAGGCAACCACATGGGTGGAGGGCGCGCCCCCTGGCTTGTCACTGCCTCGTGGACCCCCCTGACATGTGACCAATGCCAAAAATTCCTATAAATCCTAAAAACCCCAGAAAGAAACCTAGATCCGGAGTTCTGCCACCGCAAGCCTCCGTAGCCACTAAAAACCAATCGGGAGCCCATTCCGGCACCTTGCCGGAGGGGGAAACCATCACCGGTGGCCATCTTCATCATCCCGCCGCTCTCCATGACGATGATGGAGTAGTTCACCCTCGGGGCTGAGGGTATGTACCAGTAGCTATGTGTTTGATCTCTCTCTCTCTCATGTTCTTGATTTGGCATGATCTTGATGTATCGCGAGCCTTGTTATTATAGTTGGATCATATGATCTTTCTCCCCCTCTACCTTCTTGTGATGAATTGAGTTTTACCTTTGAGGTTTCTCTATTATCAGATTGAATACTATTACGGATTTGACAACACTTGATGTATGTCTTGCGTGGGATACCCGTGGTGACAATGGGGTATTCTATTGATTCACTTGATGTATGTTTTGGCACTCGAGTCGCGGATTCTCGAGGTGACATTGGGGTAATCTATGCATGTGGGTTGATGCATGTTTTCGTCCTTGCTTCTCCGGTAGAAATCTTGGGATACTCTTGAAGTTCTTTGTGTTGGATTGAATATTATGAATCTGTGATTGTGTGATGCATAACGTATAATTGACCCACGGATATTTGTGGTGACATTGGAGTATCTAGGTGACATTATGTAACATCCAATTTTCAATTTGGATGTTATACATAGATCATTTATATGCATTTCATGTTTTATTGCATTTTGGTTGGGATCCAAAAAATCTTAAGCAACTCAAGGACCCAAGGAGAGAGTTGGAGGTTTCATAAATTTTCATTTTTGAATTTATTCAAATTTGAAAAGAGGATCAATTTGATTTCAACAAATTCTTTCCAACTATTTCAAATAAAAATAAATGAGAGAAGATAAAAGGACTTCTTCAAAACAGAGGAGAAATGTTGGAAAAGAAATTTGGAAGTCAAATTATTTTATTTGAATTTTATTTGCAGTTTTATTGGTTGAATTAGTAAAAACATGCATTTTTTAAAAATTGCATTTAGTCCAGAAAAATGTTATCTTTGTCCCAAATATTAGGTAGGGATGGTGAAAGTTGTTTCTGGAATTTTTATTTGTTTATTTTATTTTATTAGGATTTTCTTCGTGGTGTAGTTTTAATAAAAAAGTCGTGCACTGACTGCCAAGCCAGGCCGAAGCCCACTCGCGCTGACCGCCTTCCCCGCCTCGCCGCCATGTCCTCGCCGGACTCCGGCTAGCAGTCCGGGTTGGAGCCGCTGCCGCTGGCCCCTGCTCCAAGTCGGGACCCCCCCACCCCGAGGCCTTTATAAGCCGCCCTGCCGCCGCCCCCTCCTCCCCAACTTGCAGCCGCCGCCGCCGAGCCGCTAGTTGCCGTAGCCCGACCCGCCGTTTCGCGCCGCCGCCGCTTGTTGTTGCTGCTGCTGACGAGCCGCGCCGTCGCCCACGTTGCCGCTCGCCGTCGCCGCCTCGCTTCGTCCCGACGCTGCCTCGCTGTTGACCTTGCCGGATCCGTAGTTGACCGAACCGGTAAAAACCGATCGATTTACTTTCGTTTTTTAGATTCATTTAGTCGGTTTAGATTGGTTTTATTTTTTTGATCGGTTAAATAGGGAGCGTTCACCCGTTAGTTCTGTTAACGGACGAATTCGTTCGTTACTCTTTGTTAGCAGACGTTTGTCTGATAGATTTTTCCTTTTCTGTTTATTTTTGCCCAGGGACCTATCCACAAATAGTTTTATCGCGATTTAGCCCCTAATCTTTAAACTAGTGTAACTCTTAGCTCGTTTGTCCAAATTAGATGAAACCAACTCCTAAATCTTCGTAACGATGCCCTCTTTCCAGTAAACCAACTTGAACATGATTTTGACAATTTAAAGTTTGAGTTTAGGTCAAATTAGTATGCGATCTTGTTTCATTGTATCTTGAGTTTCATAGCTCCGTTTGAGTTGATTCTTTTTCCAAATCATAGATAATCACATGTACCTACTGTTAAGATCTAATCCGCATAAAAATAACACTGTTAGAAATTGTTTTCTGTTTAGTTTAGTTGTTTGCTTGTTTCGAGCTTTATTTGGATCTTTTCTCGATTTCTCTTTGCATGGTTTAATTGATTTCTTATGCATGCTACTGTTTGTCTATGCTAGATTTTCCAGAGTGCGAAGCTTGTTACTATGAATCTCTAGAGTTTTCCGATTGTCAGCAAAGCAAGTTACCCTTTGACCATACTCTTATATACCCAGTTTTTACTATGCATTAGTTTTGCCCCTCAAATATTTGCATGAGTAGGATTGAGAACATGTGCTTTGGTGGTAGTACTTGAGGTTGGAACCTAATACCTTTGATCACCCCGGGAATATACATTATGCTCAACTATTGCTTAGCCATGCTCGTAGACGGGGATTGGATCATGATACACATGGAAGTTGTGAGAGATATTAATCTTGGATAACATTAAGGTGGCAACTTTAATACACATCTGGGTGGATTGGTTGGGGCACCTAGAGAAACTTGTGCTTGCTCATTTGGGAAATCCCGGAGTAACCATGTGATTTTTCTTCGGTTCACCACCCAGTCTCAAAGGGATCATATGATATTTCATGCCTAGAAACTTCCATGTGCAGCCACAAGACATTATGGGCTCTGGCATAGTTGAGTAAGTCGCGTGAGCTCTAGAATAGGCGTACTAGCAGATGTAGGGGAAAGTAGGTGTACCGGTGTACCTAGAGTAAAGAGTAAATGCTTCATAAAGACTATGTCTCGATCTTCCGATCCTGGATGCGGTTGAGTCTTGTGGGGAAAAGTGTGCAACCTGTGCAGAGTGTATAAACTAATCATGGTTAGCCGTGTCCCCGGTTATGGACATCTTGAGAATCTAGAAGTGGATATTATTGTTGATCTCATCACTTTTTAATTAATGAATCGGGTTGAATGATGATACTTGTTTAATGATGGGATTTGAGTTGGAGGAACCTTCTGAAATATTGGTATCAACTTTGTAGTAAATAAAATTTATTCCTTTGTTGTAGGTAAAAATTAGCTTTATGCAAAACATTAAACTTAGAGCCTCCACCAGCAAAATATGCATATAGATATAGTTCTTGCATTCATAACTTTAAAGTGTAACTCTGCCAGCATATTCAATGTGCTGACCTACAGGGCTGCAACATATCATGTTGCAGACTTCTCGGACGATGAATAAGGTGTGATAGGTCGTTGTCATGCACTCAGCTATGTCGTTGGAGTTGATGGACTCATTTACCTTAGAAGCTTCCGTAGTTATTTAGTTTAGATGGCCTTCAGCCATTTTATTTATGTATCAGATACTCTTTATGAGGATCTCGATGTAATAAGTGTGTGATTGAACTCTGTTATAATTCCTCGAGTACTGTGTGTGTCAGCATACCGATCCAGGGATGACACTTAAGCACAGAGACTTCGGTCCATTGGGATCATGGTCGCTACAAGATGGTATCAGAGCACATGCTCACTATAGGACGCGACCACTAGGAAAAGCATAGGATTACTCTTCTTTGCTCATTTTCTAATTCTCCTCTATTTCTACTCTATAGATGGCGGATCCCAGGAACAAGTTCACTCAGCCGGATGACGACAGCCCTTTCGGATGACACTTGAAGGAGGTCACGAAGTACTTGAACATTGGACTACCAAGCTTCACTGGAATTTTCCCTGTAACCTTACTAGAAGAGGAGCACTAGAGGATCAAAGTTCGTGAACCTGGGAGAACTTTTGCGCCAACAATGGAGCCCATTGATTTTACGTTGGATGCACCAAGTTGGAACTTGGGAAAGAGCATGGCAGCCCACATCACTTTTGGACGCATTTGTGAGGTGTACCACAAGGAGCTTGAAGACACCGTCTATCAGATATGTGGACGCCGGGACGAGGAATGGGAGATGATTCGTACGAGGAAGGATGGATCAATTGTAGCTTACATTCAGGAGATGGATCAGCACTTTCATCGATATGAGAACCGGATGTGCTCTATCATGAAGAAGACCAAGAAGTTGATGAAGAAGAATATCGAGCTAGAAGAGGAACTCAAGTCAACACGCGATGGATATGAGGAGGAAATTGCTGTACTACTGGAGAAGCATGAAGACCTGAAGAAGAAGCTAGGAACACCCATGGAGAACCATAAGCGAGAACCTAAAGTGGAGATCCGTTCGGAGGACTACATAATCTTGGACGACATCGACACAGACAATGTTGCAAATGATGACAGTGATGACGACTACATAGACAAAGCTGGAGCAGATATCATGGAGTCTTCCACCAATCAAAATTTCTAGACGGCCACCATGTTAATAGTAGTATTCTTCCAAGTAGTTAGCTTCGATCGATTTGTAATCGTAGTTTAGATCGTTTGTGTGAACCTTGTTTGATATTGAATGAAGTGAATTGATTGTATTTGCCTCATATGCATATGGGTAGTGAAATCTCTCTTAGACCTTATTCTATTCTGTTTTCTCACCCCCTCTAACCCATCAGATGCTACCGAGATGTGACACCGGATTCGTGTTCCCACCGGAGCTTACCTACTTGATCCAGCAGCAGAATGCCTGATGCAGATGTTAGTTCAGAATCAGAATCAGAACCAAGGCAACAACAACAACAACAACCCACCGCCACCACCCCCTGTTGACAACCTAGCTTGTATCCTGAGGTTGAATCCGCCGGTGTTCTCTAGCAGCACCGAGACGATTGTTGCAGATGATTGGCTCTGCAAGATTGGGAGAGAGCTGACCACTTCAGGATGCACATATGTGGAGAGAGTGTGCTTTGCCGCGCATCAGCTTGATGGACCCGCAACATCTTGGTGGGAGAACTTCACCACCACTTATCCCATTGCTACAGTTACATGGGATCAGTTTCAGCAAGCCTTACACACCACACATGTCTCAGCTGGAGCTATGAGTTTAAAGAAGCGCGAGTTTCGCAACTTGCGCCAAGGGAGTTGTACAGTGGGACAGTATGTGGATGAGTTCAGCAAGTAAGTGCACTATGCCCCGGATGATGTGGCCACATATGCCGCGAAGCAGGAGAAGTTTCTTGAGGGACTCAATGATGAGCTAAGCATGGAGTTGATGGTGGCAACTTTCAACAACTACCAGGAGTTGGTAGACGGGGACCTCATGATAGAAAGCAAGCAGCAATAGATTGATAATCGCAAGTGCAAGTATGGACAGGGAAGGTACACTTCTAGAGCTCAGCAAAAGCCCCGCTATTCCCCGTATTCGAGAGGACATACTCATAACCATGGAGGACCTACGCACAATGGAGGAAGTTCACACAACCACAGTGGCCCTAAGAATGGCAATGGGAATGGAGGAAGCAACAGTCAGAACCATTCCAACCCCGCGACACCCGCCAAGAAGGATCTGAGTCACATTACTTGTTTCAAGTGCGGGAAGACCAAACACTACGCCACTGAATGTTCTGAAGCTATGAATGGAAATGGCAACAGAAGTTCTGTAAAGAAGCCCAACCCCTTCACCAGAGGTCAGGTGAACCATGTCAGTGTGGAGGAGATTGAGGAGCAGCCCGACACGGTTGTCGGTAAGTTTTTGATTAATGCATTTACAACACTTGTTCTTTTCGATATTGGTGTGTCTCATTCATTCATATCAAGGGGATTTGTGGATAAGTATAAGTTGCCAACTGTATCCCTTAAGTCACCTATATTAGTAACTTCTCCAGGAGCGGAGCATATGGCTAGTAGGGGATGCTATCAGTTGCCAGTAACCATAGGTAGACATGTTTTCCCCACCGACCTCATTGTCCTGGAGTCACAAGGATTGGACGTGATCCTAGGCATGGATTAGCTATCCAAGTTTGAAGGAAACATCGATTGCACCAGTAAAACAATTCTTCTCACCACCCTAGAAGGAAAGAGGATCAAGTATGTGTCTAGGCATGCGCCAAGGAGGACTCAGGTGAATTCCCTATCGGGAGTTGTTCAGGAGGAAGTACCAGTGGTGAAGGATTTTCCTGATGTATTTTTGGAGGAGTTACCAGGCATGCCACCAGATCAAGACATTAAATTTTTGATTGAGTTATTGCCAGGCACCAGACCAATATCCAAGAGACCGTATCAGATGCCCGCAAATGATTTGGAGGAAATAAAGAAGCAGATAAAGGAGTTACTGGAGAAAGGTTATAGTCGACCAAGCTCATCACCTTGGGGAGCCCCAGTGCTTCTAGTGGAGAAGAAGGATGGATCTTTGAGGATGGTTGTTGATTATCGTGCACTGAAAGAGGTGACGATCAAGAACAAAAACCCTCTACCGATGATCAATGATTTGTTTGACCAGTTACAGGGAGCTAAGGTTTTCTCCAAGATTGATCTTCGATCAGGTTATCACCAGTTGAAGATCCGAGAGCAAGATATACCTAAGACAACTTTTACCACGAGGTATGGGCTATATGAGTATACAGTTATGTCATTTGGTTTGACTAATGCCCCTGCCTATATGAGTATACAGTTATGTCATTTGGTTTGACTAATGCCCCTGCCTATTTCATGAGTATGATGAACAAGATGTTCATGGAGTTCTTGGATAAGTTTGTTGTAGTTTTCGTTGATGACATATCGGCCTACTCAAAGAATGAAGAAGAGCATAAGGAACATTTGCGCTTGGTTCTTGAGAAGCTCGGGGAACATCAATTGTATGCCAAGTTCAGCAAATGTGAGTTTTGGTTGAAGGAAGTTGGATTTCTCGGACATGTTACATTCGGAGAAGGAATAGCAATAGACCCTACCAAGGTTGCATCTGTCACTAAATGGTTGGCACCCACCTCAGTGCGGGAGATCAGAAGTTTTCTTGGACTCGCAGGATATTACCGGGGATTCATTGAGAGTTTTTCCAAGATAGCGAAGCCCATGACGGAGTTATTGAAGAAGGACACCAAGTTTAATGGACTGAGGATTGTGAGGCCAGTTTTCAGGAATTGAAGAAACATTTGGTTATAACACCAGTGCTGATTCTCCCAGACATACGCAAGGATTTCCAAGTATATTGCGTTGCTTCACGTCGAGGACTTGGAGGTGTGCTTATGCAGGATGGAAGAGTTGTTTCATATGCCTCACGTCAACTTCGACCTCATGAGTTGAATTATGCCACGCATGATTTGGAGTTAGCAGCCGTAGTGCATGCACTCAAGACATGGAGACACTTTCTCATTGGTAACCAATGTGATGTTTACACATATCATAAGATTTTGAAGTACATCTTCACGCAGAAGGAGTTGAACCTCAGGCAAAGGAGATGGTTGGAGCTCATAAAGGATTATTACATGTGATTGCATTATCATCCAGGAAAGGCCAATCTCGTAGCAGATGTGTTGATCCACAAGATTTATGTTAACACACTCATAACCGAAGGACTACCTCAGGAGCTAGCCGATGATCTCCAAGAGTTACGCTTGGAGATAGTTCTGAGAGGTTATGTGGCAACATTGGAAATTTAGTCCACTTTTCTGGGAAAGATCCGAGAAGCCCAGAAGATGGACAAGGAGATTGTAGAGATAAAGGAAAGGATGAGTAAAGGAAAGGCTAAAGGGTTTTGTGAGGATGAGCACGACACCTTATGGTTCGAGGATCGTATTACGTGCCTAATGACCCTGAGATCAGGAAGTTGATTCTTCAAGAGGCTGATGATTTGCCTTATTCGATTCACCCAGGCAACACCAAGATGTATCTGGATTTGAAGGAGAGTTTTTGGTGGACAGGAATGAAGAAATATATTGCCGAGTATGTAGTGGCATGCGATGTATGTCAGAGGGTTAAGGCAGAACATCAGAAACCAGCAGGTTTACTACAACCATTGCCGATACCTGAATGGAAGTGGGATAAACTTGGCATGGATTTTATCACTGGATTACCCAGGAGTCGTTCGGGCTATGACTCTATCTGGGTTGTAGTTGATCGCTTGACTAAGGTAGCCCATTTCATCCCTGTGAAGAAAACTTATACAAGTGCTAAGTTGGTGAAGATATACATGACCAGGATCGTATGTCTGGATGGAGTTCCGAGGACCATCATATCAGATAGAGGAACACAGTTTTACTTCAAAGTTTTGGAATTAGTTGCATGAAACTTTGGGTACCAGGCTAGAGTTTAGTACAGCCTTTCATCCACAGACAGATGGACAGACGGAGAGGGTCAATCAGTTTCTGGAGGACATGTTGAGAGCTTGTGCACTAGACTATGGATCTAGTTCGGATGACAATTTTCCCTATGCAGAGTTCTCCTATAACACAGTTATCAAGCCAGTTTGAAGATGACCCCTTTTGGAGCTTTGTACGGAAGGAGGTGCAGGACACCGTTATCATGGGATGAAGTTGGCAATAGACAGTTGTTCAAACCAGACTTAATCAGAGATTCTGAGGAGAAGGTTAAGTTGATTTGAGATAGACTCAGATAGCCCAATCTAGGCAGAAGAGTTATGCTGATAGTAAACGTAAGGAGGTAGCCTACGAAGTCGGAGACAGAGCATATCTTTGTATATCCCCACTTCGAGGAGTTAGGCATTTTGGAGTCAAAGGGAAACTAGCACCACGATTTGTAGGACCATACAGAGTTTTGGAACGCATGGGAGAAGTTGCATACAAGTTGGAATTAACTGAAGGATTGTCAGGAGTTCACGATGTGTTTCATGTTTCCCAGCTGAAGAAGTGTCACGTAGAGATGGCTGACATTCCTCTGAGAGATACAGTGCCACTGGAAGCAATTCAGTTGGGTAGTGATTTGACCTATGAAGAGAAGCCAATCAAAGATTCTCGAGTTTTCCAGCCGAGTTACTCACAGCTAATTCATCAAGTTCTGCAAAGTTTAGTGGAGCCACCATATGGAGGAGGAAGCCACCTGGGAGCGAGAAGAAGAGCTCCGCAAGGACCACCCACACCTTTTTGCTGACCAACCCGAATCTCAAGGGTGAGATTCATCTTAAGGGGGGTAGGTTTGTAACATCCCAATTTGCAATTTCGATGCTATACATAGATCATTCATATGCATTTCATATTTTATTGCATTTTTGTTTGGATCCAAGAAATCTTAAGCAACTCAAGGACCCAAGGAGAGAGTTGGAGGTTTCATAAATTTTCATTTTTAAATTTATTCAAATTTGAAAAGAGGATAAATTTGATTTCAACAAATTCTTTCCAATTATTTAAAAATAATAAAAATAAAATAGAGAAGATAAAATGACTTCTTCAAAACAGAGGAGAAATGTTGGAAAAGAAATTTGGAAGTCAAATTATTTTATTTGAATTTTATTTGCAGTTTTATTCAGTTGAATTAGGAAAAACATGCATTTTAAAAAAATTGCATTTAGTCGAGAAAAATGTTCACTTTGTCCCAAATATTAGGTAGGGATGGTGAAAATTGTTTTTGGAATTTTTAGGTTTTTGTTTTATTTTATAAGGATTTTCTTCGCGGCGTAGTTTAAAAAAAAATAGCACGCCGACTGGGTCGGCCCAGCCGAGCCAGGCCGAAGCCCACTCACGCCGACCGCCTTCCCTGCCTCGCCGCCGTGTCCTCGCCGGACTCCGGCTAGGAGTCCGGGTCGAAGCCGCTGCCGCTGGACCCTACTCAAGTCAGGATCCCGCCGAGGCCTTTATAAGCCGCCCCGCCGCAGCCCCCTCCTCCCCAACTCGCAGCCGCTGCCACCCTCGCCTAGAGCCGCCGCTGAGCCGCTATTCACCATTGCCCGCGCCACCGTTTCACACCGCCGCCGCCGCTTGTTGCTGCTGCTGCCGTCGCCCGCGCCGCCTCTCGCCGCTGTCGCCTCGCTTCGCCAATGCCGCCTCGCCCCGCCGTTGACCTCGCCGGAGCCGCAGCGGCCGAACCGGTTAAATAGCGAGCGTTCACCCATTAGTTCTGTTAACGAATGAATTTATTCGTTAGTCTCTATTAGCAGACGTTCGTCCAATAGATTTTTCTTTTTCTGTTTATTTTCGCGTAGGGACCTATCCGCGAATAGTTTTATCGCGATTTAGCCCCTAATCTTTAAACTAGCGTAACTTTTAGCTCGTTTATCCAAATTAGATGAAACCAACGCCTAAATCTTCGTAACGATACCCTCTTTCCAGCAAAACCAACTTGAACATGATTTTGACAATTTGAAATTTGAGTTTAGTTCAGATTAGTATGCGATCTTGTTTCGTTTGTACCTTGAGTTTCATAGCCCCGTTTGAGTTGATTATTTTTGCAAATCGTAGCTAATCACATATACATCCTGTTAAGATCTAATCCACATAAAAATAATGCTGTTAGAAATTGTTTTCAGTTTAGTTTAGTTGTTTGCTTATTTCGAGCTTTATTAGGATATTTTCTCGATTTCTCTTTGCATTGTTTGATTGATTGCTTATGTATTATACTGTTTGTCTATGCTAGATATTCCGGAGTGCGAAGCTTGTTACTACGAATCTCTAGAGTTTTCCGACCGTCAGCAAGGCAAGTTACACTATGATCATACTCTTCTATACTTAGTTTTTACTATGCATTAGTTTTGCCCCTCAAATATTTGCATGAGTAGGATTGAGAACATATGGTTTGGTTGTAATACTTGAGGTAGGAACCTAATACCTCTGATCACCCCGAAAATATACATTGTGCTCAACTGTTGCTTAGCCATGCTCGTAGACGGGGATTGGATTGTGATACACATGGAAGTTGTGACAAATATTAATCTTGGATAACATTAAGGTGGCAACTTTAATACACATCTGGGTGGATTGGTTGGGGCACCTGGAGAAACCTGTGCTTGCCCATTTGAGAAATCCTGGAGTACCCGTGTGATTTTCCTCGGTTCGCCTCCCACGCTCAAAGGGATCATATGATATTTCATGCCTAGAAACTTACGTGTGCATCCACAAGCCATTATGGGCTCTGGCATAGTTGAGTAAGTTGCGTGAGCTCTTGAAGAGGTGGACTAGCAGATGTAGGGGAAAGTAGGTGTATCGGTCTACCCAGAGTAAAGAGTAAATGCTTCAGAAAGACTATGTCTCAATCGTTCTATCATGGATGCGATCGAGTCTTGTGGGAAAAAGTGTGCAACCTGTGCAGAGTGTATAAACTAATCATGGCTAGCCGTGTCCCCGGTTATGGACATCTTGAGTATCTAGAAGTGGATATTATTGTTGATCTCATCACTCTTTAATTAATGAATCGGGTTGAATGCTGATACTTGTTTAATGATGGGATTTGAGTTAGAGGAACCTTCTGAAATATTGGTATCAACTTTGTAGTAAATAAAATTTATTCCTTTGTTGTAGAGAAAAATTAGCTTTATGCAAAACATTAAACTTAGAGCCTCCACCAGCCAAATATGCATGTAGATATAGCTCTTGCATTCATTACTTTATAGTGTAACTCTGCTAGCATATTCAATGTGCTGAGCTACACGAATGCAACGTATCATGTTGCAGACTTCTCGGACGATGAATAAGGTGCGATAGGTAATTGTCATGCACTCAGCTATGCCGTTGGAGTTGATGGACTCATTTACCTTCGAAGCTTCCGTAGTTATTTAGTTTAGATGGCCTTCAGCCATTTTATTTATGTATCAAATACTCTTTATAGGGACCTCGATGTTATAAGTGTGTGATTGAACTCTATTATAATTCCTCGAGTAATGTGTGTGTCAGCATACCGATCTAGGGATGACACTTAAGCACAGAACTTCGGTCCATTGGGATAGTGGTCGCTACACATTAGGTTGATTGATGTGTGTCATATGGTGTTATTTTACTACGAACTCTAGGGTTGTTCGTGACACTTATAGGAATAGCTCAATGGATTGATCGGGAAGAATAACTTTGAGGTAGTTTCGTACCCTACAAGCAATTTCATCTTATGTTCTCCGTGATAGGAACTTTGGAGTGATTCTTTGTCGCACGTTGAGGGATTGCCATATGATCTAATTATGTTATCATTGTTGAGAGAACTTGCACTAGTGAAAGTATGAACCCTAGGCCTTGGTTCCAAGCATTGCAATACCGTTTTTTGCTCACTTTTGTTACTAGTTGCCTTGCTGTTTTTATTTTTTCAGATTACAAAAACCTATATCTACTATCCATATTACACTTGTATCACCATCTCTTTGCCGAACTAGTGCACCTATACAATTTACCATTGTATTGGGTGTGTTGGGGACACAAGAGACTCTTTGTTATTTGGTTGCAGGGTTGTTTGAGAGAGACCATCTTCATCCTACGCCTCTTACGGATTGATAAACCTTAGGTCATCCACTTGAGGGAAATTTGCTACTGTCCTACAGAACTCTATGCTTGGAGGCCCAACACGAGTCTATAAGAAGAAGATTGCGTAGTAGACATCACATCTCAACCCCTATGCATAGATTACCCAATGTCACTTTGGGAATCCACAAGTTGAGTGCCAAGACATACATCAAGTGCTCTCAAATAAAAAAAGTATTCAATCCAATAAAAGTGAAATCCCAAAGGTAAAAACTCAATTCATCACAACAAGATAGAGAGGGAGAAACACCCTATGATCCAACTAATTACAAAGCTTGTGATACATCAAGATCGTGCCAAGTCAAGAACGCGCACGGGAGAGAGAGAGAGATCAAACACATAGCTACTAGTAGAAACCCTCATCCCCGAGGGTGGACTACTCCCTCCTCATCATGGTGGTCGCCGGGATGATGAAGGTGGCCTCCGGTGATGATTTCTCCCTCAGGTAGGGTAACCCAAAACAAGGTCTAGATTGGTCTTTCATGGCTATAGAGGCTTGCGACGGTGGACCTTCTGATATGGGGTTATTTCTGGGGGTTTCTATATTTATAGGATTTTTTTGGCATTGGTCTCATGTTGAGATGGGCCTCAAGGGGCCCACTACCCACCAGGGCACGCTAGAGGGGGGTGGCGCGCCCTGGTGCCTAGTGGGCAGCAGGGGGCCCTCTCCAGTGGTTCTTTGCTCCAATATTCTTCATGTGTTCCATAAAAAAATCCCCAAAAAGTTTTGCCCAATTCCGAGAACTTTTATTTCTGCACAAAAAAACAACACCACGGTAGTTTTGCTAAAAATAGCGTCAGTCCAGGTTAGTTCATTCAAATCATACCAAAAACATATAAAATTGTTGTAAACATGACATGAATACTTCATAAATTATAGATATGTTGGAGATGTATCAGCATCCCCAAGCTTAATTCCTACTCGTCCTCGAGTAGGTAAATGATAAACGAAATAATTTATGAAGTGTGAATGCTAGAATTGTGCATAAGTTTGATCAATGATAATTTTAGTCACTTTTACTAGCATCATAACAACAACTCTTTCTCATAAAACTCATCATGATAAAGTAGAAATCAATTAACATGTTACGGTTCAAACTATGCCTCGTCTTGAAACATAACAACCTATGTTCTTAGTCACCAAACAATTGCAATTCAACTTATTCTCAACAAAGTCTAAGTAAGAGCTCCACATACTCAATCATCAAATAGTCTTCTATGATTGCTAGTACTCAAAGCAATTTTTAGAACAAATGGCATCCGTCAAACACAGAGAAAGATAGGGGCTTAATGTTTCGCCTCCCAAATCATTTATCACAGAGACAATTTTCAACAATAATAATTCATGATCAAATATATTTGAGTGGCCATATGTGCCTAGATCTTTCCCCACCACATGATGCTTGCGAACTAGAGAATAATTAAGGTTGAAATGAGAATTTATACTATTGATTATTGCATAAAAGTAAATACTGAAAAGTAAAAGACGGGCCCTTCGTAGAGGGAAGCAGAGGTTGTCATTGGCTTTTAAATCTTTGGATGCACAAGCACTTAATGCAAAGGAACGTCACATTATATTACCCCTTATGATAACAACCTTTATTATGCAGTTCATCGCTTTTATTACTTTGCCATCACAAGTTTGTACAATGCTTATTTTCCCTTACAATAAAAGATCAAACATATTTAGGAGCAATTTTTATTGCTTTATGAACCGATGACAACTTACTTGAAGGATCTTATTCAATCCATAGGTTGGTATTGTGGACACACATGGCAAGAAACTGGGTTCAAGGGTTTTTGGGTGCACAAGTAGTATCTCTACTTAGTATGAATTTTTGTCTAGCAAAAGATCCTAAGCAAACACTGCATGTTGGAGGATCCATAACAGTATAACTTCTATGCAAATATACACAGCCATAACTCATTACATTGTCTTCCTTGTCCAACTTCAACTAATTTGCTCAAGTTTGAAAATAATTAATGGGCATTCACAATCATAGAATATGTCCAAGATAATATATTTGTATGTGATAGTTCCCTTCCTTATACTAATCATTCATGAATTGCTTGTATGATCAATATTGCGATTGTCCAGCTTCAATAGATTTCACTTTCTAAACCCAATGGGAAACTACTACTAGGCATGACACAAGCATATAATTTAAACTTCATGATATTCAATTCATTCAACAATTTACTCATAGGATATAAGTGAAGCACAAGAGTAAATGACAAGTTACTCCAAAAAGATATAAGTGAAGATCAAGTGAGTAGTTAAGTAAATGGGTAGCTATTTGAGGATTCTCTCTCATCTAAAAACTTTCAGGTCTAAGTATTTTATTTAGACAACAAGCAAAACAAAATAAAATGACATTCCAAGAATAGCACACATCATGTGAAGAAGCAAAAACTTAGGATCAACCAAGGCTAACCAATAATTGTTGATGAAAAAAGGTGGGATGCCTACCAGGGCATCCCAAGCTAAGATGCTTGAGACTTCTTGAAATATTAACTTGGTATGCCTTGGGCATCCCCAATCTTGAGCTTTTGTGTCTCCCTAATTCCCTTTATATCACGGTTTCCATACATCTTAAAAATTTCATCCACACAAAACTTAATAAGAACTCGTGAGATAAGTTAGTATAAATCAATGCAAAACCTTATCATTCTCTACTACAGCAAATCACTAAAATTATTATTTAACATTGCATACTAAATGCCTATGGATATTTAATACTCATATCCTCGAATAGAATCATTAAACAAGCAAACATATGTAAACATGCAAACATAGCAATCTGGCAAAACAAGACAGTCTGTAAAGAATGCAAGAAGATTCATACTTGTCTAACTCCAAAAATTCTGAAAAATTACCACACTCTAGAAAATTTATTATAGATCACCGCATAAACATTTCAAGATTTTATCATGTTCTGACTATTCACAAATATTCAAAACATAACCACAAACTTTTTGTTTTCAAACATCAACATATAGACTTGCAAAATAAGCATGGTAAAGGCTATACTTGACATTTTTATTGAAATAAAAGATGAAAAACATTATTCTAAATAACATCAAGCGAATCCTAATAAAATAAAATGATGCTCCAAGCAAAACACATATCATGTGACGAATAAAAATGTAGCCCAAGTGAGGTTACCGATAATGTTGAAGATGAAAGAGGGGATGCCTTCCGGGGCATCCCCAAAATTAGTTGCTTGGGTCTTCCTTGAATATTACCTTGGGGTGCCTTGGGCATCCCCAAGCTTAGGTTCTTGCCACTCCTTATTCTCCTCATATTGACATCGCACCCAAAACTTGGAAACTTCAATCACAAAAAACTTAACGAAACCTCGTGAGATGCGTTAGTATAATAAAACAAATCATTCACTTTGGTATTGTCAAAGACAAGATTAATAATTTTTTCCACATAATTCCTAGTGTACATTATCATTTCCACAATTCATATCACTTAATATAAGCTATGGAAACACTAAAACAAGCAAACTATGCATTGAAAACAGAATCTGTCAAAAATAGAACAACCTCTAATGATCTGAACAATGACCATACTTATGCAACTCTAAAAATTCTGAAAATTAGGACAACATGGATAATTTATATATCCATCATTTCTAAAAAAAGTTTAGAGCAAAAGCACATTCTAGTGAATTTTAGAAATTCTTGGACTGGGCACAAAAGTTTCTGTTTTTGCACAGAATCAAGTCAACTATCATCCACACTATCCCAAAGGATTTACTTGGCACTTTATTGATACAAAAGCTATAAACAATGATTACTACAGTATCTAAATCATGTGAACACAAAAAAAAGTAGGTGCAAGTGTTGGGTTGTCTCCCAACAAGCGCTTTTCTTTAATGCCTTTTTAGCTAGGCATGATGATTTCAATGATGCTCACATGAAAATAAAGAATTGAAACATAATTGGAGCATCATGAAGCACATGACTAGCACTTCTAAGCTTAACCCACTTCCTATGCATAAGGATTTTGTGAGTAAACAATTCATGGGAACAAGAGTCAACTATCATAGGATGGAAAAACAAGCAAAACTGCAAGATTTTCAACACATAGAGAGGAAACTTGATATTATTGCTATACCTACAAGCATATGTTCCTCTCTCATAATAATTTTCAGTAGCATCATGAATTAATTCAACAATATAGCCATCACAAGCATTATTTTAATCATCCACGTGAAGAGAAAGTCTATTACTCTCCACATAAGCAATTTTATTCTCATCAATAGTGGTGGGAGCAAATTTTAAAAAATAACTATCATGAGATACTTGATTGACATAACCAAATTGAACATTAAAATCTTGATGACAAGTTTCATGGTCATTATTACTCTTTATAGCATACATGCCATCACCCTAATCATCATAAATAGCAACTTTGTTCTCATCATAATCAATTGAAACCTCTTCGAAAATAGTGGATTCATCACTAAATAAAGTTATGACCTCTCCAAATAAAAATAGACTGCAAAGGCAAATATATTAAAGAAGAGACCCGGGGGCGGAAGGTTTCACTAGTGGCTTCTCTCGAGAAAAATAGCAAACGGTGGATAAACAAATTACTGTTGGGCAATTGATAGAACTTCAAATACTCATGACGATATCCAGGCAATGATTATTGTATAGGCATCACGTCCAAGATTAGTAGGCCGACCCCTACCTGCATCTACTACTATTACTCCACACATCGACCGTTATCCAGCATGCATCTAGTGTATTAAGTTCATGGAAAAATGAAGTAATGCAATAAGAACGATGACATGATATAGATAGGATCTATTTATGGAGAAATAGACCCCATCTTGTTATCCTTCATAGAAACGATACATACGTGTCAGTTCCCCTTTTGTCACTGGTATCAAGCACCGTAAGATCGAACCCATCACAAAGCACCTCTTCCAAGTGCATGATAAATAGATCAAGTTGGCCAAACAAAACCCAAATATCGGAGAAGAAATACGAGGCTATAACTACAGGAATCAGCTACTTTGCCGTCTGCCACGGCGGACGGCAAAGGCATGAATGGCGGACGGCAAAGGTCTTTGTCGTCCGCCACAGACGGCAAATGTGGATGGCAAAGAAAGGTCTGGTAAAGAGCTACGTCGCCGTCCGCTTTTGGTGGCTGACGGCAAAGGGTCCTTTGCCATCAACAGTGGACGGCAAAGAACACAGACGGCAAAAATTTGATGTTAGTCCGTTAGGTGGCTAACGGCAGGACTTTGCCGTCCGCCGCTGACGGCAAAATTCGTCCTGCCTTTGCCGTCCGCCGCTGACGGTACATCCAAGCACGATCACTCATCTTGACTTTCAGAGCTACTGGACACACAACAAATATATATATAATTCACCATGTATATATTCATCAGTTGATCTACTTTGTCAATTTTATTACGTCCATGCAACCTACACTCTAATAGGTAATGATAGGTCCTAATCCCACCCGAGTATGTGTAGATTGGGTTCATTTTCCCATGCTATGCTCCGGATCTGACGCAAAATTTCGGCAGCACCTCCCCGCTGTTCTCCTGATACACGTCTCTGCAATAAATAGAGAGGATGTGTACCCGGAGAACAACAAGGGAGCCACTGACGAAATTTATGTATCGGATCCGGAGCAAAGCATATGGGAATATGAACCCAATCTACACATACTCGGGCTGTCCATGGATAGCGTTGGACAATTCAGAAGAATCAAGGTTATAAATATGCAAATGCATGCATATTTATAACTATGACGCTTTCGAATGGGAGACACATATTGGTTACGCATACTGATGATTCAAGACACATATATAGCTAGCTATCAAATTTCATTGGCACGAACACCGAAATAGAGCAAATAATTAATGGGGGAGGAGGACATGTCATTTGTGCTCACCCACAAACAAAGGGGCAGAGCTCGTCAAACGCACGGCGAGGTCGTCGAACACCAAACCTCGCAGCGGTGAAACAACTGCACATTTAAATCAACCCGATCAACACAATTACATATGATGATTTTCATAACAAAATCGAAAAATATATGACCTAACTAATAATTCACAAATATAAGAACCCGTTGGCCTCGGGGGGTCGGGTGTCGGGGTGTCTGGGTGTCGTGTCGGGGAGGGGGTCGGGGTGTCG
>NC_041385.1:483788317-483790219 GCF_002162155.2 Triticum dicoccoides
CAAAGATTCTTTGCCGTCAGCTGGCGGATGGCAAAGAAATGGCGCATGGCAAAGAGCTTCTTTGCCGTCGGCTTTTCTGTGGCTGATGCAAAGAGCTTCTTTGCCGTCCGCTAGCGGACGACAAAGATCTGGCAGATGGTAAAGTAGCTGATTCCAGTAGTGTATAAGCAATCATGCATATAAGAGATCAAAGAAGACTCAAATAACTTTCATGGATGAAAACATAGATCTAATCATAAACTCAAAGTACATCGGATCCCAACAAACACACCGCAAAAAGAGTTACATCATATAGATCTCCAAGAGACCATTGCATTGAGAATCAAACGAGAGAGAGAAAGCCATCTAGCTACTAACTACGGACCCGTAGGTCTACAATGAACTACTCACGCATCATCGGAGAAGCACCAATGAGGATGATGAACCCCTCTGTGATGGTGTATAGATTGGATCTGGTGTTTCTGGAACTTGCAGCAGCTGGAATTGATTTTCGTCCACTCCCCTGGTGTTTCTGAAATATTGGGATATTTATAGAGCAAAGAGGCGGCGTGGGAGGCCACCGAGGTGGGCACAACCCACCTGGGCATGCCTGGGTCCCTAGGTGCACCCTAGTGGGTTGTGCTCCCCTCGGAGCACCCCTCTGGTAGTTCTTTGGCCCACCAGCTCTCTTCTCGCCCCAAAAAAATCTACAAAAAGTCACTGCGTTTGGACTCCGTTTGGTATTGATTTTCTGTGATGTAAAAAACAAGCAGAATACAGCAACTGGCACTGGGCACTATGTCAATAGGTTAGTACCAAAAAATGATATAAAATGATTGTAAAACATCCAAGAATGAAAATATAATAGCATGGAACAATCACAAATTATAGATACGACGGAGACGTATCAGCATCCCCAAGCTTAATTCCTGCTCGTCCTCGAGTAGGTAAATGATAAAAACAAATTTTTTGATGTGGAATGCTGCCTAACATGTTCATCACATATTCTTTTCTTTGTAGCATGGACATATGGACTTTTATATGGTTCAAAGCAATAGTCTAGTTTTGACATGAAGACTTTAATAGTCAAGCATATCAACAAGCAACCATGTCTTTCAAAATATCAATGCTAAAGTAAGCTATCCCTGGCCCATTATGCTCAATCATTGATCCATTCATGAAACACACTCAAATACTAGCTATACCCAATGCTCAAGTATGATCATAGTGTCCCTTACACTACTGCAGGATGCTGCTAACGCGACACTACGATCAGAGACCCTTCGACGAAACTGTGTGCGATGCAATAATCGCAAACGGTGGTGTGAAAAAAATGTCAAAAAAGGTGCAAAACTTTTGCGATGCGGAGACATCAAACACGGTTTAGATTTATGTTACATGTGCGATGCTGGGCATACGGTTGCTCCAGCAGAACTGTTTGCGATGAGGAAGAACAACAGAAACGGGCAGCCATATCAATGTGTGTGCGATATACGGCATACAGTTCCCTCCGATGAACTGTGTGCTATTAGGGAATGCAACAGAGACGGCCAGCCAGATCAAGGTATGTGTGATATACGGCATAGGTTCACTCAGACAAACTGTTTTCGATTACGCAGGAGAACGGAAACAATTCATCTTAACAAGATGTGTGTGATATGCGTCATTTGCGATCAGCCAAAAGAACACAAAATATTCGTGTAAACCAGATGTGTGTGATACGCAGCAAACAGCCCACTCAGATGAACTGTTTGCGATGAGAAATTATAACACAGACGGTTACTATAATAAGTTCGTGTGTGATTCTGTTCGTACAAAAAACTTTGAAAAATGCAAACTAGTTGCTTGCGGTGGCTAGGAGTATCGCACAACATGCGTCTGCGAGTACTCATGTGCGATGATTAGTAAGTTACACATAATGAA
>NC_041385.1:483791020-483792311 GCF_002162155.2 Triticum dicoccoides
TAAGACAATTATTAACCATTACCATTGTAAAGTTGCCTCAATGGCGAGCAGAGCGCGCGCAGGGATGCCACGGACCCACAAAAAAAGCAGGGACGCCACGGCGAGCAACCACGTGGTCAACCTTCTGGCACCCCGTGGGAGACGCGATGTCGCATCCATAGGACACGATGGTGATATCATGACCGTGTGTGATAGTGGGCAGACACTGTTGGAGATATGCCCTAGAGGCAATCATGTATGATGATATTTCCTATGTGTTTATGAATAAAGATAGTCCTTGGACATTATCAATGATGTGTATCAGCAAGTACGTGACTTGTTTGTGGGACTATGCATTGTATGATGACTGTCCTAAAAGGTCCCTAGTCGAAAGGGTTGTGTGGACACGCAGCCGACTAGACTAGCATATGACAAGGTCGATGGCTCGGTCTCACTAGCCATGGAGCATTGGATGCTAACCGGATAATACGTACTTGGAAAGGTCTGGTCGGATTCGACGTAGTCGGATCCGAGTCGAGATAAGGTCCGAGTCGGACAGACCCAACTATGAGACACAATGATATGTCATCTATGAGTCTCTAGTACAACACACGTTCTATGTCCTAAGACCTGAGCTGATGCATGTACTCGGGATGGTGACAGACTTGCTTTGGGCCGACCAAACACTACTCCGTAACTGGGTAGTTACAAAGGTAGGTTTCGGGTTTGTCCAGTCCCATGCTGCGAGACATGGTCGAGCAAGATGGGATTTGCCCCTCCGAATAGGAGAGATATGCTCTGGGCCCCTTGTGTGGTCCGACCAGGATAAGCATGGCCATGCGACAAGCATTATGAGATAATCCAGTTTGTGGTCGGTATCACTGGAATGAGAAAGAGGTCGGGCTAGCACAAGGATGACAGTCTCGCCTTGAGCCCGACAACATATATCATGAGTCAAAGGGAACAGAAGTGTGACACGTTGTATAGGTTCGCCTAACCAGCTTCATAGTCTGCTTGGTGGTCGGCACGCCTTGCTAGAGGCCGCTACCAACCGTGCAGGTCGGAGGTGATCCGAACTGTAACCAAGCCGACTTGAACCTAAGGGGTTGCACGCTTAAGGGAAGGAAACTGTCAGGCCGGATCGGACTCCACGAGTCAGATGTCATCCAACTCGGACTCGGATCCCAGCCAAACAAATTTTGGGCTTTAGGGTCCATGCGAGGCCCAAGTGTTGAGCCCGCGATGGACGCCTATATAAAGTGGAGGTGCGGCACACTTATTCTGATCGCTTCGGCGCTATCACTAGGGTTTG
>NC_041385.1:483794058-483797012 GCF_002162155.2 Triticum dicoccoides
GTTTATTTGTGATTATTATGCTTCTTTATTTCTGTGCATGTTAGAATGGTAGAATGATCCCTCATGAATATCAAGCGAATTGACATCCCCGATGTTGCACCTTCGCATGTCAAGTACGTCTAATAGTGGGCTCATAAAATTGGGGTGCTGCTGGGTGTCTTTGAACTAAAGGGTTCGTGTCGGACATGAACATGCACTGCGTCAGGTTAACTTGACAAGGCCATCAAAACGGTTTTGGGACTTGTGGCAAAGAAGGTTGGGAGCCGGGGTATGAGATACCTTCCCGACCGACAGGAGTCGTATAGAGATACGATTAGCAAGGAGTTGCTTACCGGATAGGTATGTTGGCTAGCAGTGATTCTAAAGCTCACTAGTCGCATGCTAGTCGGATCCTGAATCACTGTGAGTTTGCGGAGGGATGCTAACTTCAGTGGGAGTATTTCCGTTTAGGCTTGAATTACTCTACATAAATACATTGCTTAGTGTTTGCATATTTTCTATTGTAGATCAATGGCGCTACCTGCTCAACCCAACTGTGCATTGAAATCAAATCTGGAAAAGGATAAACTAAATGGAATAAACTTTACCACCTGGTATAGAAATCTGAGAATTGTTCTCAAGCAGGATAAAAAGGAACATGTTCTATAGGATCCACTTCCAGAGGTACCTGCCGATAATGCTAATGCCACAACTAAGAATGCCTACCAGAAACTCGTTGATGAATCAACGAAGATCAGCTGTCTGATGCTGGCTTGTATGGAGGCCGATTTGCAACAGCATTTCGAAAATGTTGAGGCTTATGATATGATCGAGAGTCTCAAGAGCATGTTTCAGACACAGGCTAGGACTGAAAGGTTCAACGTCTGGCAATCCTTGATGGATTCCAAGCTGAAGGAAGGTGATCCATTGAGCCCACATGTGATCAAGATGATAGGATATGTGCAAGCTTTGGATCGGTTGGGCTTCCCGCTCTTGGATGAGCTTGCTATAGATGCAGTTTTGGGTTCTCTTCCGCCCAACTATGGGACGTTCATCTCGAACTATCATATGCATGGCATGGATAAGAAGCTCACTAAATTGCATGGGATGCTCAAAGTGGCAGAATAGGATATTAATAAAGGCACGCATCAAGTGTTGATGGTGCAGAAATCGACTAAGTTCAAGAAGAGTTGGTCCAACAAGAAGGTGAAGGAAAAGGGCACGGAGATGGTAACCTCCGCCACTGCGCCGAAGTCTGGACCGGACTCGAAGACCGTTTGCTATCACTGCAAAGAGACCGGTCACTGGAAGAGGAACTGTAGCAAGTGGCTTGCAGAGCATGGCAAGAAGGACGGAAATGCTTATTTGAGCAAAGGTACACTTGTTGCATATGTTATAGACATTTACCTTGCCGGCATACCTAGTGTTGGAGATATGCCCTAGAGGCACTCATGTATGATGATATTTCCTATGTGTTTATGAATAAAGATAGTCCTTGGACATTATCAATGATGTGTATCAGCAAGTACATGACTTGTTTGTGGGACTATGCATTGTATGATGACTGTCCTAAAAGGTCCCTAGTCGAAAGGGTTGTGTGGACGCACAACCGACTAGATTAGCATATGACACGGTCGATGGCTTGGTCTCACTAGCCATGGAGCATTGGATGCTAACCAGATAATATGAAAGGTCTGGTCGGATTCGACGTAGTTGGATCCGAGTCGAGGTAAGGTCCGAGTCGGACAGACCCAACTATGAGACGCAACGATATGTCATCTGTGAGTCTCTAGTACAACATACGTTCTATGTCCTAAGACCTGAACTGACGCATGTACTCGGGATGGTGACAGACTTGCTTTGGGCCAACCAAACGCTACTCCATGAGTGGGTAGTTACAAAGGTAGGTTTTGGGTTTGTCCAGTCCCATGCTGCGAGACGTGGTCGAGCAAGATGGGATTTGCCCCTCCGATCAGGAGAGATATACTCTGGGCCCCTCGTGTGATCCGACCAGGATAAGCATGGCCATGCGACAAGGATTATGATATAATCCGGATAGTGGTCGGTATCACTGGAACGAGAAAGAGGTCGGGCTAGCACAAGGATGACAAACTCGCCTTGAGCCCGACAACATATATCCTGTAGCAAAGGGAACAGAAGTATGATGTACATGTTCGCCTAACCAGCTTCATGGTCTGCTTGGTGTTCGGCATGCCTTGCTAGAGGCCGCTACCAACCGTGCAGTTCAGAGGTGATCCGAACTGCGACCAAGCCGACTTGAACCTAAGGGGTCGCGCGCTTAAAGGAAGGAACCTACAAGGACGGATCCGAGGACACTGGTCGGATGTGATCTTAGCTGTATTCGGATTGTGGCCAAGTAGGCTTGTGGGCTTTAGGGTCCGTGCGAGGCCCAAGTGTTGAGCCCACGACGGACGCCTATATAAAGTGGAGGTGCAACACACTCATGTAGTTGATCGCTTCGGTGTTGCGACTAGGGTTTGCATGTGTTGTGAATAGCCCTCTCCACTAGCCGGCGACTGTGTGATCGGACCTAGCAGTCCGCCGCATGGTGTTCCTCCTGCACGCGCGGATACCGTTAGAGGCGGTGCACTTGCGCCACTCCGGCGAACTTGTACGTGGGATCGGACGACCGGCTATTCGAGGGAGATCGGACGAGGAGGAGATGATCCATGCAGACGCGCTGCCCCAACTCTTCTTCCATTGCACGGTACTATGCATCTAGTGGTAACAAACTGTAATCCATCTCCCGTAGTATGTTCCTGTTGTTCTGCGCGTAGGAAAATTTTAAATTTGCAGTCAACGCACCCTACCATAGATCCCAACACCCAGTAGCTCTTGGGTATTTGATACCGGATCGGTTGTTCATATTTGCAACTCGATGCAGGGGCTAGTAAGAACTAGGCATGTGGCACAAGGGGAGATTGACATCAGGGTCGGCAACAAAGCAAGAGTTG
>NC_041385.1:484008091-484011350 GCF_002162155.2 Triticum dicoccoides
GCTACTTTATCGGCATCCATTTCTTGCAAATCCTTATTTTCTGAAAACATGTTCTGTTGTGTGTTTGCAATGACTGTACTTAAGGTAGTGTGTATGTGTGTTAGGTTGATATATATCTGCTCCTACTTACATCTCCCAGTAGTGTGTATCTGCTCGTGTGGATTGTTGCAGTTAATCTTCATAGAGCGAATCCCCATCCTAATGTTGGTAGTTTGGTTTCCATTCTTTGTCACCGTCATTATTCTCAGAGCATTGTGTTTCTATATCCGCATGATTATCATCTCTTGGTTAGAATTGCTCATCTAATCTATCTGTATTGTAGTGATTTCTTTCCTTAGTTGTTTCCCATCGTAATCTGCATCTGTCAAGTTTTATTTTCCATTGTGCTGTATTGAGAGATCTCAAGTTTCGAAAGAAATTTTAAATCTCCATTCACCCCCTCTAATCAATATACTCTCAATCCTACAAGAATATTCAACCTATTACTAATAAGATTATTAAAAGAATATGTGGATGGAGGGGCATACTTCTTAGCTTTGAAGCAAAGTTGATTTTGTTACAAACTTGTATTGCGAGCATTCCTATGTATTTGATGTCTATTATTAAATTTCCTAAATGGGCAATTAAAGCAATTACTTCGCAAATGACATTTTTTTTCTAGGGTAACCTCGGGTATACCCATAAATGTCATCTAGCTAATTGGGATTTGTGTCCCAAAAGAAGGCCTGGAGGTCTAGGGGTTCTTAATATCAGAGATTTAACATGGCCATGTTAGCCCCTTGGGCTAAAAGATTTTTTATGGGTGGAGACAAAAATTGAATTACATTGGTAAACTACAAGTATAGCACTTGTAAGCGTAACGTTTTTTTGGTCCAAAACAAATATTGGTTCCTACTTTTGAAAGGGTGTTACTTGGACCTTTGTTGGGCCTGGTCTTTTTATAAATGGTCTCTTGGGAATGGTAGTTGCATTAGCTTTTGGCATTATATCTAGGATGGTGATATAACTTAAAAATCCACGATATCTGCTAGCAACAAAGTTGTTGTGTCGCCGAAGTCTAGGGTGGGCATACCCTGAAACTGACATTTAGGAGATGTGTGGATACCCCTAAAAAAAGGAGATGTGTGGATGATGATTTCTTAGTTAAATGGTAGGAATTTTCGGTCGTTCTTTCGGCTTATATTCCCAATGATAATGCTAATTGACTTTTGTGGTCTCTAGAACCTTCTGGCATATATTATGTCCATTCCTTTTATAATACAATTAACTAGAGAAGGATTTCTTCTGCTGTTTGGATAAAGTTTTGGAAAATTGTGGTACCCATACATATCTAGTTTTTGTTTGGCCGTCTTTTGATAATAAGATTTTAACCAGGGAGAACTTAAGCAAAAGGCAAAAAGTTGACGATTTGATTGCCTCTTTTGTGGCGAGGCCGAATCTGTCCACCACCTTTTTTGTGTCTATCTTGTGGGAAAAGAGATTTAGAGAGATTTAACTGAAAGCTTTAATTTCAGAATTCCTTGTGATGTGTATGAATTATCTGCTTTCTGGTATGCTGATAAAAAATTATTGTTCGTATATCATCTGTTGTTGTTGTTGTTGTTGTTGTTGTTGTTGTTGTTGTTGTTGTGTGAAGCTGATGGACAATGCGCAATGACTTGTGTTTTCAGGACGCGCGTTGGATGAGTACCTGTATTCTTCTGGGGAGAGTAAGTGCAATGATTCATCAATGTAAGATCCTATGTGCGGACACTCAGTTGGTCCTACTGCGAAAATGACTTCTACTATTGGGTCGGCAAAGAGGAGATCTTCTAAAGATCGCCCTAGAGATGAAGAGGTGGGCGGGAGAAAGTAAAGGTCGGCGAGGCTTTATTTTGAGAGCTCATTTCGGCTGAACGCTTATGACTTGTAATAGCTAGCTAGCTACATTTTTCCCTTCCTTCGTTGCATTTGAATAAATTTATACGTTCTTCGGCCTTTGTAGCTAGCTGTAAGGGGTTTATTTTCTGGCTCGACAAACATTCGTGGCTTGTTGTGCCCCGTTTTCAATAAAATGGGGCGGGGGGTAACCCCTTTCTTTCATGGCTTCGAACGTCTGGTGTCTGTGTCTTAGAGCATCTACAGCCGGACATAGCAAATCTGCCCCCCCCCCTCAAGGGCGTGCCTTGTTAGTGACTGATTGTGTCCGTTCTGAGCCCCTATTTGTCTGTACATCAGTATTAGCTCCAGATAGGAGAGAGGGGAACAAAGGGAAACTACTGCCTGCAGACAATTCCTTGGTAGGCTTTCCTGGTCTTCATCGGTGGAGCCGCTGCCGCCTGTTGATACGTCTATTTTGCATCATGTTTTTATGTTGATATTTATTGCATTATGAGATGTTATTTCACATTATGATACAATACTTATGCCTTTTCTTTCTTATTTTACAAGATTTACATGAAGAGGAAGAATGTTGTTAGTTGAAATTCTGGACCGGAAAGGAGCAAATCTGAGATACCTATTCTGCACAACTCCAAATGTCCTGAAAGTTTACGAAGAATTATTTTGGAATATATAAAAAATATTGGGCGAAGAAACAACACAAGGGGACCCACCAGGTGGCCACAAGCCTGGGGGGCGGACCCTACCCCCCAGGGCACGCCCCCTGAGCTTGTGGGCCCCCTGGTGAGCCTCCAGTGTCCATCTTCTACTATATGAAAGGTTTTGACCTAGAAAAAATCATAAGAAAGCTTTCGAGATGAAGCGCCGCCGTCTCTAGGCGAAACCTGTGCAGAAGCAATTTAGGGCTCTGGCGGAGCTATTATGTCGGGGAAACTTCCCTCCGGGAGGGGGAAACCAAAGCCATTGTGATCACCAACGATCCTCTCATCGAGTGAGGGTCAATCTTCATCAACATCTTCACCAGCACCATCTCCTCTCAAACCCTAGTTCATCTCTTGTATTCAATCTTTGTCTCAGAACCTCATATTGGTACCTATGGGTTGATACGTCTCCAACGTATCTATAATTTTTTATTGTTCCATACTGTTATATTATCATTCTTGAATGTTTTACAATCATTTCATAATCATTTTATATCATTTTTTGTACTAACCTATTAACATAGTGCCTAGTGCCAGTTGCTATTTTCTGCTTGCTTTTACATGCAGGAAATCAATACCAAACGGAGTCCAAATGCAGCGAAACTTTTTGTGGATTTTTCAGGACCACAAGACACCTGGTGGGCCAAAGAAGTACCAAAGGGGTGCTCCGAGGGGAG
>NC_041385.1:484011807-484047741 GCF_002162155.2 Triticum dicoccoides
AGGGGAGTCAACAAAAATCAATTCCAGCCACCGCAAGTTCCAGAAACACCAGATCCAATCTAGACACCATCACGGAGGGGTTCATCATCCTCATTGGTGCCTCTCCGATGATGCGTGAGTAGTTCATTGTAGACCTACGGGTCCGTAGTTAGTAGCTAGATGGATTTCTCTCTCTCGTTTGATTCTCAATACAATGGGCTCTTGGAGATCCATATGATGTAACTCTTTGTTTGTTGGGATCCGATGAACTTTGAGTTTATGATCAGATCTATGTTTTTATCCATGAAAGTTATTTGAGTCTTCTTTGGTCTCTTATATGCATGATTGCTTATAGCCTCATATTTCTTCTCCGATATTTGGGTTTTGTTTGGCCAACTTGATCTATTTATCTTGCAATGGGAAGAGGTGCTTTGTGATGAGTTCGATCTTACGGTGCTTGATCCTAGTGACAGAAGGGGAACTGACACGTATGTATCATTGCTATTAAGGATAACAAGATGGGGTCTATTTCTACATAACTAGATCTTGTCTACATCATGTCATCGTTCTTATTGCATTACTCCATTTTTCCATGAACTTAATACACTAGATGCATGTTGGATAGCGATCGATGTGTGGAGTAATAGTAGTAGATGCAGGCAGGAGTCGGTCTACTTATCTTTGACGTGATGCCTATATAATGATCATTGCCTGGATATCGTCATGATTATTTGAAGTTCTATCAATTCCCCAACAGTAATTTGTTTATCAACCATTTGCTATTTTTCTCGAGAGAAGCCACTAGTGAAACCTACGACCCCCAGGTCTCTTCTTTAATATATTTGCCTTTGCTATCTATTTTTATTTGCTTTTATTTTCAGACCTATTAAACCAAAAATACAAAAATACTTTGTTGCACTTTATTTTATTTGCGATCTATTTATCCAATCTATTACCGCTTTCTCCTGTCCACTTGGCAATTTCTGGCGCCGTTACCCAAAAGGGATTGACAACCCCTTTAACACGTCGGGTTGCGAGTATTTGTTATTTGTGTGCATGAGTTGTTTACGTTGTGTTGCGTGGTTATCCTACTGGTTCGATAACCTTGGTCTCATCACTGAGGGAAATATCTACCGTCGCTGTGCTGCTTCATCCCTTTCTCTTTGGGGAAATACTGACGTAGTTCTAGCAGACATCAAAAGGAATTTCTAGCACCATTGCGAGGGAGACATAACCAATATCTACCAGGTTCCTGATCACAAATCTCATCTCTTTGCAATTTAAATTATTTTCCATTGGCCTCTCATTTTCATCTCCCCCACTTCACAAAAATTTGTCGTTTTATTCGCCTCTTTTTCGTTCGTTGTTTTTCTCACCAAATCTGTTTTTGTGTGCGATCTTGTTTGCTATCTTTGCTTGTGTTGCCGTGTGCCTTCTATATGCTTGCATATTCGCTTGCTAAAATCTATTGATATGGATCCACATCCACTTGTTAATCTTTTTAAAAGATCCAATTATGGTGAACCAATTGCTAGTGAATCGAGTGCACAAGATTATCTTTATGAAGTTTTGCTTGAGATTTATGAATCTGAAAATTATGATAAACTGTTAAAAGAAGAAATTGATGAAGTGATTCATGATAGCTCCTTGAATGAAAAGTATGATTGCAATGATGTTATTATAAATTCTATTAATGTCAATTATGCTAATAATATGCAAAACCCCAAGCTTGGGGATGCTAATTTTGATATGTCGACTACGTATTGTAATGATCATGATTGAGGTGATTCTTTTTATGATCTTGAAAATTTATTTGAGCCTCCTGATGAATATGATATTGATAATAGTGTTTGCAATAATATTGAAAGTGGGTTTGGAAGAGTGTCAACTCTAGGTAATAAAAATTCCACTACTTTGGAGAATGATCAATCTTATGATTATTTTCATAAAAATGGGCTTGGAGAGGTCATGACTTTATTTGATGATAATCCCACTATTTTGGAAGAGTGTCAACTTTGCATGCATGTGGATCATGAAGAGAATACTTTATGTCATAGTTATATTGTTGAATTTTATTATGGTTCTACATGTAATTATTATGAGAGAGGAAAATATGGTTGTAGAAATTTTCATGTTACTAAATTACCTCTCGTTATGTTGGGACCGTTAATCTTTTATTCCTCTTCTTTTCATATGTTAGACGTTTCTTGTCTTGATAATTTGTTTGCTTATAAAATTCCTATGCATAGGAAGTATGTTAGACTTAAATGTGTTTGTCTTATATTTCATGATGCTCTCTTTGTGTTTCAATTCTTATCTTTCGTTTGAGCATCGTTGAAATCTTAAGCCTATCTTAATGGCTATAAAGAAAGAGCTTGTTGGGAAGCAACCCAATGAATAAAACTTATTTTTGTCTTTTTCTTTCTGTTCTTGAGTGTTTGCACAATTATGCTTCTGCTATGATTGTTTTTTTTTGTGTTTTAATTAGTGTTTGTGCCAAGCAAAGCCTTTGGGATAATTTGGGTGATAGTTGCTTCGATCTTGTTGAAAAACAAAAACTTTTGCGCTCAGAAAAATAATTTTCATAAATCACAGAAACGTTATTTTGCTCTGAATTTTCTACACAAGATTGATATACAAATTTCCCATGTTGTCCTAATATTTCAGAATTTTTGGAGTTGCAGAAGTATACGATGTTTCCTGATCAATACAGACTGTTCTGTTTTTTACAGATTCTGTTTTCGTTGTGTTATGTGCTTGTTTTGATGATTCTATGGTTTCCTTTGAAGAGTATTTGCCATGGAAAATTTAAAATACAGTAGATATCATACAACAAAAAAATATGAATGGGTTTGCAACAGTACTTAAAGTAGTGATTTGCTTTCTTATACTAACGGATCTCACGAAGGTTTTGTTGAGTTTTGTGTGATTGAAGTTTTCAAGTTTTGAGGAGATCGTGATGGATGAAGGATTAGGGATTAGCAAGAGGCTAAGCTTGGGGATGCCCGCGGCACCCCAAGATAATATTCAAGAAGTATCAAGCAACTAAGCTTGGGGATGCCCCTGAGTGGCATCCCCTCTTTCTTCTAACAACCATCGGTATTTTACTTTAAACGATATTTTTATTCGTCACATATTATGAGTTTTTCTTGGAGCGTCTTGTATGATATGAGTCTTTGCTTGTTTTGCTTTGTGTTTTAAGTCATCTATCCTGGCTGGACACACCTAGTAGAGGGAGTCAAAATTATGCTATGATTTGTTAGAATTGCTCTCTATGCTTCACTTAAATCTTTATGAGCTATGGAATTGCTCTAGTGCTTGATGCCTGCTTGAACTACGTCGGTATTTCCCAAAAGAGGAAGGGATGATGCAGCACAGCGATGGTAGATATTTCCCTCAGTGACGAGACCAAGGTTATCGAACCAGTAGGAGAACCAAGAGACACAACGTAAACAGCCCCTGCACACAAATAACAAATACTCGCAATCCGACATGTTAAAGGGGTTGTCAATCCCTTTCGGGTAACGGTGCCTCAAATTGGCGATAAGACATGATAAAGTTGTGATAGATAGGATAAATAGATCGCAAATAAAATAAAATGCAGCAAGGTATTTTTGTATTTTTTGTTTAATAGATCTGAAAATAAAAGCAAAGGAAAATAGATCGCAAAGGCAAATATGATGAAAAGAGACCCGGGTGCCGTAGGTTTCACTAGTGGCTTCTCTCGAGAAAAATAGCAAACGGTGGGAAAACAATTACTGTTGGGTAATTGATAGAACTTCAAATAATCATGATGATATCTAGGCAATGATCATTATATAGACATCACGTCCAAGATTAGTAGACCGGCTCTTGCCTGCATCTACTACTATTACTCCACACATCGACCGCTATCCAGCATGCATCTAGTGTATTAAGTTCATGGAAAAACAAAGTAATGCAATAAGAACGATGACATGATGTAGACAAGATCTATTTATGTAGAAATAGATCCCATCTTGTTATCCTTTATAGCAACAATACATACATGTCGTTTCCCCTTCTGTCACTGGGATCAAGCACCGTAAGATCGAACCCATCACAAAGCACCTCTTCCCATTGCAAGATAAATAGATCAAGTTGGCCAAACAAAACCCAAATATCGGAGAATAAATATGAGGCTATGATCAATCATGCATATAAGAGATCAAAGAAGACTCAAATAACTTTCATGGATAAAAACATAGATCTGATCATAAACTCAAAGTTTATCGGATCCCAACAAACACACCACAAAAAGACTTATATTATATGGATCTCCAAGAGACCATTGTATTGAGAATCAAGAGCGATAGAGAGAGGAAGACATCAAGCTACTAACTACCGACCCGTAGGTCTACAAAGAACTACGCATGCATCATCGGAGAGGCACCAATGGACATGATGAACCCCTCTGTGATGGTGTCTAGATTGGATCTGGTGTTTCTGGAACTTGCGGCAACTGGAATTGATTTTCGTCGACTCCCCTAGGTTTTCTGGAATATTGGGGTATTTATAGAGCAAAGAGGCGGTGCGGGAGGCCACCGAGGTGGGTACAACCCACCTGGGCGCGCCTGGGCCTCCAGGCGTGCCTTGCTGGGTTGTGCTCCCCTCAAAGCTCCCCTCAGGTACTTTCTTGGCCCACTAGATGTCTTCTGGTCCAAAAAAATCCACAAAAAGTTTCACTGCGTTTGGACTCCGTTTGATATTGATTTCCTGCGATGTAAAAAACAAGCAGAAAACAACAACTGGCACTGGGCACTATGTCAATAGGTTAGTACTAAAAAATTATATTAAATGACTATAAAATGATTGTAAAACATCCAAGAATGATAATATAACATCATGGAACAATCAAAAATTATAGATACGTCGGAGACGTATCAGCATCCCCAAGCTTAATTCTTGCTCGTCCTCGAGTAGGTAAATGATAAAAACAGAATTTTTTATGTGGAATGATGCCTAACATGTTCATCACATATTCTTTTCTTTGTAGCATGGACATTTGAACTTTTATATGGTTCAAAGCAATAGTCTAATTTTGACATGAAGACTTTAATACTCAAGCATATCAACAAGCAACCATGTCCTTCAAAATATCAACATAAAGCAAGTTATCCCTAGCCCATTATGCTCAACCATTGATCCATTCATGAAACACACTCGAATATACACTACACCCAATGCTCAAATACGATCATAGTGCCCCTTAGTTGGTCCTTTATAATAGAAGGTGGAGACTCAAATTCAAAATAAAAATTGCATAAAGTAAATAGAAAGGCCCTTCGTAGAGGGAAGTAGGGATTTGTAGAGGTGCCAGAGCTCAAAGCAAACATTGAGAGATAAAAACATTTTCGGAGGCATACTTTTCCCACCAACGAAAACGACTTAGAGCTCCCAAAACTTTCCATCCTAGATACATCATAGGCGGTTCCCAAACAGAAAATAAAGTTTATTCCTCTTTCCACCATACTTTCACTTTCCATGGCTAACCGTATCCACGGGTGCCCTCCATACTGATGACTCACAAGTATAGGGGATCTATCGTAGTCCTTTCGATAAGTAAGAGTGTCAAACCCAGCGAGGATCAGAAGGAAATGATAAGCGGTTTTCAGCAAGGTATTCTCTGCAAGTACTGAAATAAGTGGTAACAGATAGTTTTGTGATAAGATAAATTGTAACGAGCAACAAGTAACAAAAGTAAATAAAGTGCAGCAAGGTGGCCCAATCCATTTTGTAGCAAAGGACAAGCCTGGACAAACTCTTATAATAGGAAAAGCGCTCCCAAGGACACATGGGAATATCGTCAAGCTAGTTTTCATCACGCTCATATGATTCGCGTTCGGTACTTTGATAATTTGATATGTGGGTGGACCGGTGCTTGGGTGTTGTTCTTACTTGAACAAGCATCCCACTTATGATTAACCTCTATTGCAAGCATCCGCAACTACAACAAAAGTATTAAGGTAAACCTAACCATAGCATGAAACATATGGATCCAAATCAGCCCCTTACGAAGCAACGCATAAACTAGGGTTTAAGCTTCTCTCACTCTAGCAACCCATCATCTACTTATTACTTCCCAATGCCTTCCTCTAGGCCCAAATAATGGTGAAGTGTTATGTAGTCGACGTTCACATAACACCACTAGAGGCTAGACAACATACATCTTATCAAAATATCGAACGAATACCAAATTCACATGACTACTAATAGCAAGACTTCTCCCTTGTCCTCAGGAACAAACGTAACTACTCACAAAGCATATTCATGTTCATAATCAGAGGGGTAATAATATGCATAAAGGATCTAAACATATGATATTCCACCAAATAAACCAACTAGCATCAACTACAAGGAGTAATCAACACTACTAGCAACCTACTAGCACCAATCCCGGGCTTGGAGACAAGAATTGGATACAAGAGATGAAGTAGGGTTTGGAGATGAGATGGTGTTTGTGAAGCTGTTGATGGAGATTGCCCTCTCCCGATGAGAGGAGCGTTGGTGATGACGATGGTGATGATTTCCCCCTCCCGGAGGGAAGTGTCCCCGACAGAACAGCTCTGCCGGAGCCCTAGATTGGTTCCGCCAAGGTTCCGCCTCGTGGCGGCGGAGTCTCGTCCCGAAAGGTTGCCTTCTATTTTTTTCTCATCGAGAGACTTCATATAGGAGAATATGGGCATCGAAGAGCCACCAGGGGGCCCACGAGGTAGGGGGCACGCCCCCCGCCCTCGTGAGCAGGGTGTGGGCCCCCTGGCCTTCATCTTTGGCGACGATTTTTATTTATTTATTTTAAGATATTCGTTGGAGTTTCAGGACTTTTGGAGTTGCGCAGAACAGGTCTCCAATATTTGCTCCTTTTCCAGCCCAGAATTCAAGCTGCCGGCATTCTCCCTCTTCATGTAAACCTTGTAAAATAAGAGAGAATAGCCATAAGTATTGTGACTTAACGTGAAATAACAGCCCATAATGCAATAAAAATTGATATAAAAGCATGATGCAAAATGGACGTATCAACTCCCCCAAGCTTAGACCTCGCTTGTCCTCAAGCAAAAAGCCGATAACAATAAATATGTCCTCATGTTTGGAGGTAGAGGCGTCGATAAAAATAAAATACGAACATGAAGGCATCATGATTATTTCCATAACAACAACATATATAGATTTTGTCATATGATTACTTATGTTCAAGTGATGATCTTTTCACAATGCAAAAGTATGAATCAGAAACCTTATTGAGCACCAACAAATTATAACCTTAGTCATTGAAGCAATTGCAATTTATCATAACATCGGAAAGAGTCTATGCCAGAACTTAAAATCAAGTCCACATACTCAACTATCACTTAGTCCTTCATAATTGCTAACACTCACGCAATACTTGTGGTTACAGAGTTTTAATCGGACACAGAGAAAGATAGGGGCTTATAGTTTTTCCCCACAACCTTTTACCTCAAGGGTAATGTCAACAATAATAATTCATGCTCCCCTACATCCAATTAGATATATATATCATGTTCTTTCCAACATGCTGAGCTTGCCAAAGGATAAAATGAAAAAGGAAGGGTGAAGATCACTGTGACTCTTGCATAAGGTAGAGGATAATAATAAAAGATAGGCCCTTCGCAGAGGAAAGCAGAGGTTGTCATGCGCGTTTAGGGTTGATGCACAAAATCTTAATGCAAAAGAACGTCAATTTATATTGCCCCTTGTATGTGGACCTTTATCATGTAGTCTGTCGCTTTTATTACGTCCACAACAAGTTCGTACAAAGCTTATTTTGTCCGCATTAATAAGTCATGCATATTTAGAGAGCAATTTTTATTGCTTGCACCGATGACAACTTACTTGAAGGATCTTACTCAATCCATAGGTAGATATGGTGGACTCTCATGGCAAAACTGGTTTAAGGGTATTTGGAAGCACGAGTAGTATTTCTACTTGGTGCTGAGAATTTGGCTAGCATGAGGGGAAAAGGCAAGCTCAACACGTTAGAGGATCCATGACAACATACTTTATCTCAGATGTAAGAAAACATAACTCATTATGTTGTCTTCCTTGTCCAACCTCAACTCTTTAGCATGTCATATTTTAATGAGTGCTCCCAGTCATAAAAGATGTCAATGATAATATATCTATATGTGAAACCTCTCTTTCTTTATTACTTCCTATTAATTGCAACGATGACCAAAGCTATATTTGCCAACTCCCAACAACTTTTAATCATCATACTCTTTCTATGTGAAGTCATTACTTTCAATAAGATCAATATGAACTCTTTGATTCTTTTTATTCTTTTCTTCTATTCACCCAAGATCATGGCAAAATAATCAAGCCCTTGACTCAACACTAATCTTTATTATATAGCTCACGGACTCGATTACAAAGAAGGATCATAAAGCAAAACTCAAAACTAGATCATGCCATGACTTTATTCTACTAAATTAAGATACTACTAAAAGGATCGAACTAAAAACGGTAAAGATAGGAGTTGTGATGGTGATACGATACCAGGGCACCTCCCCCAAGCTTGGCAGTTGCCAAGGGGAGTGCCCATACCCATGTGATTATGTCTCCTTCTTTGTTGTTGACGGTGGAGGTGTTGTTGATGATGCAGGCTTGTCGTCCACCTTCCATGGCATAGGCTCACCATCATAGAAGGATGATCAAGTCTCCGAAATCCTCAGATCTGCAGCCAAACTCATCCTTTTGAATCTATATTCATACTCACAGTTTTGATTTTGCAGATCATAGATTTGGGCTTGGAGGTGCTCGATCTTCTCATGTAGCTTGAAGATGGCCTCCTCGGTGTTCTTGGCATCCGGCTCATAGTTGTTGGTGAACTCCGCGAGCATCTTGTGGCTAGCGTTGATTCCACGCTCCACCATCCCCTGGCACTTGAAAACTTGTTGCTCCATTGCTTCGAGCCTCGACTCCATGCTTCCGGTTCCCTTTGGTCCCTCAACATCGCGGATGTGCAGCAACCCATCATGCATCTCAATGGTTTGAGGGTGTCGCAGCACCTCTGCGAGGTAAGGATTAATCACCTTCTCGAAGAACTTGTCCTTGGAAGCACTTGGGGTCGTCATGATGATCTAGACCTGTCAGAAAAACAGCTCGAAACAAGAACATGGGAGATTTGCGTGATACGAGAGTCAAAACCTTCGGGAGAATATATAATGAATTTTTGCCGACCAAAATACGTATCATGCAAGAAAACAGAGTCCGGAGGGCACACGAGGTAGGGGGCGTGCCCAGGGGGGTAGGGTGCGCCCTCCACCCTCGTGGAGGCCTCATGTCCTTCCCGGACTGCCACTTATTTTTCTATTTTTCTAAATATTCCAAAACGAAGAAATATTGCCTTAAAAATTGTTTTGCAGTCGGTTTACTTACTGTACCACATACCTATTCCTTTTCGGAGTCTGAAACGGTCTGGAAAATGTCTCTTATGTAGTCCTCCGGGGTTACGGTTTCAATAATATTGGTTTCAACATTTATAGGATTACCTGAGATATAGTGTTTGATCCTTTGACCGTTTACCACCTTCGGATTTGTGCCTTCGAAGTTGTTGATTTTTATGGCACCGGAACGATAGACCTCCTCGATAACGTAGGGACCTTCCCATTTAGAGAGAAGTTTTCCTGCAAAAAATCTTAAACGAGAGTTGTATAGCAATACATAATCACCTACATTAAACTCACGCTTTTGTATCCTTTTGTCATGCCATCTTTTAACTTTTTCTTTAAACAACTTGGCATTTTCATAAGCTTGGGTTCTCCATTCATCAAGTGAGCTAATATCAAATAACCTCTTCTCACCGGCAAGTTTGAAATCATAGTTGAGCTCTTTAATAGCCCAATATGCCTTATGTTCTAGTTTGAGAGGTAAGTGACATGATTTTCCATAAACCATTTTATACGGAAACATACCCATAGGATTCTTATATGAAGTTCTATAGGCCCATAATGCGTCATCCAGTTTCTTGGACCAATTCTTTCTAGACCTATTGACAGTCTTCTGCAGAATTAATTTGAGCTCTCTATTGCTCAATTCTACTTGACCACTAGACTGCGGGTGATATGGAGATGCAATTCTATGATTAACGTCATATTTAGCAAGCATTTTACGGAAAGCACCATGAATAAAGTGTGAACCACCATCAGTCATTAAATATCTAGGGACTCCAAACCTCGGAAAAATAACTTCCTTAAGCATTTTAATAGAGGTGTTATGATCAGCACTACTAGTTGGAATAGCTTCTACCCACTTAGTAACGTAATCAACAGCAACTAAAATATGTGTATATCCATTAGAGGCAGGAAAAGGTCTCATATAATCAAATCCCCAAACATCAAATGGTTCAATAACAAGTGAATAATTCATAGGTATTTCTTGACGTCTACTAATATTACCAATTCTTTGACATTCATCGCAAGACAAAACAAACTTACGGTCATCCTTGAAGAGAGTGGGCCAATAAAAACCGGATTGCAATACCTTATGTACAGTTCTATCTCCAGCGTGGTGTCCTCCATAGGCTTTGGAGTGACACTTGCGTAGGATCTATTCATGTTCATGCTCAGGTACACAATGTCTAATAACACCATCTACTCCTTCTATATAAAGATGTGGGTCATCCCAAAAGTAATGTCGCAAATCATAGGATTTTTTTTTCTTTTGTTGGTATGTGAAGCTAGGTGGTATAAATCTAGCAACAATATAATTAGCATAATCAGCATACCATGGAGTGCTACGAGAAGTGCTTATGACATTTAATTGTTCATCAGGAAAGCTATCATCAATAGGTAGTGGGTCATCAAGAACATTCTCTAACCTAGATAAGTTATCTGCAACGGGGTTCTCAGCTCCTTTCCGATCAACAATATGCAAATCAAATTCTTGCAGCAAGAGAACCCATCTAATAAGTCTAGGTTTTGCATCTTTCTTTTCCATAAGATATTTAATAGTAGCATGATCAGTGTGAATAGTTACTTTAGAATCAACAATATAGGGTCTGAATTTATCACAAGCAAATACAACTGCTAAAAGTTCCTTTTCGGTAGTAGCATAATTTCTTTGAGCATTGTCTAGAGTCTTACTATCATAATGGATAACATTTAATTTCTTATCAACTCTTTGCCCTAGAACAGCACCTACAGCATAATCACTAGCATCACACATAATTTCAAAGGGTAAATTCCAATCGGGTGGCTGAACAACAGGTGCAGAGACTAATGCTTTCTTAAGTATTTCAAATGCTTCTACACAATCATCATCAAAGACAAATGGTACATCTTTTTGTAGTAAATTAGTCAGAGGCCGAGAAATTTTTGAGAAGTCCTTAATGAACCTCCTATAAAATCCAGCGTGACCAAGGAAACTTCTTACACCTTTGATGTCCTTGGGACATGGCATCTTTTCAATAGCATCAACTTGGCTTTATCAACTTCAATACCTCTTTCAGAAACTTTGTGCCCCAAGACAATACCTTCATTAACCATAAAGTGTCACTTTTCCCAATTCAAGACAAGATTAGTTTCTTCACATCTCTGCAAAACTCGGTCAAGATTGCTCAAGCAATCATCAAAAGAGGAACCATAGTCAGAGAAATCGTCCATGAAAACCTCACAAATTTTTTCACAAAAATCAGAGAATATAGCCATTATGCATCTTTGAAAGGTAGCAGGTGCATTACATAAACCGAAAGGCATACGTCTATAAGAAAAAGTACCAAAAGGGCATGTAAAAGTAGTCTTTGATTGATCTCTAGTCGACACAGGTATTTGAGAGAAACCAGAATAACCATCTAGAAAGCAATAATGTGTATGTTTGCATAATCTTTCTAGCATTTGATCAATAAAAGGCAAGGGGTAATGATCTTTCTTAGTAGCCTTATTTAATTTGCGGAAATCAATTACCATCCTATAACCTGTGATAATTCTTTGCGGAATCAATTCATCTTTATCATTAGGGACAACAGTAATACCTCCCTTTTTAGGGACACAATGGACAGGACTTACCCGCTGACTATCAGCAACGGGATAAATTATACCTGCCTCCAGAAGCTTGAGTATTTCTTTTCTTACCACTTCTTTCATTTTAGGATTCAAACGTCGTTGAGGATCACGAACTGGTTTGGCATCCACTTCCAAATTTATTTTATGTTGACATAGAGTGGGACTGATGCCCTTAAGATCATCAAGAGTATGTCCAATAGCGGCACAGTGCTTCTTTAGAGTTTTCAATAATCTTTCTTCTTCATGCTCTGAAAGGTTAGCACTAATAATGACAGGATATATTTTCTTTTCATCAAGATAAGCATATTTAATATTATCAGGCAATGGTTTAAGCTCAAACATGGGATCACCCTTGGGTGGAGGAGGATCCCCAAGGATTTCAACAGGCAAATTGTGTTGCAGAACAGGTTCCTGTTTAAAGAATACTTCATCTATTTCCCTTCTTTCATTCATGAACATATCATTTTCATGGTCTAGCAAATAGTGTTCTAAGGGATCACTAGGAGGTACAGCAATAGAAGCAAGACCAATGATTTCATCTTTACTAGGCAATTCTTCCTCATGATGTTGTTTACTAAATTTAGAGAAATTAAACTCATGAACCATATCATCTAATCCAATAGTAACAACATTATTTTCGCAGTCTATCTTAGCATTAATAGTATTCAAGAAGGGTCTACCAAATATAATGGGACAAAAGCTATCTTGTGGAGAACCAAGAACAAGAAAATCAGCGGGATATTTGGTTTTTCCACACAAGACTTCAACATCTCTAACAATTCCCATTGCAGATATAGTATCTTTATTGGCAAGTTTAATTGTAACATCAATATCTTCTAACTCAGCAGGTGCAATATCATGCATAATTTCTTCATACAAGGTAATAGGAATAACACTAGCACTAGCACCCATATCACATAAGCCATGATAACAATGATCTCCTATTTTAACAGAAATAACAGACACGCCTACCACAGGTCTATGTTTATCTCTAGCACAAGGTTTAGCAATTCTAGCAGTTTCACCACAGAATTGAATAACATGCCCATCAATATTATCAGACAAGAGATCTTTAACAATAGCAATATTAGGTTCTACTTTGACTTGCTCAGGAGGTGTATAAGTTCTAATATTGCTTTTACGAACAACAATTGAAGCTTTAGCATGATCCTTCATTCTAACGGGGAAAGGTGGTTTCTCAACATAAGAAGTGGGAACAATAGGATCATTATAAGTGACAGTCTTTTCTTCAACTTTAATAGGTGCAACTACTTTTACTTCTATGGGGGGATGATATTTAAACCACTTCTCCTTGGGGAGATCAACATAAGTAGCAAAAGATTCACAGAAAGAAGCTACTATTTCATAGTCAAGTCCATATTTAGTGCTAAACTTACGGAAAATATCGGTATCCATAAAAGATTTAACACAGTCAAACTTAGGTGTCATACCTGACTCCTTACCTTCGTCGAGGTCCCAATCTTCAGAGTTGCGTTTAATTCTATCCAATAAATTCCATTTAAATTCAATAGTCTTCATCATAAAAGAGCCAGCACAAGAAGTATCGAGCATGGTGCGATTGTTATCAGAAAGCCGAGCATAAAAACTTTGCATAATTACTTCTCTTGGGAGATCATGATTGGGGCATGAATATAACATTGATTTAAGCCTCCCCCAAGCTTGAGCGATGCTTTCTCCTTTGTGAGGCCAAAAATTATATATATAATTGCGATCACGATGAACAAGATGCATAGGGTAATACTTTTGATGAAATTCCAATTTCAATCTTTTATAGTTCCAAGATCTCATATCATCACATAGCCTGTACCATGTCGATGTGTCTCCCTTCAAAGATAAAGTACCTACAAGCTTAAATAGTCCACAAACTTCATCCACATAGAGTAGATGTTCATCAGGATGCTTTGTTCCATCTCCTGTAAAAGTGTTAGCTAGCAGTTTTTCCATCATACCCGAAGGGATTTCAAAAGGAGTTTCATTTTCAATAGGTTCAGTAGGTTCAGTAGGTTGAGGAGCAACTCTTTGCTCTACTGGACGGGGTGAAGATACCCCGAACAAGCCCCTCAGAGAATTACTTTCCATAGTAACAAGTGACAGAAAATTTCAGCACACTATATAAATTTTGCCTTACCAAATTCCACCTAGCAAAGGCACTTCACTCCCCGGCAACGGCGCCAGAAAAGAGTCTTGATGACCCACAAGTATAGGGGATCTATCTTAGTCCTTTCAATAAGTAAGAGTGTCGAACCCAACGAGGAGCAGAAGGAAATGATAAGCGGTTTTCAGCAAGGTATTCTCTGCAAGTACTGAAATAAGTGGTAACAGATAGTTTTGTGATAAGATAAATTGTAACGACCAACAAGTAACAAAAGTAAATAAGGTGCAGCAAGGTGGCCTAATCCATTTTGTAGCAAAGGACAAGCCTGGGCAAACTCTTATAATAGGAAAAGCGCTCCCGAGGACACATGGGAATATCGTCAAGCTAGTTTTCATCACGCTCATATGATTCGCGTTCGGTACTTTGATAATTTGATATGTGAGTGGACCGGTGCTTGGATGCTGTTCTTACTTGAACAAGCATCCCACTTATGATTAACCTCTATTGCAAGCATCCGCAACTACAATAAAAGTATTAAGGTAAACCTAACCATAGTATGAAACATATGGATCCAAATCAGCCCCTTACGAAGCAACGCATAAACTAGGGTTTAAGCTTCTGTCACTCTAGCAACCCATCATCTACTTATTACTTCCCAATGCCTTCCTCTAGGCCCAAATAATGGTGAAGTGTTATGTAGTTGACATTCACATAACACCACTAGAGGCTAGACAACATACATCTTATCAAAATATTGAACGAATACCAAATTCACATGACTACTAATAGCAAGACTTCTCCCTTGTCCTCAGGAACAAACGTAACTACTCACAAATCATATTCATGTTCATAATCAGAGGGGTAATAATATGCATAAAGGATCTGAACATATGATCTTCCACCAAATAAACCAACTAGCATCAACTACAAGGAGTAATCAACACTACTAGCAACCTACCAGCACCAATCCCGGACTTGGAGACAAGAATTGGATACAAGAGATGAACTAGGGTTTGGAGATGAGATGGTGCTGGTGAAGATGTTGATGGAGATTGCCCTCTCCCGACGAGAGGAGCGTTGGTGATGACGATGGTGATGATTTCCCCCTCCCGGAGGGAAGTGTCCCCGGCAGAACAGCTCTGCCGGAGTCCTAGATTGGTTCCGCCTCGTGGCGGCGGAGTCTCGTCCCGAAAGGTTGCCTTCTATTTTTTTCTCATCGAAAGACTTCATATAGGAGAAGATGGGCGTCGGAGAGCCGCCAGGGGGCCCACGAGGTAGGGGGCTCCCCCCACCCTCGCGAGCAGGGTGTGGGCCCCCTGGCCTTCATCTTTGGCGACGATTTTTCTTTATTTATTTAAAGATATTCCGTGGAGTTTCAGGACTTTTGGAGTTGCGCAGAATAGGTCTCCAATATTTGCTCCTTTTCCAGCCCAGAATTCCAGCTGCCGGCATTCTTCCTCTTCATGTAAACCTTGTAAAATAAGAGAGAATAAACACTCTTCATGTTGTAAAATAAGTATTGTGACATAACATGAAATAACAGCCCATAATGCAATAAATATTGATATAAAAGCATGATGCAAAATGGACGTATCACATACCAACACTTTTCAAGGATTTTATTATTTGACAACATAAAGTAAATTCATTTTTCATTTTGAGACTGGGTGTCCCTAATACCTTTGACGTACTCTCGTGCAATGACAAGTGAATAAACACTCATCGTGAGAATAACACATCTAGCATGGAAAATATTGGCCACCCCTCACCGCCTCACGAGCAGTACGAGCACACAAAAGAGAAATTTATTTTGAAAAATAAAGATGGCACATGCAAATTTTCTTAGAACGGCACAGAAATACCGCATATAGGTAGGTATAGTGGACTCATATGGCAAAACTGGTTTAAAGGGTTTTGGATGCAGAAGTAGTGATCATACTTAGTGCAAAATGAAGGCTAGCAAAAAGATTGAGAAGCGTTCATCCAAGAAACAAAAAATCTCGTACCCAAGCATTAAGCATAAGTAACACCGAATAATGCACCACAAGTAGGATGTAATTTCATTGCATAACTATTGACTTTCGTGATTGCATAGGGAATCACAAACCTTAACACCAATATTTCTACTCAAGCATAATTACTCATGAACATGACTCACATATTACATCGTCATATCTCAAAACCATTGCTAAGAATCAAGTTTACTTTGCCCAATGATCTTCATGAAAGTTTTTATTATATCCTCCTTGGATATCTATCACTTTGGGTCTAGTTTCATATGTTGCTTTTGATAAGCTCAAACAATTTTAAGTGAAGAACATGAGCATAATATTTCTTTCTCTCAAAATAATCTAAGTGAAGCAAGAGATAATTTCTTAAAAAATTTACTAACTCCCAAATAAATATACGTGAAGCATGAGAGCATTTCTTAAAAAAAACAAAGCACACCGTGCTCAAAAAGATATAAGTGAAGCACTAGATCCATGGCTCTAAAAATTTAAGTGAAGCATAGGAGCAAGCATAGCATAGTATCTGGCTCTCTCAAAAAGGTGTGTCCAGCAAGGATTCAAGACTTAAAACACAAAGCAAAACAAGAAAAGACTCATATCATACAAGACGCTCCAAGCAAAACTCATAATATGTGACGAATAAAAATATAGTTCCAAGTAATATACCGATGGTTGTTAGAAGAAAGAGGTGATGCCACTCAGGGGCATCCCCAAGCTTATTTGCTTGCTATTTCTTGAATATTATCTTGGGGTTCCTCGGGCATCCCGAAGCTTAGCCTTTTGCTAATCCTTATTGATGTAGGGAGGAACCCTAGGGGCTAATCTTTCACGTTTGGAGTGGATCCTACGGGGAAACATGAAGAACGCGTGGAAGAACACGAGGGAAATCATGAGGGGAAAACGAGAGAAACACTCAACCGACACGAATTTGATCACACAAGTGCTAGATCATCGAGGCACAAAAGTAACACGAGATCCAAAGTCAACAAAGGGCGATACAAAGGTAGTCGTTCTTCTCCGTGAGGAGGTCTTGATTGTCTTCTCCGGATGGAGGCCTTGAATCCGGATGGATCTTCTCTGAAGAGGTGCGGTCCCTCACGAGGAGTAGATCCGTGAGGATGAGCAATGCTCTATCTCAAATGAGCTAAACCAATGCTAAGTCTCGAAGTGAGGAGGAGGAGTCCTATATATAGGCTAGGGGGCAAAGGGGTACATGGGCTCAGCCCAACATGCTCGCGTAGGCGCTGGCTGGATGATCCGGGTGGGGAGCCGGATGATCCGGGCTCGGCCGGATGATCCGGGTGGAGACCCGGATGAGCTAGTGGTGCAGGCGGTGGCGGTGCAGGTTCGGATGTCCGGCTGGGGGCCCGGATGTCCGGGCAGGGTCTGGATGATCCAGGACGGCGTCCGGATGATCCGGCTTCATGGAGAGGCTTCGGGTGTCTTCGGCACGCATTAGCCGGATCGTCCAGACCGGGGTCCGGATCGTCCGGGCTCTGTCCGGATCGTCCGGGCCCTTGTCCGGATCATCCAGCCAGTCTGGGACTTGGCGCTTTTCCTCTCCGTCTTCAGACATGTCTTCCGCTTCCGTTCCTCCTTGCTTCCTAGCTTCTCCATGGTTAACTCCTTGGTACCTGAGTATGCAAAGTGTCTCCGTTTGAGGTAGTAACCATGTCTCATGTGAATCGAAAGAGAGTTGTGAGAGGAGTGATGTCACCTTGGTGTTGAGAGCTCTTACACGTGCTCGAGTCATAGGTCCAAGTGGTGTTGTAGGGGATGTAGATGCGTCCATGGGGATGATCGTGGGATGCTCTGCATCATCTCCCCCCCTTGGGAAATATCTGACCTCGGATCGAAATCTTCATCACCATGGTAAGGCGAGAGGTCTTTGACGTTGAAGATGTCGCTCATGTTATACTTGTCGCTTGGTAGGTCGATCTTGTAAGTGTTGTTGTTGTAGCGTGGTAGCACCTTGAAGGGTCCATTGTCTCGAGGGAGAAGTTTCGACTTGCGTTCGTTGGGGAAGAGGTCCTTGCAAAGGTGTAGCCACACAAGATCGCCTATGTTGAAGATCATGGGTTGCTTGTTGACGTTGAGCTTGGTCACTAGTCGTTGTACTTGGCGCTCGATGGTGTTCTTTGTATCCTCATGCATCTTCTTGATGTAGCTTGCCCGTGCACTCGCATCCATGTTGGTGCGCTCTTGTAGAGGAAGAGGTAGAATGTCCAATGGGACAACAGGTTGAAGACGTAGATGACCTCGAAGGGGGACTTGCCGATAGTCGAATGTCTTGCACGGTTGTAGGCGTACTCGGCGATGGGTAGACATGCCTCCCACTCCTTGATGTTCTTCTTGATCAACACGTGAAGTAGAGTGGAGAGCGTCCGGTTCGTCACCTCCGTTTGGCCGTCGGTTTGAGGATGGTATGTGGATGAGAACAAGAGCTTGATTCCGAGCTTGGCGCATAGCGTCTTCCAAAAGTAACTCAAGAACTTGATGTCACGGTCGGAGACGATTGTCTTTGGTACTCCATGGGGGCACAAGATTTCCCTACAAAAGAGATTTGCAACATGTGAAGCATCGTCTATCTTGTTGCAAGGAATGAAATGTGCCATCTTAGAAAATCGGTCCACAACAACAAACACGGAATCCTTTCCATTTTGAGTTCCAGGCAAACCAAGTACAAAATCCATGCTAATGTCTTCCCAAGGTTGATAAGGAATAGGAAGAGGCATGTAAAGACCATGGGATTGAGCTTTAGACTTAGCTTTGCGACATGTAGAACATCGGTTGGTGAAGCGTGAGACATCGCGGAACATCTTGGGCCAAAAGTAGTTCTTGGAGAGCGTGGCAAATGTCTTGTAGCATCCAAAATGTCCCATGAGTCCGCCTCCATGAGCCTCTTGCAAAAGGAGCAAACGAAGAGAAGACTCGGGAATGCATAGTTTGTTAGCTCTCATAAGATAACCATCCTTGATGTAATATCGTTCCCAAGATGTATGCGTCAAACATTTAGCATAAGGAGTAGCAAAAGATGGATCATTAGCATACAAGTCTTTTATGTGCTCAAAGCCAATAACATTCAACTCAAGTTTAGTGATAAGAGTACATATGCGTGAAAGTGCATCCGCAACTACATTTTCCTTACCCTTAATGTACTTGATCACATAAGGGAAAGATTCAATAAATTCACTCCATTTGGCATGACGCTTGTTCAACTTAGTTTGACCTTTTAAGTACTTGAGCGTTTCATGATTGGTTTGTATGAAAAACTCATGAGGTCTAAGATAATGTTCCCAAACATGTAGCACACGCACTAAAGCATATAATTCTTTGTCATATATGGAATAGTTAAGTTGAGCACCGGAGAGTTTTTCACTAAAATAAGCAATGGCTCGTTTTTCTTGCATCAAAACTCCGCCAATTCCGGTACCACTTGCATCACAATGAACCTCAAAAGTTTTCTCAAAGTTGGGAAAAGCAAGAATCGGTGCATGAGTAAGCAAAGACTTGAGCTCATCAAAAGCGGTGGATTGCTCAAAGCATGTAAAGGATCCCCAAACAAAAGGAGCATTCTTCTTACTCAAAGCATCTAAAGGAGCGGCAATAGTGCTAAAGTCTTTCACAAAGCGACGATAAAAACCTGCAAGGCCAAGAAAGCTACACACTTGTTGCAAATTGGTGGGTTGGGGCCAAGTTTTAATTGCTTCAATTTTAGATTCATCAACATGGACACCCTTGGAAGAGACAATGAAACCCAAGAAAACAAGTTTGTCAACACCAAACATGCATTTTTTCAAGTTGGCATAAAGACGTTCCTTGCAAAGGGTTTGCAAAACAGCCCTAACATGATTAAGTTGCTCTTTCATGGTTTTGCTAAACAGAAGAATATCATCAAAGTAAACCACAACAAACACTCCAATATAAGGACGAAGCACAAAGTGCATAAGTCTCATGAAAGTACCAGGAGCTTCCGATAAACCCATAGGCATAACTAACCACTCATACAAGCCAGATTTGGTTTTGAAAGCAGTTTTCCACTCATCACCTTCTTGTATGTGGATTTGGTAATAGCCACTTTTAAGATCAATTTTTGAGAAAAAGGCGGCACCGCTAAGTTCATCAAGCATATCATCTAGGCGAGGAATGGGATGCCTATAGCAAACGGTAATAGCATTTATAGGTATACAATCGGAACACATGCGAAAACTTCCATCTTGCTTAAGCACAAGTATAACGGGAACGGCACAAGGACTTAAGCTTTCACGTACATGACCATTGTCGATTAGTTGTTGTACTTGCTATTGGATCTCCTTAGTTTCTTCGGGATTGACGCGGTATGGAGCTTTGTTTGGGAGGGGCGCTCCGGGGATGAGGTCGATTCGATGCTCAATGCCTCGTAGAGGAGGTAGACCCGGAGGTAGCTCATCAGGGAAAACATCTTAGAATTCCTGCAAAAGAGATTGAAACACTAAAGGTAGCTCGTGAGATGTGTTAGTTTTTGGGTCCCCATCCTTGCACACAAGGACAAAGTGCATAACACTCGATGGGCTCTCACACACCTCTCTCATCTTGCTTTTTGTGGCAAATAGGACTAGGTTTTTCTCTCTAGGCAAAGAGGCGCTCAAGTTTGGCTTGTGGCTCTCACTCACTTTTTGGTGGATCACTTTCTCACTCTTCTCTCCACGATGGGTGGCTTGCTTGTCGGCGATCACTTGACTAGGAGACATAGGTCGTAGCACATACTCCTTCCCTTTCATCTTGAAGCTATAGTGATTGGTACGCCCGTTGTGGATGACACCACGGTCAAATTGCCATGGTCGACCAAGAAGGAGGTGGCAAACGGACATTGGGACGACATCACACTCCAAAGTGTCCTCATATGCACCAATTTTGAAGGAGACTTGGACCGTATGCTCAACTCGTATAGTGCCGGAGTCATTAGCCATTGGACTTTGTATGGGTGCGGGTGCTTCATCTTGACCAATTGAAGCTTGGAGCATAGTTCTTCACTTGCCAAGTTGTGGCAACTACCTCCATCGATGATGACCTTGATGGACCTTCCATTGATGCCGGCCTTAGTGTGGAAGATGTGGCATCTTTGGTCTTCTTCTTGTTGATGTTGAAGAGTCAAGACTTTGGATACAACGAGAGCGGGGCTTGAATCCTCATCACAAAATACTTGATCATCTTCATCCTCATTCACTCGCCGGTGCATGGCCACTTGCTTAAGGGCTTCCATCTCCTAGTCACTCATGGAGTCATAGGTGCCATCGTCGTTGAGGATCATGGTGCGCTTGTTTGTGCATTCATAAGACTTGTGGCTTCGGCCGCCGCAAGTGAAACACTTGAAGGAGCTTGTCTTGACAGTCTCGTCGGTCGGAGTAGATGATGAAGCACGCGGCTTGAAGTTGCTTGTAGTAGGAGGAGGACGACTTGAACTTGTCAAAGTTTTCTTGTAACTTGACTTGTCGTCGTTGCTTGGAGAAGGCTTGGTTGATGTAGAGGTTGGAGGATTTGTTGAAGCTTGGTTGTCGGAGAAGCCATAGGTCTTGGATGAGTACTTGGCGTACTTGAAGTCATCTTGCACTTGATGTTCCGCCTTGGTTGCTTGATGCACGAGCTCAATGAGGTTGGAGTAGGGTTGGAAGTTGGCGATCTTCTTGATGGGATGATTGAGTCCATTCAAGAAACGTGCCATTGTTTGCTCATCATCTTCCTTGACATTGGCTCGAATCATGGCTATCTCCATTTCCTTGTAGTATTCTTCAACACTCTTTGTTCCTTGCTTGAGGAGTTGGAGTTTCTTGAAGAGGTCGCGGTTGTAGTAGGTGGGCACAAAAAGTGCTCGCATGACATCCTTCATTTGAGCCCAAGTGGTGATTGGAGGTTCACCTCTTGCTTGTCGGCGCTCAAGGACTTGTTCCCACCATATGAGCACATAGTCTTGGAACTCAAGTGATGCCATAACGATCTTCTTCTCTTCCTCATAGTTGTGCATACGAAAGATTTTTTCGACCTACAATGCCCATGAAAGGTACTCTTCGGGGTCATTGCTTCCGTTGAACTTGGGCATAGTGAATTTTAGCTTTCCATAGCGTTGCTCTTCATTGTGTTGCTGGCGATGGTGATGATGACGCCCTTGACGTGGAGGGTAATCATCCTCATGTTGCTCTTGGCATGGAGAAAGTCCATGATCGACTTGCTCTTGTTGAACTTGAGGTTGAGGTGGAGCTTGATGAGCTTGTGGAGGGGCTTGAGGAACTTGACGTTGCGCTCGCGGTTGGTAGTTCCTCTCTTGGATTTCTTCTCGAAGGGCTTCCTATTGATTGTGCCGTTCATGATTGCGGTTGGCGATGGCTCGACCTGATTCTTGAAGGGCATGTTGCACCTCAAGAGCTTGCGCTTCACGTTATTGTTGTTGAAGACGTTGAGCCTCGGCGTCTTGTTCCTCTTGGTGTAGACGCGCTCGTTCTTCCTCTTGGCGCCATTGTCGTTGTCGTTCTTGAGCTTGAGCAAACGCAACTTGATGTGGTGGAGGACGAAGTTCTTGCTCGTCGACTTGCTCTTGTGAATGCTTGTCATGTAGCGGATTGCGAGATGCATGACGGTCTTGACGCGCGGCTCGTCGAAGAGAGTTCGATGACGGTGTACTTGAGCGGCTCCGTCTTGAGTATGAAGAAGTTGAAGGAGGACGGTTCACCAACAAGGCGTGGATCTCGTCCATCCTTGCATCGTTCTCTTACTTGTGCGCGTCGAGCTTGTTGTCGAAGTAGTCCTTGGTACGTTGCTCGGAGAGTCGCAAGTCGGTGGCGAGGTTGTCGATGCGGTCGGTCATAGCTTGTTGCTCTTGATGCAGCACTCGTTGTGCATCAAAGAGGTGGCTCTTGGTGACGTATGATGACATTGTTGTCGTCTTACTCGATGAAGAGTGGGTTGGTAGAGGTACTTGGCCTATCCATCATTCCAAGCAAAATGTGAGTGTGAGAAGGAGAAGAACTTATACCAAATGTACCTTGACCGATGTTGACGATGAATCAAGTTCACTCAAATGCGGACAATGAAATAGCACTCTTGGTACCAATTCTTGTCGGTTCTCACACCTACACAAGTAAAAGCTTATGGTGGAGCTTGGTTAGGATGGTGGCATAAAATTTGACGCAATTGTTAGTTTGACTCAAAGATGTTGAAAAAGATTCGCAAATTCACAAATGCAACAAGTAGACCAAGCAAGTAGTGAAACACGGAAACACACACGCAAATAGAATAATGGGATTGTGCAAAACAAAAATGAGCCAAAATGTGGAGTCCACGAAAATGCTCTTGTTGCACAATACTCGAGAGACGCTAGCACGATTGCACAATAGGCGGATACGGAGCTTGTGCACAACCTACTAGGCAAAAATGCAACGATCTTTATCCCAAGTATGCTATATGTATGGTATTTCGGTGATATGATCCAAGATGATCGGATATGACAATCTTAATATAGTATGATGCTATGGTTCTTGCTTATAAGCTCTTTGCTTATCTTTCTCTTTTTGCTTAAAAGCTTGGTTGGCTCTTTCACTTTTGAGCACTTTTCTCGTGCGATACTCCACGAACCAAGATAGCAATTGTGTATGCGATGATAACTTTGTGACACAAGAGATGATATGGTATGTATGCTATGGTGTATGATCACCAATGTGCACAAGTCACGTTGCCGGCAATACTCAATGGCTAGTCTTGATGGGTAAGCGACGCAAAAGATTGGATATGATGGTTATCAATGCAATTGCAAGGTATGACAAAGATGCGGGTACATGGGTATGGATTATATTAAACCATACTCATATCCACTATATCCGATGGGTATGAAATTTTCCTTTTTATTTACCCATGAATATATTTTTGACCATACCCTTGCCCTATTAGGGTTTTTACCCTGCGCGCGCCACAGAGGCAACAGTTCAGGCACTGCACCGGCGCACCGTCCCGCCCCCCCTCCCTGCGCGCCTGCCCCGCCGCCCGCCTCGTATCAGACCCCCTCCCCCCTCGCGCCGGGCGCCGGCCCAGCTCCGCTGAGGTACCGCCGACCTGCCTGGGAAGTCCGCTGCTCCGCCCCCAAGTCCTGGCTTGACGGGCTCCGGGCAGGATCTCGCTAGGCGCGGCTGTTGGGAGTTTCCTAGTATAACGACACAACTGGTGCCGTGGTAAGTCTTGGTTCTTGTCAGACACTCATACAAATTTAACTGCAGTATGATCAATTTCTAAACAGAAGATGCCTAGAGCATCTTAAGATGACAGGGTAGAGTCTTCATATTATACAGGACATGCCCACATTTTAGGTCTTCAAATATTTGTGTTAGGCATTATGTACAGCAGGATATTACACTCATTTACACATCGACGTGGGGAATGCACATTTCAAAATCAAAATCAGAAGCACAAGATTTCTTTCTAAATGATTACAATCTTACGCTACATAGACACAATAAATTTCATTCTAGTTTTCGAATTCCTCTTCAAGCCCCAAAGAATAATGCGGCACAGTTACAGAAACAGCAACAAAAGACGGTCAGGGAAGATGTACAATGTGCATAGAGATCGGAACCAAAACTGATCCTAGGTATCATGATGACGCTGAACGGAGTTCTACTAGTGAAGCGTACACCCCATCTTTTATGTTCATCAGCACCTCGTGTCTTCCTTTCTCAACTATTGCACCATCCTTGAGAACTGCAATGATATCAGCACCTTTGATCGTCGAGAGGCGGTGAGCCACAACAACCGTGGTCCTGCCAACCATCACATTGTCTAATGCATCCTGCACAATTCGCTCAGACTCAGCATCCAAGGCACTAGTCGCCTCATCAAGTAGTAGTATCTTAGGGTCCTTCAGTATGGCCCTTGCAATTGCCACCCGCTGCTTCTGGCCACCCGACAGCTGTATCCCCCTCTCCCCAACTGTGGTGTCATATCCTTGGGGAAGGCTTGATATGAACTCATGCGCATTGGATGCCTTTGCAGCTGCAATGAGCTCCTCCTCAGTAACTTCCCCATCCTTACCATAGGCTATGTTGGCACGGATTGTATCATTGAAGAGTACAGGCTCTTGGCTCACAAGTCCCGTTTGGTCCCTCAACCAATTGATGTTTAAGCTCTTGATTTCCACTCCATCCAATGAGATGGTGCCTGAATCAGGATTGTAGAATCGCTCCAACAGTCCAATTACCGTTGACTTGCCGCTACCACTCTCTCCAACAAGGGCAACAGTCTATATAAGACCACAATGAAAGTAAGCTAATATGTAAATCACTGTAGAAGATATAACAATAGTGATTTGGATAGAAAAAAGTGGGCTAACCTTGCCAGAGGGAATGTGCAGGGTAAAGTCACTGAAGATCTGAATATCTGGGCGGGTTGGGTACTTGAAGCTGACATGCTGGAAATCGATGTTGCCCTTGACCTCATCTAATGTCAAACCCTCATTGCGGCTTGAGTCTATTTCAGACTTTCGGTCCAATAAAGCAAATATGGAAATAGCTGAATCTTTTGCTTTTGTTGAATCGGTGGCCATTGCACTTGTTTGAGATACTCCAATAGTTGCTAAAACCAGTGCAAAGAAAACCTGCAAAGTATGACTAACTATGTGAACCTCGTGAAAGTAGTGACTGGTTAAGGATGGAGGGATTAGGACTGAAAAACTTAATATGAAGAAGAAATAATTATTACTTCTGAAATAATGCAATTGCGTACCTTGAAAACGTCACCGAAACTTGATTGGCCATGACGCACAAATTGTGCTCCAACATAGAAACAAAGACCATACGTAAGGTACAGCATCAAGAATGAGAAACCAAATCCGATGCCTCCAACTATTCCTGTTCTGACTCCTTGACTCATTGAGGCTTCACATTTATCATCATATATTCTTGTAATTCTTTTCTCAGAACAAAATGAAGCCACGGTCCTAATACTACTAATTGCATCAGTGGCCACTTGACTTGCGTCTTCATACATCATCTGGAGAACCAGCAAATCATTAGCATTTACATAACAATTTTCAGAATGTGAAAACTAATTATCTAGAGTAAACTCAGATTCTTATTACTCGATGAACTTCTTAAAAAATGACTTCACTTTATAGCCTAGACTGAATAATTGCCATCTTATCTTACTGTTACATAAATAGGAGTTTGTGTGTTAAGAAAAAAGGAAGCTTGTAATGGTTGTTCACACCCATGTTTCCCACGTCGCTAAAAATCTATAACAAAAAATAAAAACAAGCTAACTAACTGAACACATCGACCTTAATGAACTAATTTGACCACCTCCTAAAATTTCTCAGACAAAAATGGAGCATGGCACGGGTCAAAAAGAAAGTATGACTAGGTGTCACTGTGGAGCCAAGGGCACGGTGTAAGGTTTTAAGCTGAGCAAGAATGTGGAGGCGTGACTTCGGCCAAGGCAGAAGTCGGATGGGATGACGGCGTAGGGGAGACCTGAGGCAGGCTGAGCCGATGAATGGCTTAACGTGAACAGTTTCTTTTTACCGGCGGCAAAGCACATGTATTTAGATTGTAGTTCTAGCTTCACAGTTAGAAACTGAATGCTCTACTAATTACTCCCTCCAGTTTCCCAAATGTGTCGTTTTGCACAGAGGCAGAATTTTTGTTGGACCTTTTAAATATGTTACAATAAATTAGTGGTTCTAACAGAAGACCCGCTAATGAAATATATCACGCGGAACTTCTGTCCTAAGTAACAACTAATATGGAACTGCATGGGGTATCATTTAGTTTTAGTAATTATTTGCAAAACATCACATTGCTAGAAAAACAGCCTAATGGTTTCTTTTGATGGGTTACCTTGGCATCTTGACTGAAACCCTTCAAGAACTTCACTTGGGCATAACCTTGAAGACCCACTAATGGAATCACGCAGAGGATGATCAAAGAGAGCTTCCAGTCAGCTATCATAGCAATGACAAACCCTGTGATAAGTGTAGAGATGATCTGAACCGTTAAGGCCAAGTTATCTCCCACTAAACGCCGTACATTCAAAGCATCAACTGACAGTCTTGCACCAAGTGCTCCGCTGTAAGATATAATTTGGCAGTTAGTACCTAAAAGTAAAGCTCACAGATTCTAGAGGAAGAAACCAAGCGAAAAATTGTAACAAACCTGGAATTTTTAGGATCATCAAACCAAGCGACTTCTTGGTGTACAATGCTTCGGAATGACATAGCACGGATACGCTCTATAAGCTTCCCTCCGGCTATTCCAAACAAGAAGAGCTCTGCGGGTATTGAGATTATTGAAATGATACCCAGCACCACACACATCAAACCCCAAAAGCTAGAATCCTTTCTGAGTTTATCTGGTGGCTCATAGAAAGTTTTAATGGCACTGGAAATCATCACGCCGAACATTGGGAAAAGCACTCCGTGAACTGCTGCAGCTAGGGATCCTAACAGAATAATAAGTACCTCTGGTTTATTAAGAAGTGCCAGCCGTCCCATAGGAGCTTTCTTTGGAACCTCACCATCCTGCTCTGTATGATTCTCCCCATGTGTATCATTTCCTTCAGGCAATTCAACTGCGCCAGGAAGCCCAAAGGAGAGGTTGAAAGAATTCCTACTACTATTCCCTGCAGAACCTCTGCTAATCGATCGCTTCAATGACAAGCTTGTACTTTTAGACCTTGGATCCAATCTTCTATGGTCTACTTTCTGCTCTTCTTCATTGTTTTCTTGAAGCCTAATTAGTTGAGAGTATGCACCATCTGGGTTTACTACCAATTCATCGTGGGGACCTATACGAAACATTCATTTGTGTAGAAAATTGATCAGTTTAATCAAAATATGCCAAAGAAGTGATTAATAAAAGGTGATTGATGAGAATGGAATCTTGACCTTGTTCAACTATCTTTCCTTGTTGAACAACTGATATGCAATCAGCATTCCTGACAGTAGTTAGACGATGAGCAACCACAAGCGTCGTTCTGTCCACCATGATCCTATTCAGTGCCTCCTGAACTATCCTCTCCGACTCCACATCCAATGCACTAGTAGCCTCATCTAACAAAAGTATTTTGGGGTTTTTAATGATTGCTCTTGCAATTGCGATCCTTTGCTTTTGCCCCCCTGAAAGCTGAGCACCGCGTTGGCCAACCATTGTATCATAACCCTGGTACAAAATAAAAATAAAATATTAGCACTCAACTAAAATGGAAGAACTTGGATTAGGACAAATTATTGAAATTTTGACACACATTGGGCAACTTATCAATGAAATTTGCTGCATTGGCGAGCTCAGCGGCTCTCTTGATCTCCTCAATTGTTGCGCCTTCTTTGCCATATGTAATGTTATATTTAATTGAGGTCATAAAGAGCAAGGGCTCTTGGCTAACAAGACCAATTTTCCCTCTTACGGAATCAAGCTGTAAACTCTTGATATTGATCCCGTCAATCAAAACTTCACCAGCCTGCGGATCATAGAATCTCTCTACAAGACTAATCACAGTTGACTTGCCACTTCCACTCTCCCCAACTATAGCCATTGTAGTGCCACTAGACACATGCAAGGAGAATCCATCAAATATCAGTTGCTCAGGCCTTGCTGGGTAGCTGAAATACACATCTCTCAGCTCAACATCACCCTTGATATCTTCTAACTGCTTACCAGTCTTGTCATCAGGATCAATCTCTGGTTTCCTCTTGATTGTTGTGAACAATCTGTGTGCTGCAGATTGTCCCTCTGCAAAGGCTGTCATACAAGGGGTTGCATTACCTAAAGACCTGCAACACAATCAGAAATTATCACTACCAACGATGCGAGAAAACCTGCAACACAATCAGAAATTATCACTACCAACGATGCGATGTGAAGCATCATTACGATATGAATTCCACTTGAAGGTGGATAACTCACATTGCTCCAGTCATGATAGCAAACAAGATACTGATGACTTCTCCTCCTGTGTATCCTTTGGTAAGTATCAACTTTCCACCGTACCATATGGCTAAGCCATAGCTAGAGAAGAATATGAAGAAAACAGAACCCATGCCAAAACCATTGGCAAGTCCTTCCTTGACAGTTGTCTTGTATGCTTTGTTTATGAGTTTATTATACTCTCCGATGGCCTGTTTCTCCCCATTGAAAGAGGCAACCTGTTTTACAGATATAGCAACAAGATAGCTTGTGAGTACTCAAGAAATCACATCCTCGTTCTTAGGAACGTTTCAACTAGCCGTTATTTAAATTGATGTGCAAACTGAGCTTACTGTTTTTATGGATCCAATTGTCTGTTCAACAACATTTGCTGCATCACTGTATGATTCTTGACCTTTGCTAGAGATTGTAGATAACACTTTTGCCACTGCTCCTCCTGCAATTACAACTGGAGGTATGCATGCCAACATGACAAGAGATAGAAGCCATCCTTTCACAAAAGCTACCACAAAACCGCCTATGAAAGTAGCCACAAGTTGTAAGAACTTGCCAACCTGCAGTAGTCAATTATGTCATTTTTATATGAGTTGGAATGTAATGAACACACTGTTGCTTATGCGCTCTTCATTTGACTGGGAGAAAATCCTTACCTTCTCACCAATAGCATCCTGAACTAGCACAGTATCACCAGACATTCTTGAAACTATCTGCCCAGTTGTCATTTCTACGTCAAAGAATGATATATCCTGTCTCAAGACAGATTTGAGGTATAGAGATCGAATGCGTGTGGCCTGCCTTTCTCCAGTAATTGTCCAGCATGCCACCTCTGCACAGACAACAGGTTGGCTTGACAGTTATTCTACCTTGACACGAGAACTATATGACTTAAAACATTCGGAATTCTGTTTAAAATTTTCTTCAGTTGCGCTATGTGAAGAAACTTATGTACAGTATATTTCTTCGTGTGCCACTTTTCAGTTGAAATATAAAACGTGCGGACACTGTTTTCCTTATACTCTGTTTAGCTATACTCTTTGGACAAGAATTTCAGGAACACAACTTGGACTTTGCACCATGGGGATAACTCGCAATTTTGAAATACTAGTAGGGTGTCAGCTGTCTTTTTCAGTTTAGTCAAACATATATTAATCTCATTATTTCTCTAAGAAAGATAGCAATCATGTTAAGTAACTAGCAGCAAGGATGCAGGTGGTGCGAACACATGTGGAGAAGTTGACAAAGTCTGCTCATGCTCTTACGGAGAAAGGAGACAACTGCTGTTCCGATACCCAAGTAGACAAAGCTCAGAACCGCCTGCAAGAACGAAATGATAACAGAGTGAAAATGTATTCCTGTCTTTACTGTCTTGCAACGATGTAATATATGCAAGGAAATATATATTATGGTAAAACTCAGGTGCTAGAAATTGTTGCAGTTTTTCTCTCTCTCTTTGGAATCCATGATGCTGATGGCCAACTGACAGTGACAAAGAAAGTGCAATGCGACAAACGTGACAGTGCGGATCACCTCTATCCCGTTTCAGAGTTTCAGAAGAGAGTTTTTTTTTTCGAATAGAAGAGAGTATTCTAAAAAAAAAATCAGAAGAGAGAAAAAAGAACAGCACGGATCTCGGGGCCAGAGCTTCAGATCCTTTATTTATCAGGAGAGATCCCAACATGTGGGTGGTGGCAGCTACTTCCTATCTCTTATGCTAATCAACGTGAAATCTCTTTGTTAAACTTGCAAGCTGCAGTAAACTGGAGTGATCCGCAAGCTACTTCAGAAACGTGATAGATTTGAATACAAAACACAATGTAAAACCGCTGCAAATTTTCGTTCTAAACTGGGCTCCAAAATCAAGAAAATTAATGGCAGAAGAAGCAGAACGGCGACAAGATTTGCCGGAGCTTTCTCGGAAGTAGAAATGGAATCGGCCGAGCAGAGTTGCCAGAACGGACGCGGTTCTCGCGCGTTGTCACGGATGGCGAGGAGAAAGCCGAGGTGATCGGAAAGGTGGCCGCTGACCGGAGAGACAGGCGGTGAGCTCAACTCACCTTGTTGACGCGGTGGAGGACGTTGTCGCTGGTGGCGCCGCCGAAGGCGTCGATCATGTCGCCGAAGATGACCGTCATGAGCGGCTGCGAGACGCCGTTGGCCAGCGCGGCCAGCGTGCCGACCAGCATCAGCAGCTGGTCCGTGCGGTCGGCGTACCGGAACATCCCCGTGAAGGACACCCTCTTCCCGTGCCCGCCCTCCTTCTCCTCGCCGTCCCTCCCTTTCGCGGCGGCCGCCGCGGCTGCGTCCATTGCTGGCAGCTTGGCGTGTACAGAGAACGCACGGCTTTTGTTTAAGCCTGATTCTTACGGCTCTACTTCGCGGGGTATTTATGGGGTGGCTGGCTGCTTTTGGCTGGTCAATGCTTAGAGTAAGTAGGGTATAAATGGGAGGAAAGGCGGAGGAATGCTACACTATACAACTGTATCCCACCGTTGCCAGAGCAGGGGTATCACGCAAATACGTAGGTTCTGGTCCCTCCATTCGAATTCATAAGGTTTAATACGCATTTTGAGATTATTTTTGATAACCAGCTAGACTAATAATGTATGGCACGAAGACATTACTTTATTTTGGGCATACATCTCATATGCTTTGAGTTTTCTTGAAAATCATAGTAATTTTGAAGTGTCTACAACAGTTTCATGCAAAGGGCATGCAAATTCAAATGCTGGACACTGATCTCATCAAACTTTTTAGTTCGAGTGATGTCACCTTCGAGCATAACTTAACTTATCTGGGTTTACATCACAAAGACCATAATTCTTCTGTCACCAGCCCAATGTTATTTATATCTATGTCATCTACTTAAAAATAGCACCTCGACCATGACAGATTGAATGTTTTCGGTGGCAATTTTCGTGACACGAGAATGAGAAATTTAGTTGGCAAACATGATAAATTCGTGTTTAGTGTATTTTTGGTCAGAAAATTGTCATGCGTGTCAACTAGATTTGTCATTCTCGTGTCACTAAAATTGCCATCGAAAACGTTCTATTTGGCACATTTAAATCCTGAATTTTCGGGATTTATCATTTCATAAAAAATAGCATAAGGTTTTGTTGCCCACCTCGCTCTTCATCCAACCTTGCGTGCTCTTAATTGTCTCGTCTTTTATTGGCTTACCAAACAAAACCTCTCCTAGTTAAAAGGAACGCAAGGTTTTGTCGTCTACCTCATCTTCCCCTCCCTATCTTGGTTTTGACTTCTTCTCTTTTTTTCTTTCCTTTTTTGGATCTTTTACTGGTTTTCAATGAAAACCGCCTTAATTCTCCCACCTTTTCTTGACTTGCCAAATAAAATCTCTCCTACTTAAAAAGGACGTAAGGTTTTGTCGCCCACCTCATCCTTCATCGAGCATGCATTTTTCCCTCTTACTATCCGGTTTTGAAAAAAAATCCTTCCATCTCTAGATTTTTACTGGTTTTCATTGAAAAATGCCTTAATTGTCCCGCCTTTTATTGGCTTACAAAATAAAAATATGTTTTCTTTGGTAAGCCAATAACTTGTTAGCAAATAAGTGATGACCAAATAAAATACTAAAGTTTATTTAGGTAGGTAAATTACGAGCAAGGTTTGGTAAATATTTATTTACACAATCACATATTATTACATTAATATGATCAGCTAAATCGTGGGATGACGTCTAGAATATTTATAGACACGTTGCAACACACGAGCAATTACTAGTATAGTACCACTTGTTGAAAAGATCGATCGAAGAACATGGTCGAGATTTAGCAACATAAAAAGAGTCAGTTACAAAGATCCAACAAATCTCATTCATTTAACCACATTTATCCAACGTCTATGTCACTTCGGTGTTTAGCACTAAATATGTTTAACACATTCATTAATTAATATCATACATAATATCAACATCAACATTAAACAAGTAATATATCCTGCCAAATATTAACAAGTTTTATATTTTGCTAATATTAATGTGCAATCTAATTAATATTTTGCTAGGTATCAATGTGTGTTGCACATACACAATTAATATTTTACTTTACAAGCGTTATTAAGGCATCTCCAATGCCTAAATTTCCTCCCGCATCTGTTCACGGACAGGGAGACCGGTCCACCGTAGGCCGCCATCCAACGCTGCCCGTATACATTTCAACAACTTTTTGAACCATCCGGATGAAATTCATGTAGAGACGGCGGATTTCACATAAACACGATGAAACTCATTCCATTTCGGACATATTTCAACTAAAAACGGAGCTCGTCCGACTTTGGAGGTATAATTTCAGACATACTTCTATTCTAAACCTAAACTAAATGATCACCGGCGCCCGTTCCCATGTCCATGAGCCCCGAGAACTGAAGCTTCGCCTTCTCCAGTTCCGCCTCAACACTCTCCAACTCTGCCTCCATAACCTTCGCCTCCGGAGCACCGGGAAGTGAAGTTGTCCGCCTCCACGTCGCTGCCAGGCGGCTAATCGGCTGACAATGTTCAGCCCAGCAAGCTTGGCTTCAATGGAAGGGGAGGAATGGTGGCCTTCTTGGGAGTTGGGATTCGAGCGGCGGCGACCTACCGTGCACTACTCTTCCTCGCTGCCAGCGACGCCCATGGATGTTTCGGCTTTGTGGTCGTGGCGGTGGGGCGTGGCCTCGGTGGAGCCGATGATGTCCTCCGCCTAGTCATCGGTCTTGCCCCACACCTCATTTGCCGCCTTGTCGAATTCCTTGTAGGTGGCCTCCAGTTCCGCATGACGCTGGCTATACTGCCAGCGGGCGAGGCGGCTCTCGCGGGTGGAGTGGTACCACTCGGGCATGCCCGCCTGCTTCGCCACGTCCGCGTCCGGTGTGATCTCCCTGCTAGCGTTGAGCTCCTCCTGGAGGAGTTGGAGGTTGTAGGCGGCGTCAGCGTGTGCCTCCCGAAGCTACTACTCCCGCTCCTCCCATGTCATATCCATGTAATGGGCACGGGCCTCGCCGTTGGTCATGGTGCAATGCACCGGCGACGGTGGCACCAACGAGTAGGGTGGTGTCGGCTCATCCTCGGCCACGTCCTCCATTGGGACGTCGTTGGCCTTCGGCTGCCTGCCGGCCTGCCAGTTGACAGCAATGGCAGCCATCTCGTTCTTCTGATCCGGCGATCCCAAAGAGCTTTGGCGCGCGAGGAAGCCATGGTGGGAGTGGTGCGGAAGAGGGGAAATGGACCGGAGGAGGATGAATATGGCTATGGCCAGGGTTGTAGTTTATATAGCACGCGAATTGCAATGGTGAGAGGCAGAAGGACGAACGGGTGGTGCCGGACTAGGTTACTCGGCAACCGCATGGCATTAATGTGGGCGGCAGACGGAGATACAGATGGTCGTGGTGTCGTTTGAATGCGGAGCAGTCTCGTGCACCGGGAAGCATTGCGGGCGACGCCCTCTCGGCCGGCGCGCCAATTCAATGCCGGTGCCAATGGAAGGCCGCATCCGCTCTGGCGGGGCATGAATGTGGCACTGACGCTCTGGAGCGGCGATGACCATTTCGAGGGAGAAGCGCGTGCTGGCGAGCGAGGGAGTTTGGGTCGGTCAAGGTGGTCAGAAGCGAACGTGATAGTTGCCCGGATGCCCGCAAAGCGCCCTAATTTTTCTCTGGTTTGCGAAAGAAAGTGCATCTGAATTGCACTACAGATTGATACAGATCCGCATTGGATGACACAATTCGTCCGGACCACATGATCCAGACGTATGCGGGCAGTTTGAGGATTGGTGCTGGAGATGTCCATGCTGCTACAAGTCAAGTATATGGGAAAGTGGATTTTCCCAAGATTTATAATCCCGCAACATCTTTGTTGCAAGCCTATGTGCCACTGATGCACCACCTCCATCGTTCGTTGTGCCACCGTCGAAGAGAGAGAGGAAAAAAATTATATTGACAAATGAAGCCCGTATGTCAGGTTGGGTATTTGGGATGACATTATTAAGGCCAACTCCAACCCATCACCTCATTTGGCCTGCCCCTATCCGTTTGGATTGGGACGGACAAATAACACGGCCCAACGCGCGGTCTATGACCCAAATTTTATCCACCATGTGTCTGTCTGCACCCATTGCCGGCACAAATTTGGGTCGGATTTGTGTCCAGACATATCCTGGACGAACATGCGCCTGTCCTCTCGGTGTCCGCCCTCGGGCCTGCCAGTCAGCCACCCAACAACTTCCCACCAACCTCAATTAATCTAAACTCGTGGACGGGCCCGCATGTCATCCACCCAGCTTCCGCCATGGTACTTTTCAATGGCAACCCACCAGTGCGTGGATCGACCAGTCCACATCTCCACTTTGTTTTGCCTTCCACACCCTTCCCCTGCCTCCCACGTGCCCAACAAGCTCTGCCCCTTGCTGACAGCGATGGGGATGTGGAAGTGGATCCAGGGAAAGTCCAGGAAGCACAACCATGAAGTCGGTTCATCATCTGGGTCATCTGGCATGAGGAGCGTCGCCGACTTCTCTCGCTCCCCACCACCGCGCCGTGACAAAGGCCCTACATCAAGGAGGAGGTCCAGCACGGTACTGGGACATGACCACCATGCTGCCATGGCCCGACGCGCACCTGCCAAATGGGGAGCATCTCAGTCCAGATCGGGTGCCCGTGCCGGTCATTCCGGCGAGCGGTCACGCCCGTCTCTTGGAGATCAACTATTGCGCGCTTTACTTCCTCCCAATCTCCTACACGACGCCAAGTATGTCATCGATTCACCACTGTGGGATACCTGGTTTCAAGACTAGCACGATTTGCGGCAACAAACTTTCCTTGTTGGTCCTGCTCTCAGCCTACCCTGTGCGCGAGGCCAC
>NC_041385.1:484048119-484055028 GCF_002162155.2 Triticum dicoccoides
GGAGGAGGAGCTAATGAAGAAGGTGCTTGAGGACTCGGTCCGCGAGTACGAGCGCAACTAGTGGGAGGGCCTGGATGTGCAGCTATGTGGCCATCCCGGAGCCAGAGGATGACGTCGTTCTGGAGCCGCCGATCGTGCCCCGGCAGCCGGCGTTTGTGGGGCAGTCCTGAAGCTGGACGTCGATGGTCCCCCGCACGCTGGAGTTTGTGTCTGTCCCGCCCTCTTGGGTGGGCACCGAACTATGGTCGCCGCCCCGGCGCATGAGCAGCTGCATCCACCGTCGGTGGTGCATCAGCACCCGCAAGTGCCGCCCGCCCACATGTGGCAGCCACCGCCATTCATCGGCCTCACCAAGGACAACGAAGACGATGATGCCATGCACTGAAGAGTGAAGACGTTCGGGTGGCGCCTACAGCCGATCTAGGGTTTTCTTTTAGTTTTTATTAATGTTTTCTTAGTTTAAATTTAAGTTTAGTGTATGGTGGCGAGTACAGTCAGGACTTTTGGACTTAATGTAAATATAAGTTTAAGTTTTAATTATTTTTATGTTTTTTTGTCTAAAATTAAGTTTAAAAAGGGACCAGAGAACTAATAGTATTAGGGAAGATTTTCTTTATCCGTTGCCCGTTGGAGATGTCAGTAGACAAACTCGTCGGTACAAAATGTTCACCGACAGATTGGACCCTGCAGTCAGGTCGCGAGTCACATGGGGCCGCATGTGTCGGTAAAGAGGAGTGGAAGTCGATTCCCTGTATGCAGTGGTGGTGCACACATCAGGTGGCGGTGATGTCAGTGCCTGCGTCAAGCAAGTGGAGCCTATAATATTGCGTTTTGGCACATCAGGCCTGGCCGCTTGGGCACCGCGCAAGGGTCAACGGCTCGAACGGGGGCTCCGCCGTTCTGGCACAGACTTGTTTTGGCAAGAGCAATGAACATGGAATAGAATGACGGAAGCAGGCGGGACCTTTGGGTCACAGATGGAACACGAGGGCGGGGTCGGCGGCGCCGGAACCGAGTGGCTGTAGATCCAACAGGTTTCGCTTGGGCTTCGTGGTGCCCTTAGTTTTTTTTTTTCGAATGCCTTCAGATTAGTTTGTGTTCTTTTTTCTTTCTTTCTAAAAGGATCAGATCTTATTATATACTCCCTCCGTCCGGAACTACTTGTTATTAAAATAGATGAAAATGGATGTATCTACAACTAAAATATTCAATGACAAGTATTTTCGGACGGAGGGAGTAAAAGTTTATCAAGAATACAAAATATCTTAAACATAACAAAAATGACATTGAGATTCCGAGACCCGAACGACCACTACTATTGTCAGAACAAGTCGCCGACATGCCGCTGTCGTCGCTCCCCCACCGGAGCCGGCTTGACCTTGTCGATGACAGCTAGAAAGTCAGCGCCCTAGAGTCACAGTCGCAGTCGTTGAACTCTTGCATAGATATGAAACACCTGACATCAAATCTCGCCACATGACGAGAAATCCTAACCCTACCATCCCAAGGAGACTACAGAAATCTACATCGGAGCTCCATCGACTGCGTGGGGTATTGAAAACCGGAAGACAAACTCAAAAAAAAAAAACGCCACCATCAGCCCGAGAGCCGCACCTGTGAGGACTAAAAGCCATAAAATAAACTACTAACCAAAGCGAAGGCATCAGGATTCCCCTCCCATCACCGGTCGCTGGAGCAACAGGCGGAGGGGATGCAAATTCATGAACCGGTCGATGAAGTCTGAAGGAATTGTTTTTGCCCTACCGCCTAGAATTAAGGGAGGAAACGAGAGGGAGAGAGAGTTCCCCTAGCGAAGGGACGGATAGTTGGATTAACACAAGCCTAGATTTTCTTGTCATGTGTTCTTCTATTCTGACAAGAAAAGTTCTTGCTCCTGTCCACGTTAATTTCTATGTCATTGTTACAGCACAGTTTCTTGCTGCATCTTCTGAACACTATTCTTTTAAGTTCTTGCGATGTGCCTGCAGTGTTCATAAAAAATATACCCTATTCATTTGCTTTTTATGAGATTTCCTAATTTTATTCAGAATCAGATGTATATAGACATATTTAGTGTATTTGTTTACTCATTTTGATCAGTATGTAGCCCATCTTGAAATATTCAAAACATCTTATAATTTGAAACGGATGTATTACCTTTTAGTGACTTCTCAATATTGATGAAGTATTGGTTGTTCTCACTAACACTACTAGGAAAAGGGCTATAAATGATATGGACACTAATGGTGCACCAGACATGTGGTGCGTCACTACTATATAGTAGTGGCGCACCATGTGTTGGTGCGTCATTAGTGTGATAGCACTAATGGCGCACCACACCCATGGTGCGCCACTACTATAATTTTTTTTTTGCAAAACTACTAATGGCGCACCGCCAGCTGGTGCACCATTAGTAACCAGGGTTACTAATGGCGCATTTGTAGGTGGTGCGCCATTAGTAACCTGGGACCAGCTAGATATTTTGGACAGCCATCTACACACTCACTTTCCCCACTTCATTCTCTTCACCTCCTCCTCCAAGCTTGTCTCGGCTGCCTCCTCCTCCTCACCTCATTTGCACCATAGATTCATCCAAATTAAGTGGTTAAATTACCTTTTTTTGATAGGTAAGTAAGGGGAAAGCTTTCTTTATATTATAGATCTACTTTTTTTCTCCCTCCAACAACTTGCACATACACTTTTTATGTCATAGCTAGATCTATATATGTTTGTGGTGTTGCATATGTTTGTGGTGTTGCATATATGTTTGTGTTTGCAGGTACTGGTATTTGAAATGCGATAGTTGCCAATATTTTGCCGGAATGTTGATTCATTTTCGTTTCGGCGAGAATTTTGGCATTATGCATTCTTTTTTGTCCTATTTTTAGGCAAAGTCATGTCAAATTTTTTCTTGGTTCTAAAATATCGTTTTGCTCTACCCCGCAGGCGACCATGGTCCGCATGATGACCGAAGGCATCGTGAATAGGTTTTTGAGCTCCGCGAAGGCCGAGATGCTTCAAAAGAACGAGACGGAGATAAGATGTCTGTGTCGAAGATGCAAGCTGAGGAGCTTTATGGACCCGGATTCCGTACAGGTGCGGGGCCACCTGCTCTTGCGTGGTTTCATAGATGGCTATCGGTGGCAAGGTGATGAAGATGATTATGAAGTCGTCCATGGGGGGCGGGCAAGAAATGAGGAATGGCATCAAGACAACTGCGGCGAGGGCGGGCGAGAAGACGAAGAATCTCTAGGACATGATCACGAAGTAGATGCAGTACATAGTCATCATGTAGAAGATGCCAGACATGATGATGCGGAAGATGACGGAGCAGACGAAGGGCATGATCATGAAGATGAAGATGCCGGAGCAGACGACGATGGACCATCGATGGGCTGGGTGCAGGACCCTCATATTCAGGAGCTGCTTCTCAAGCAGACGGATAACGCAAGAGCTGCCGCCCGAGAGAAAGCCAAGCTGGATCAACTGGAGATAGACGCGGTTACTCCATTGTATGAAGGATGCAGGCCTGAGGATACCCGCCTGAAAGTAACGCTCATGGCTCTGGAGATGAAGGTAAAACACAAAATGACCGACGCATGCTTTGACGAGAACATGTTATTCTGGCACGAACGTCTTCCCAAGGGGAACAAGTGCCCGACCAGTTTCGAGGAGGCGAAGAAAATCGTGTGTCCTCTGGATTTACTGCACGTGAAATACCATGTGTGCATGAACAATTGCATCATTTATCGGGACGAGCACGCGGAGTCTACCATATGTCCAGTGTGCGGCGTCACTCGATACAAGAAGAGGAAGAAAGCTCCTCGAAAAGTGGTGTGGTACTTTCCGATCACTCCTCGTCTGCAGCGGTATTTCGCGAACCCTAAGGTAGCAAAGCTCCTACGTTGGCACGCGGATAGGGAGGAGAAGAAGCGAGAAGATGACGCAAATGATCCGAAGGTAAATAAAAAAGACAAGATGCTGAGTCACCCTAAGGATGGGAGCCAGTGGCAAGCATTGAACTTCGAACACCCAGAATATGGGAAGGATCCAAGGAACATCATGCTGGGCACGAGCACCGATGGAGTCAATCCGTTTGGCAGCCAGAGAAGCACACATGGCACCTGGCATGTGTTTGTGTGGATGTACAACCTTCCCCCTGGTTGTGCATGAAGAGGAAGTACATTCACATGAGTATGCTAATTGAAGGGCCGAAACAACCAGGAACCGACATCAATCTATATCTGGGGCTGCTGAAAGAGGAGCTAGACACGCTGTGGAAAACGCCAGCCAATACGTGGGACGCCGCAGAGAAAGAATATTTCCGTATAAGAGTCGCACTACTCACGACAGTGCAGTACTATCTCGGTTACGAATATGTCGCGGGGCAGGTGGTCCACGGATTTTCTGGATGCGTCAGGTGCATGGATGACACAATGTATCACCAGCTAGATAGAGATCCCGGGTCTTTGAAAACTGTGTTCATGGAACATCGAAGGTGGCTTCGCGACGATGACTCATGGAGGAAACACAAGGATCTGTTCGATAGTGAAATCGAACCCCGAAAACGCCAATGTACGAGGAGCGGCGAGGAAATAGACGGGCTGTTGAAAAATTGGAAAGATTGCCCACTGCCGGGAAAGAAGCAAAAGGCGCCAAAGCCAGGAAAGAAGCGAAAGGCGCCAGAGCCGCTGCTAAAGGTATGGAAAACGAGGTCTGTTTTCTGGGACTTGTCGTACTGGAAGATCCACCATGTGCCTCACAGCCTTGATGTCATGCATATCACGAAAAACGTGTGCGAGAGTCTGCTTGGTACCCTGCTCAACATGCCAGAGAGGACCAAAGATGGGCCGAAAGCAAGGGCAGACTTGAAATCAATGGGCATCAGGGAGGAGCTTCACGCTAATGATGATGATGATGAGGCGAAGCAGGACACGGAAAGTCGTCGCAAAGGCAAAAAGGCCAAGAAGACCGGAAATGACTTCCCTCCCGCGTGCTTCACTCTAAGTCAGGAGGAGATCGATCAGTTTTTCACTTGCCTCGTAGGAGTAAAATTTCCTTACGGTTATGCGGGGAGGATAAGCAGATACCTAGACTCAGCGAAGTAGAAGTTCAGCGGGATGAAGTCTCACGACTGTCACGTGCTGATGACGCGGATACTTCCAGTTGCAATCCGTGGGATCATGGACGTGCACGTCCGTGAAACGCTATTTGGCCTATGCAACTTTTTCGACGTCATCTCTCGGAAGTCGGTTGGCGTGAGGCAACTCAGAAGGCTACAGGAAGAGAACGTGGTGATACTATGCGAGCTTGAGATGTACTTCCCGCCCGCATTCTTCGATGTTATGGTGCATCTGCTGGTCCATATTGTGGAGGATATCATCCAACTCGGGCTGACGTTCCTGCACAGAATGATGCTGTTCGAAAGGATGACTGGTGTCATCAAAGGATATGTTCGCAACATGTCACGTCCAGAGGGAAGCATAGCCAGGGGCTTTCTGACCGAAGAGTGCATCTCCTACTGTATGAATTATCTAGGCATCGAGAACCCCGTTGGTCTGCCCGTCAACAGGCACCTCGGCAGGCTCGCTGGATGGGGTCACTATGAGGGTCACCGCGAAATGCATGTCGACTTCGAGGGTCGACTCGTCGACTTTGAAAGAGCAAACCTAGTCGCGCTACAACACATAGACGTGGTCGATCCTTGGTGAGCACAAAACCTTTATTGAGAAGACGTACAATGACAGAGGCCAACAGAGGACGGACGGAGATATAATCAAAGAGCACAACTCATGTTTCACGCGTTGGTTCAAGCAGAAGCTTCTGTCGTACCCTTTACGTGAGGATTCTTCCGCGGAAGAACAACTCATATTCGCCTTGTCACAGGGCGCCGAGCACAACCTGATGACGTATGAGGCGTACGATATCAACGGCTACTCATTCTACACCGAGGGAAAGGACATGAAGAGCGATGGTTATTAGAACTCCGGGGTAACGGTGGAATCCTACACCGGTAATGACAAGGACTGATACTACGGAAGGATTAAGGAGATCTGGGAGCTGAGCTACATTGGAGAGAAGGTCCCGATGTTCCGTGTCAGATGGGCCAAGAGCGTCATAAAAGAAGACCGGTATTTCAACACCATGGTTATACCCGAAGCCAAATCCAAGACCGCGCGCGCAAACGTCACCGCAAAAAATGGGCCATGGGTACTGGCTTCCCAAGTGGACCAATGCTTCTTCATTACCGACCCGTCAAAGCCCAGTCGGGTTGTCGTGAGGAGAGGCAAAAGGAAGATCATCGGAGTGGATGGAGTCGCCAATGAGCAAGACTTCGACAAGTACGACGACCCGAAGATGGAACATGACGACGACGATGAAGTACCAGCATACACCACAAGAAGAAGTAGGACCACCCTACCTAAAGGACGTCCGTTCAAGAGAAGAACTCCATTTACAAAAAATAAGGGCAAGAAGATTGTGAACAAATAGCTAGCTAAGATCGATTGTATTTAAATTGTAGCCTTCATTTCTCGATTGTATTTTGACATATTGAAATGATATTTCTTCTGTTCTAGTGCCCTCATGAATATTTATTTATGTTTATTATGGTATTGAATTTCTAACTCACAAAAAGTATTGAATTTGTTAATATTTTTTGAACTCATGAATATTTTTAAATTTCATGGGCACTTTTTGAATTCATGGATATTTTTTCAAATTCGATGATATGTTTTCATATTCATATGAAAAAATATTGAATATTCATGAGGACACTCGATCTCGATCCCCCTCCATCTCGATCACTATCCCCCCTCACCAGATCCCCCTCACCGCCGAGCACCCCCCGCACCCCTTCCCGCTCTGCCGCTGCCGCCGACCCCCCGCACCCTCCCCCGCTCCACCGCC
>NC_041385.1:484055580-484075234 GCF_002162155.2 Triticum dicoccoides
CCCCCGAGCGCCATTGCTATCCAAAAAAAATACTAATGGTGCACCTCTCTGGGGTGCGCCATTGCTATCAAAAAAAAGATTACTAATGGCGCACCTCTCTGGGATGCGCCATTGCTATACAAAAAAAAGATTACTAATGGCGCACCTCTCTGGGATGCGCCATTGCTATACAAAAAAAAGATTACTAATGGCGCACCCCCTGGGGATGGCGCACCACCAACTCGGTCCCGACGGTTACAGAGTGGCGGAGCCTATATGGGACAAGGAGGACGCGGAGCGTGCCGAGCAAGGCCTACCACCCCGCTTCGAGAAATACCGTGACAAGCAGACCAGGAACTATGTCAGGGCCCGGTACAAGGAGGACCCGGTAACAAAGGAGCTTACCACGGATCCGAAGACCAAGGCGCTTGAGCGTGTTCTGGTAAGGAATACACCCCTGCGTAATTAGCTCCATATGGTTGCATTCTAATTAATGAAGCCAAATTTCTAAATGGTTCACATTCCTTCCGCAGGAGACTGAAAGCAGTAGCGTGGGGTCGTCTCAGAGCTCCCTTGGTACAACACTCTAAATAGGGCGTTGAACATAATGAAAAACAAGGATAAGCTTAGTAAGCCGTCGTCAGCTGGTCGTGTGGCCGACAAAAGCTTGTCCACAAAATGGTCGTCATACTATAATACTGGTGGGCGAAAGGAGAGAAAGACCAGCTCGGAAAGCCTATCGCGCGAGGTTCAAGAACTCAAGGCACAAGTGGCGCGGATTCCGGAGATTGTCCAAGAGCAAGTGCAACAACAACTGGGAACGACGCTCACCGCCATTGTGCCTACCTTGATTCAAGGGCTGACGACATGGATTGCGGGCGGCCAATAGGGGCCGCCCCCGGTTCCCAGCTTCACGGCCAGCAACTCGCAATGCGCAGGCGGCGCCATTGGTATCTCCGGCGGAGGCGGTATTCGTGTCTCCGGCGCCGACACGGGCATTGGAGCTTAATGCACCCGGGTGTACGCCGACCGGCACCTCGGCAGCAAGCGGCCCCTCCGTAAGTTGCACGCCCGCCGTTGGCGGTGCCTCGACATTAGCCGAGCTCGACGTCATCACGGTAACTAAGCCTCTCGGCCGATGACTTCATCTCCTTGCCTTTGACTGGGCATCCCTGACGCCCTACATGTTTTCGCAGGGTGCCGCCGACGTTCCATGCACTCTCCTGCACTTCATGGGCAGCGAGTTGATCGATGTCGCCAAGGGCAGAATCGTTCAACCGGGCAACCCCGTGTTCCATGATAATCCGATGCCACCCACCGTGTATAGGGTTGAACTGGTTCGGGTGCTGCCAGGCTGCGACGAGTTGTTACCTCCGATTCGACCCGCTGGGGCCGACGAAGATGATGTGATGACCCTCAGCGCCTACGTAAGCTGGCCCCTGCTTTGGCCAAAGAGCCAGATTCATTTGGTGGTGGGGGACACCACCCCACAGACAACATCGCCAGTCGTGTCGGCGCCAAGCCATGGCAAGACCGCCGCAACGCTACCGGACATGTCGAACATCCCTATGGCACAGGATCTGGACATGCATATGGCACAGGATCCGAATGATGACAACAACGATGACGGTACATTTACCAACATCGATAAGTACTTTGCCGAACATGGGTACGGTGATGAATTCTTCGGGCCTCCTTCTCAAGAACCCAACCCTGAAAAAGACGATCGCGATCTAGCTGGTACTGCGAAGAAACCCAATTGCAACAGGCGTCGTCTAGCGTTCAGTTCTCAGGAGACGCCTCCAGCTGCCGCCTTCACCGAGCCTCAGATAGCCGAGGTGCGAAATATTATCAGCCCCAACACACTCAAGAAGGCAGTCTCTGAGCAGAACTCGATCCCATTACAGCAGATGAAGAAGAAGGAACGGAAACGAAAGAATAACAAGGGCGGTGCAAGCCAGCCGTCACCGAGTATGATCCGTGCTCAGGACGGGCCACCTTCACCTAAGGATATCTCGAGGAGGGTGCATGTGGCGGGTAGGGCGATGCTACCGACTAATCTGCTCAATGCTGCAATCGGTGCTATGCGGAGTCTGCATGACAGTGTTCTTTCTTTGGAGAAGCGGCATCTCTCCCAGAATCATGTGGCATACCCGGTTTTCGTGGCCAAGGTGCCAAAGGGCAAGGGCTTTGTGGATAGCGCCATCGGGGGTACGATCGTCCTGCGGTTTGATGACATCTTCGCTATGTTTAACCTTCATCCGCTGCACTACACCTTCTGTTTTCACTGAGTATGGAGATGCGGATCATTAGAGACAAGACCCCGGACATCGTGATAGTCGACCCCTTCTACGTGCGTGCCAAGATCTTGGGCAGCGCTGGGGACCGGCAAGTCGCGAGTTCACACCTCAAAGGCGTCATTCTGGCAAACCCGGATAAGGATAACTTCCTCGTGCCTTACTTTCCTGAGTAAGTCATCCCCTCACCGCCCCGTAACATATGATTTCTTAGATTTCGATCGTTCTTTTTTCTAACATTTCGTGTTTTGTGCAGTGACACACATTGCACACTCATCCTCTTAAGCCCGAAATATTCCATGGCCACGTATTTCGACCCGGACCGTGAGTCAAAGATAGACTACACAAATATCAAGAAAGTTCTTGATGATGCTCTCCCCGGCTACGCCAGATCTGGAGGCACCTTCAAGAGGCCAGTTCGTAGGTACGGCAAGCACGTGTTCACCCACAATACGACGTTCCCCTGCGTCAAGCAGCCGCCTGGCGGTCAGAAGGATGTCTACTACGCCCTCCATCACATGCGGGCGATCGTACGGGACCATAATCACCTTCTGCTACCAAATAATCTCAAAGATTGGGCCACACGCTTGTCGGTAATCCATGACACGGACATCAGACAAGAATTCTTTCGCATCCAGTCGGAGTTTGCGGAAATCATCCATCAAGATGTCCTTCGTACCTCGGGGCAGTTCTACCTCAGATCTCAACCGCCCAACAATGAGATAGAAACAACGATACAAATGCAGGCTGACAACGCCCGCGATTTCATGACCATCACGAAAGATGGCGGCTTCATCCATGCTCCGGTCCCTGAGTCGAGTCGAAAGTAGTGATGCTCTATAGTTTTGAAATGTCGATTGGCTCATGTTGTAATATTAAACTTTAATGAACTTGTATGTCTCTTTGGTTTGGACAGTCGTTCAACTTATATGTAATCGATGCTATTTATTAGTAGGACCATGAATCGTGCTATTAATGTGTTACTTTTCTCTTCCGATCCTTTTGTTGTATACTTATATATTGCTTATGTATTGTCTGTGAATTGTTACTAACGTTTTGTTTGGCTAGTGCATAGAGATGCCGTCGTATGTCGTGTACAAGGGTAAGGTTCTCGGAGTCTACGACGACTGGGAGGAGTGTCGGAGACAGGTTCACCATTTCAGCGGTAACAGTTACAAAGGATACACCACTAGGGCGGAGGCGGAAGTTAGATACGTGCGCTATCTAGCGGGAGAGAGGAGGGAGCGTTGGAGGAACCGGATGAAGACCAGTTTCATCGTGATTATGCTCATCGTGATGACCACAACTCTCTTCTATGTGATGGTAGTTTAGATGATCGATATCGACTTGTAATGTGAAGACAAACTCGCTACTCGCAGTTTCGAGACTTGTAATGTTCTAACTTTGTTCGATATTTTAAATTCGGAGACTAATATGATGAATTGTATTCGGAGACTAATCTTCTATTGTATTCGATAAATCTGATGTTTATATGTTGTGCTCTCTATATTCTATGCAGTAATATGTTTTGTAACCTGTGCAAATATCAGAAAAGAAAAAATCTCTAATATTCATACTAGTGGCGCACCACTCAGCACTTTAGTGACGCACTGAAAAAAGCACACTAGTAGCGCACCGTCAACTAGTGCGCCATTAGTAAGCCAGAGCACATGGGTAAATATGGCCCCCTGGGAGGCATACTAATGGCGCACTGTGGGCTATACTAATGGCGCACTGCCTAGTGCGCCATTAGTATACCAGATACTAATGGCGCACCTGTGGTGTGCCATTAGTAAAAAAATCTAATGGTGTGGTGCTAGTGGCGCACCTGTAGTGCGCCATTAGTAGGCAAACAGGTACGCCACTAGCAGGCCTTTTCTTAGTAGTGTAAAAAAAAACCTCCCAGAAAATATATTATCAAAACATTCTTTTTTGAAAAAAAAAATTGATCTATTCATCTTCAATCATGACAATACAACAAAAACCGGAGATAATAAAATTACATCCAGATCGATATACCGCCTAGCGACGACTACAAGCACTACAGCGAGGCGAAGGCGCGCCACTATCATTGCCCCTCCCTTGTCGGAGCCGGGCAAACTTTGTTATAATAGACAGTCAGAAAGTCATTGTGCTAAGGTCATATAGGACCAGCGCACCAGAACTGCAACCACCGCCAATCAAGAGTAGCATAGATCGGAATGATATAATTTTATTTTTCAATATTGTACATCCGCAAATGCTCATACATACGGAATTATGCTCACCCATATAAACGTACACACTCACACCCTATACCTATGAGCACCTTCAAGAGACCGAGTCGGCACATTATCTTGAGATTAACAAAGTTACCACATACACCTTCGTAGTCGTCGAGAGCGTCTCATCCCACTGAACGTTGATGTCTACTACACAACTTTATTCTTGTAGAATTGGTTGGCCTCCAAGCGCAGAGTTCTGTAGGACAACAACAAATATTTCTCAAGTGGATGACCTAAGGATTATCAATCCGTGAGAGGTGTAGGATGAAGATGATCTCTCTAAAACAATCATGTAATCAAAATACAAAAAGTCTCTTGTGTCCACATACACATCCAATACAATTAGCATCATCAATAGCATCATTCATAACAGAAGTAGCATCATCAATTACTTGCAACATATCAGAATTAATAGTAGGTGGTGGTGTTGCAAGCTTACTCAAAACAGAAGGTGAATCAAGTGCAGAGTTAGATAACAGTTCCTTACCTCCCCTCGTCCTAGAGGGAGCGATCTTGGTTCTGTCTTCCTTAAGATTCTTCATAGTGATTAACAAATATAAATCCCAAGTGACTCAGCAAATAGAGATATGCTCCCCGGCAACGATACCAAAAAAGGTCTTGATAACCCACAAGTATAGGGGATCACAACAGTTTTTGAGGGTAGAGTATTGAACCCTTATTTATTGATTCGACACAAGGGGAGCCAAAAAACATTTGCAAGTATTAACAGCTGAGTTGTCAATTCAAACACACCTGGAGACTAATATCTAAAGCAGAGTGATCAGTAGCACAATAGTATGATAGTTTGATAGCAGTGGTAATAGTAGCAACAGTAACGGTAACGGTAGTAGCAGTAGTTTCATAGCAATGGCGATAACAGCAGTAACAGTAGTAACTTAGCAAAGAACAATATGTGAAAAGCTCGTAGGCATTGGATCGGTGATTTCGATGGATAACATTCATCATGTAACAGTCATAACTTAGGACGACACAGAACTAGCTCCAATTCATCAATGTAATATAGCTATGTATTCCGTATATAGTCATACATGCTTGCGATAAGAACTTGCATGACATCTTTTGTCCTACCCTCCCGTGGCAGCGGGGTCCATAAGAAAACTATGGGATATTAATGCCTCCTTTTAATAGAGAACCGGAACAAAGCATTAACCCATAGTGAATACATGAACTCCTCAAACTACGGTAATCACCGGAAATAATCCCAATTATTGTCACCTTGGGGTATGCGGATCATAACACGTAATAGGTGCGTATAACTTGCAAGATAGGATCAAGAACACTAATATATTCATGAAAACATAAAGGTTTCGGATGTGAAATCATGGCACTGAGGCCCTAGTGTCAAGCATTAAACATAGCAAAGTTATAGCAACATCAATCTCAGAACATAGTGGATACTAGGGATCAAGTCCTGACAAAGCTAACTCAATTACATGATAAATCTCATCCAACCCATCACCGTCCAGCAAGCCTACGAAGGAATTACTCACTCCCGGTGGTGGGCATCATGAAATTGGTGATGGAGGAAGGTTGATGATGACGATGACGTCGAATCCCCCTCTCTGGAGCCCCAAATGGACTCCAAATCAGCCCTCCCAATTAAGAACAGGAGGTGGTGGCGGCTCCATATCATAAAACACGTTGATTCCTTCTCACCGATTTTTTCCTTGGCGAATAGGTACTTATGGAGTTGGAGTTAGGATTGCGGGGGCTGCCAGGGACCCACAAGTATGTAGGGCACGCCCAAGGGGGGTCACGCCCCTGGGTTTGTGGCGCCCTGGTGGCCCTCCTCTGGTAGTTTCTTCCGCCAATATTTTTTTATATATTCTAAAATAATTCTTCGTAAATTTTCAGCTCATATTTCTGCACAAAAACAACACCATGACAATTCTGCTGAAAACACGTCAGTTCAGGTTAGTTTCATTCAAATCATGCAAATTAGAGTGTAAAACAAGAGCAAAAGTGTTTGAAAAAATAGATATGTTTGGGACATATCAGTGCCCATGCCAATAAGGATCACTGTTGGCTGATGGATGGAGTTGAGCTCCTTTTGAGTATGTCAAATTATGTACTCCATTGAATGGTTTGTTGGGGAACGTAGTAATTTCAAAAAAAAAATCCTACGTACACGCAATATCATGATGATGGCATAGCAACGAGAGGGGAGAGTGTTGTCCATGTACCCTCGTAGACCGTAAGCGGAAGCGTTAGCACAACACGGTTGATGTAGTCGTACGTCTTCACGATCCGACCGATCCAAGTACCGAACGTACGGCACCTCCGAGTTCAGCACACGTTCAGCTCGATGACGATACCCGGGCTCCGATCCAGCAAAGCTTCAGGGATGAGTTCCGTCAGCACGACAGCGTGGTGTGACGATGATGATACTCTACCGGCGCAGGGCTTCGCCTAAACTCCGCGACGATATGACCGAGATGGAATATGGTGGAGGGGGCACCGCACACGGCTAAGGAACGATCCGTAGATCAACTTGTGTGTCATGGGGTGCCCCCCTGCCCCCGTATATAAAGGAGCAAGGGGGGAGGAGGCCGGCCCTAGGAGGGGGCGCGCCAAGTGTGGAGTCCTACTAGGACTCCCTAGTCCTAGTAGGATTTCACCTCCCTTGTTGGAGTAGGAGAAGGGGAAAGAGGGGGAGAGGAAGAAGGAAAGGGGGGCTGCGCCCCTTGTCCAATTCGGACCAGAGGGGAGCGCAGGCCTCCTTCCTTTTGGCCTCTCTCCTCTATTCCCGTATGGCGCAATAAGGCCCATATACTCCCCGGCGAATTCCCGTAACTCTCCGGTACTCCGAAAAATACCCGAATCATTCGGAACCTTTCCGAACTCCGAATATAGTCGTCCAATATATCGATCTTTACGTCTTGACCATTTTAAGACTCCTCGTCATGTCCCCGATCTCATCCGGGACTCCGAACTCCTTCGGTACATCAAAACTCATAAACTCATAATATAACTGTCATCGAAACCTTAAGCGTGCGGACCCTACGGGTTCGAGAACTATGTAGACATGACCTAGAACTATTTTTGGTCAATAATCAATAGCGAAACCTGGATGCCCATATTGGCTCCTACATATTCTACGAAGATCTTTATCGGTCAAACCGCATAACAACATACTTTGTTCCCTTTGTCATCGGTATGTTACTTGCCCGAGATTCGATCGTCGGTATCCAATACCTAGTTCAATCTCGTTACCGGCAAGTCTCTTTACTCGTTACGTAATGCATCATTCTATAACCAACTTATTAGCTACATTGCTTGCAAGGCTTATAGTGATGTGCATTACCGAGAGGGCCCAGAGGTACCTCTCCGACAATCGGAGTGACAAAACCTAATCTCGAAATACGCCAACCCAACATGTACCTTTGGAGACACCTGTAGTACTCCTTTATAATCACCCAGTTACGTTGTGACGTTTGGTAGCACCCAAAGTGTTCCTCCGGTAAACAGGAGTTGCATAATCTCATAGTTACATGAACATGTATAAGTCATGAAGAAAGCAATAGCAACATACTAAACGATCAAGTGCTAGGCTAACGGAATGGGTCATGTCAATCACATCATTCTCCTAATGATGTGATCCCATTAATCAAATGACAACACATGTCTATGGTTAGGAAACATAACCATCTTTGATTAATGAGCTAGTCAAGTAGAGGCATACTAGTGACTATATGTTTGTCTAAGTATTCACACATGTATCATGTTTCCGGTTAATACAATTCTAGCATGAATAATAAACATTTATCATGAAATAAGGAAATAAATAATAACTTTATTATTGCCTCTAGGGCATATTTCCTTCAGTCTCCCGCTTGCACTAGAGTCAATAATCTAGTTCACATCGCTATGTGATTTAACACCAATATTCACATCTGCATGTGATTAATACCCATAGTTCACATCATCATGTGATCAACACCCAAAGGGTTTACTAGAGTCAATAATCTAGTTCACATCGCTATGTGATTAACACTCAAAAGAGTACTAAGGTATGATCATGTTTTGCTCGTGAGAGAAGCTTAGTCAACGGGTCTGTCATATTCAGAGTCGTATGTATTTCGCAAATATTCTATGTCCACAATGCTCTGCACGGAGCTACTCTAGCTAATTGCTCCCACTTTCAATATGTATCCAGATTGAGACTTAGAGTCATCTGGATTGGTGTAAAAGCTTGCATCGTTGTAACTTTTACGACGGGCTCTTTTATCACCTCCATAATCGAGAAACATCTCCTTAGTCCTCACTAAGGATATTCTTGACCGTTGTCCAGTGATCTACTATTAGATCAAAATTGTATTCCTTTGCCAAACTCAGAGAAAGGTATACAATAGGTCTGGTTCACAGCATAGCATACTTTATAGAACCTATGACTGAGGCATAGGGAATGACTTTTCATTCTCTTTCTATTTTCTGCAATGGTCGGGTCTTGAGTCTTACTCAACTTCATACCTTGTAACACAGGCAAGAACTCCTTCTTTGACTGTTCCATTTTGAACTATTTCAAAAATTTATCAAGGTATGTACTCATTGAAAAATCTTATCAAGCGTCTTGATCTATCTATATAGATCTTGATGCTCAATGTGTAAGCAGCTTCACCGAGGTCTTGCTTTGAAAAACTCTTATTCAAGTATCCTTTCATGCTATCCAGAATTTCCATATCATTTCCAATTAACAATATGTCATCCACATATAATATTAGAAATGCTACAGAGCTCCTACTTACTTTCTTGTAAATACAGACTTCTTCAAAAGTCTGTATAAAACCATATGCTTTGATCAACTCATCAAAGTGTATATTCCAACTCCGAGATGCTTGCACCAGTCCATAGATGGATCGCTGGAGCTTGCACAATTTGTTAGCACATTTAGGATTGACAAAACCTTCTGGTTGCATCATATACAACTCTTCTTCCAGAAATCCATTCAAGAATGCAGTTTTGACATCCATTTGCCAAATTTCATAATCATAAAATGCGGCAATTGCTAACATGATTCGGACAGACTTAAGCATCGCTACGGGTGAGAAAGTCTCATCGTAGTCAACCCCTTGAACTTGTCGAAAACCTTCTACAACAAGTCGAGCTTTATAGACAGTTACATTACCATCAGCGTCAGTCTTCTTCTTAAAGATCCATTTATTCTCAATGGCTTGCCGATCATCGGGAAAGTCAACCAAAGTCCATACTTTGTTCTCATACATGGATCCCATCTCAGATTTCATGGCCTCTAGCCATTTTGCGGAATCTGGGCTCATCATCGCTTCCTCATAGTTCGAAGGTTCATCATGGTCAAGTAACATGACTTCCAGAATAGGATTACCATACCACTCTGGTGCGGATCTTACTCTGGTAGACCTATGAGGTTCAGTAGAAACTTGATCTGAAGTTTCATGATCAATATCATTAGCTTCCTCACTAATTGGTGTAGTTGTCACAGGAACCGGTTCTTGTGATGAACTACTTTCCAATAAGGGAGCAGGTACAGTTACCTCATCAAGTTCTACTTTCCTCCCACTCACTTCTTTCGAGAGAAACTCCTTCTCTAGAAAGGATCCATTCTTAGCAACGAATGTTTTGCCTTCGGATCTGTGATAGAAGGTGTACCCAACAGTTTCCTTTGGGTATTCTATGAAGACGCACTTTTCCGATTTGGGTTCGAGCTTATCAGGTTGAAACTTTTTCACATAAGCATCGCAGCCCCAAACTTTTAAGAAACGACAACTTTGGTTTCTTGCCAAACCACAGTTCATAAGGCGTCATCTCAACGGATTTAGATGGTGCCCTTTTAACGTGAATGCAGCTGTCTCTAATGCATAACCCCAAAACGATAATGGTAAATCAATAAGAGACATTATAGATCGCACCATATCCAATAAAGTGCGGTTACGACGTTCGGACACACCATAACGTTGTGGTGTTCCAGGTAGCGTGAGCTGTGAAACTATTTCACATTATTTTAATTGAAGACCAAACTCGTAACTCAAATATTCGTCTCCGCAATCAGATCGCAGAAACTTTATTTTCTTGTTACGATGATTTTTCCACTTAATCTGAAATTCTTTGAACCTTTCAATTATTTCAGACTTATGTTTCATCAAGTAGATATACCCATATCTGCTCAAATCATCTTGTGAAGGTCAGAAAATAACGATACTTGTCACGAGCATGAACACTCATTGGATAAGCATACATCGGTATGTATTATTTCCAATAAGTCAGTAGCTTGTTCCATTGTTCCGGAGAACGGAGTTTTAGTCATCTTGCCCAAAAGGCACAGTTCGCAAGCATCAAATGATTCATAACCAAGTGATTCCAAAAATCCATCTTTATGGAGTTTCTTCATGCACTTTACACCGATATGACCCAAACGGAAGTGCCACAAACAAGTTGCACTATCATTATTAACTTTTCATCTTTTGGCATCAATATTATGAATATGTGTATCACTACGATCAATATCCAACAAACTATGTTCATTGGGTGTATGACCATCGAAGGTCTTATTCATGTAAACAGAACAACAATTATTCTCTGACTTTAAATGAATAACCGTATTGCAATAAACATGATCAAATCATATTCATGCTCAACGCAAACGTCAAATAACATTTATTTAGATTTAACACTAATCCCAAAAGTATAGGGAGTGTGCGATGATGATCATATCAATCTTGGAACTACTTCCAACACTCATCGTCACTTCCCCTTCAACTAATCTCTGTTTATTCTGTAACTCCTGTTTCGAGTTACTAATCTTAGCAACCGAACAAGTATCAAATACTCAGGGGCTACTATAAACACTAGTAAGGCACACATCAATAACCTGTATATCAAATATACCCTTGTTCACTTTGCCATCCTTCTTATCCACCAAATATTCAGGGCATTTCCGCTTCCAGTGACCATTTCCTTTGCAGTGTAAGCACTCAGTTTCAGGCTTTGGTTCAGCTTTGGGCTTCTTCATGGGAGTTACAACTTTCTTGTCATTCTACTTGAAGTTCCCCTTTCTTTCCCTTTGCCCTTTTCTTGAAACTAGTGATCTTGTCAACCATCAACACTTGATGCTTTTCTTGATTTCTACCTTCATAGATTTCAACATCACGAAGAGCTCGGGAATCGTTTTCGTCATCCCTTGCATACTATAGTTCATCACAAAGTTCTACTAACTTAGTGATGGTGACTAGAGAACTCTGTCAATCACTATCTTATCTGGAAGATTAACTCCCAGTTGATTCAAGCGATTGTAGTACCCAGACAATCTGAGCACATGCTCACTAGTTGAGCGATTCTCCTCCATCTTTTAGCAATAGAACTTGTTGGAGACTTCATATCTCTCAACTCGGGTATTTACTTGAAATATTAACTTCAATTCCTGGAACATCTCATATGGTCCATGACGTTCAAAACGTCTTTGAAGTTCCGATTCTAAGCCGTTAAGCATGGTGCACCAAACTATCAAGTAGTCATCATATTGAGCTAGCCAAACATTCATAACGTCTGCATCTGCTCCTGCAATAGGTTTGTCACCTAGCGGTGCATCAAGGACATAATTCTTCTGCGCAGCAATGAGGATAAACCTCAGATCACGGATCCAATCCGCATCATTGCTACTAACATCTTTCAACACAATTTTCTCTAGGAACATATCGAAATAAACATATGAAAGCAACAACGCAAGCTATTGATCTACAACATAATTTGCAAAATACTACCAGGACTAAGTTCATGATAAATTTAAGTTCAATTAATCATATTACTTAAGAACTCCCACTTAGATAGACATCCCTCTTATCCTCTAAGTGATCAGGTGATCCATATCAACTACACCATGTCCGATCGTCACGTGAGATGGAGTAGTTTCAACGGTGAACATCAATATGTTGATCATATCTACTATATGATTCACGCTCGACCTTTCGGTCTCCGTGTTCCGAGGCCATATCTGTATATGCTAGGCTCGTCAAGTTTAACCCGAGTATTCCGCGTGTGCAACTGTTTTGCACCCGTTGTATTTGAACGTAGAGCCTATCACACCCGATCATCACGTGGTGTCTCAGCACGAAGAACTTTCGCAATGGTGCATACTCAGGGAGAACACTTCTTGATAATTAGTGAGAGATCATCTTAAAATGCTACCATCAATCAAAGCAAGATAAGATGCATAAAGGATAAACATCACATGCAATCAATATAAGTGATATGATATGGCCATCATCATCTTGTGCTTGTGATCTCCATCTTCGAAGCACCGTCGTGATCACCATCGTCACCGGCGCGACACCTTGATCTCCATCATAGCATCATTGTCGTTACGCCATCTATTGCTTCTACGACTATCGCTACCGCTTAGTGATAAAGTAAAGCAATTACAGGGCGTTTGCATTTCATACAATAAAGCGACAACCATATGGCTCCTGCCAGTTGCCGATAACTTCGGTTACAAAACATGATCATCTCATACAATAAAATATAGCATCACGTCTTGACCATATCACATCATAACATGCCCTGTAAAAACAAGTTAGACGTCCTCTACTTTGTTGTTGCAAATTTTACGTGGCTGCTACGGGCTTAGCAAGAACCGTTCTTACCTACGCATCAAAACCACAACGATAGTTCATCAAGTTAGTGTTGTTTTAACCTTCGCAAGGACCGGGCGTAGCCACACTCGATTCAGCTAAAGTGAGAGAGACAGACACCCGCCAGCCACCTTTAAGCACAAGTGCTCGTAACGGTGAAACCAGTCTCGCATAAGCGTACGCGTAATGTCGGTCCAGGCCGCTTCATCTCACAATACCGCCGAACCAAAGTATGACATGCTGGTAAGCAGTATGACTTGTATCGCCCACAACTCACTTGTGTTCTACTCGTGCATATAATATCAACGCATAAAACCTAGGCTCGGATGCCACTGTTGGGGAACGTAGTAATTTCAAAAAAATTCCTACGTACACGCAAGATCATGGTGATGGCATAGCAACGAGAGGGGAGAGTGTTGTCCGCATACCCTTGTAGACCGTAAGCGGAAGCGTTAGCACAACGCGGTTGATGTAGTTGTACGTCTTCATGATCCGACCGATCCAAGTACCGAACGTACGGCACCTCCGAGTTCAGCACACGTTCAGCTCGATGACGATCCCCGGACTCTGATCCAGCAAAGCTTCGGGGATGAGTTCTGTCAGCACGACGGCGTGGTGACGATGATGATGCTCTACCGACGCAGGGCTTCGCCTAAACTCCGCGACGATATGACCGAGGTGGAATATGGTGGAGGGGGCACCGCACATGGCTAAGAAACGATCCGTAGATCAACTTGTGTGTCATGGGATGCCCCCTGCCCCCGTATATAAAGGAGCAAGGGGGGAGGAGGCCGGCCCTAGGAGGGGGCGCGCCAAGTGTGGAGTCCTACTAGGACTCCCTAGTCCTAGTAGGATTCCACCTCCCTTGTTGGAGTAGGAGAAGGGGAAAGAGGGGGAGAGGAAGAAGGAAAGGGGGGCTGCGCCCCTTGTCCAATTCGGACCAGAGGGCGGGCGCAGGCCTCCTTCCTTTTGGCCTCTCTCCTCTATTCCCGTATGGCCCAATAAGGCCCATATACTCCCCGGCGAATTCCCGTAACTCTCCGGTACTCCGAAAAATACCTGAATCATTAGGAACCTTTCCGAACTCCGAATATAGTCGTCCAATATATCGATCTTTACGTCTCGACCATTTCGAGACTCCTCGTCATGTCCCCGATCTCATCCGGGACTCCGAACTCCTTCGGTACATCAAAACTCATAAACTCATAATATAACTGTCATCGAAACCTTAAGCGTGCGGACCCTACGGGTTCGAGAACTATGTAGACATGACCTAGAACTATTCTTGGTCAATAACCAATAGCGGAACCTGGATGCTCATATTGGCTCCTACATATTCTACGAAGATCTTTATCGGTCAAACCGCATAACAACATACTTTGTTCCCTTTGTCATCGGTATGTTATTTGCCCGAGATTCGATCGTCGGTATCCAATACCTAGTTCAATCTCGTTACCGGCAAGTCTCTTTACTCGTTACGCAATGCATCATTCCGTAACCAACTTATTAGCTACATTGCTTGCAAGGCTTATAGTGATGTGCATTACCGAGAGGGCCCAGAGGTACCTCTCCGACAATCGGAGTGACAAAACCTAATCTCGAAATACGCCAACCCAACATGTACCTTTGGAGACACCTGTAGTACTCCTTTATAATCACCCAGTTACGTTGTGACGTTTGGTAGCACCCAAAGTGTTCCTCCGGTACACAGGAGTTGCATAATCTCATAGTTACAGGAACATGTATAAGTCATGAAGAAAGCAATAGCAACATACTAAACGATCAAGCGCTAGGCTAACGGAATGGGTCATGTCAATCACATCATTCTCCTAATGATGTGATCCCATTAATCAAATGACAACACATGTCTATGGTTAGGAAACATAACCATCTTTGATTAATGAGCTAGTCAAGTAGAGGCATACTAGTGACTATATGTTTGTCTATGTATTCACACATGTATCATGTTTCCGGTTAATACAATTCTAGCATGAATAATAAACATTTATCATGAAATAAGGAAATAAATAATAACTTTATTATTGCCTCTAGGGCATATTTCCTTCATGGTTGTAGGTGGTCTTGCAGTGTGTTGTTGATCCTTGTTGTGGTTGGTGTTCTGTTGGTTTTAGCATGTTTGTTAGTGTAGTTTCTTATGCCAGTAGATAAAACTAAGAGTGGAAGAGGCGTGAGTGTGGCATGGGAAATAAAACTAAGAGGGGAGGAGGTGTGAGTGTGGCATGCTATGTTACTTTGGTTTCATGCAATGAAATCGGTGGTGTGAGCTCCTCAATTTGAAAAAGAACGGTTTTAAGGATAAACCCATGTGCAAAAAAACTATTTCACCATTTCGCTAACTCTAATAACACTAAGTGAACATTTGGAGCACATAGTTGGGTACGTTAGCCTGTTTCTCGAAAAGGAAAATTTAGTAGAGAATCAACAAGTACTTTTGTAAACAGAAACTGGCTGCAACACATGTTACATCGATAGTGGACATATGATAACTAAGTACCTTTGTTTGAGATGAATTGACAATATTAATTAAATAATGCCCGTACAACACATGGAAACAAATGGAAATGAACATGAGTAATAGACTCGCCCCTCAATTAATATTGGAAAAAAAATTGATGGCCAAACGTCGATTGCCAAAAAAATTGAAGGCTGGGACCTGACAAAGACAAACTCAAAATTGCTATATTCTAGCCTTCAAATTTCATCTACCTTGTAGGACTCACTCGTTAGTGGGACATCATTTTTTCCCAAATCTCCCATACATTCCCATCGTGAGATGGGGATTTGTGAAGGTTCCTTCGCGCTACGATTTTTGTTGGATGGAGTGTGCTCCAAAATTTGCGGGGGTTGAGAGACCAGTATGGAGTATTTTTTTTATAATGCATGCTTTTTTCTATTTCTTGATTTTTTTTCCCATAATTTTCTTAATTTTAGATTTTTATTAGGGATTTCTTAATTTTAGATGTTCTTGTATTTTTTTCTTAATTTTTTAGACTTTTCTAATCTTTAAGAAACGGCCCAGCAGGCCGAAAAGCAACAGGTCGGCCTTTATAACTAGCGTACCGGGCTGATCCCCCATGGCTAGGCCTCGCGCGCGCGGGGGGAGGGAGGGGGGGGGGTGCCAAGCGAGGCCCTTTTACAGCCCTGCCATGTCGGGCCCATGTGGCCAGGTTTGTTAGTTAGTATTCTTTTCGATCCGTCTTACTCTTCTTGTCTAGATACGGATGTATCGATGTCTAAAAGCATACGGATGATAAACCTAAGATATTAGTATCCTTTCGGATGTTACTAACACTCACAACACCCGTGCACTGATAGTTTGTGTGTTTGACTTAGATACATCCATTCCACGCCGGCGGCTATAATTATTTTACGGAAATGTTAACGCCCACACGTATGGGCGTTAGCCAATTCGCCTACACGCCTTCATCATCGTCCAGCGCCTTCTGCACGAATCTTGGCATAAAAAGGCTGATTTTGTGTGCCACGTAGGACAACTCGTGTGTGTGGCATGTAGGGGAGTTCGCCCACACGCATGTTTTCTCTCCGCGGCCAACGTTCGCCAGTCAGGGTGTGCGATGGAACTGCTGTCGCGCCCGCACGCCACGCACCACTCCTGTTCCCCATCTCCCACGACTGCCATTCTCCCACTCTCCCACACCCAAGCTGTCATTTGCCATGTTTTTAAAGGGTACATGGCAACTGCCTTATTTGTGATTGTAAGCATATGGCAACTCTCTTTTTACCCGAACATGTTATTGTTGCCAAGTTTGTTTTGCAGCGTTACATGGCAATTGTCTAGTATTAGTAGGTGGCAACTCCTAAAGATACTACCGTCACCCACATGCCCGTCTTCTGTCCCACACGCCAAAAGCCATCAATTGCCATGTGTTTTGCAGGATACATGACAACTGCCCTAGCGTGCTTGTAAGCAGATGGCAACTCTCTTTTTACCCGCAACATATTTTTTGCCATGTTTTTTAATGCTACATGGCAACTGTCCAGTATTAGTAGGTGGCAACTCTTAAAGTTTTCCAAATCATGATAACTGTAGTTGTCCGACATGGCAACAGCTGCAGCTGCCCAAAAATGACATCCGGCACTTGACCTAAGATGACAACTGCAGTTGAGCAACCATGGCAACTGTAGTTATCCGACATGGCAACTGTAGTTCAGCAACATGGCAACTGCAGTTCAGCAACATGGCAACTAAAGAGGGTCCGGACCATGGCAATCGCGGTGGGACGCGTGGTTACTGACACGCGGGGCGTGTGGCTCGCAGGCGGGGAGGGGCGACGGTCGAGATGGGTCGTGCGGGCCGCGTGCTCGCTCGCCCGGACGTGCTCGTGCGGGGCGATCGTGCTGCACCGGACGTGCGGGCTGTGGCTACGCGCGTCCGGACGCGGTTGTGCGGGTGGGTTCCTGTCCATGCCACACGAGGCGTGCGGGCGGGTTCCTGCCCACGCCACACGTGTGACAGTTATCGGGACCCTTTTCTTTTGGGTGAGGTACCGGCTGCTATAAGGTAGATCATGTGACACTATCCGATCTGTTCACGCTCTAACTTATATCTTTCCGTTGCTGAAGAGTGAAAGGTACGTCCTCACAATCGTGGACCAGTCGCATTCCATTGGCTTTCGGATTTCTCATTCTTTCGGAGCTCAAAAAAATACGCACACGTGTAAGCGCCGAGCCGAGCACACCTGTTTTCTTCCGCGGATTTGCAACAAAATGCTGATCGCCATGCCCAGTCGCCATCTATCAATGCACGGTTTTCGGACGGCTGTGAGTTGTCCACACTGCTACAGGTGGAGTAGGAGCACATGACTTTCCAAAGAGTGCCGATGTTGTACGTATAACTTGAACGAATGATTTTAAGACACGCGTTTGAACTGCACAGCGAGCCCCCGTCAGGGCGTCCGTATCTAAGGTTAGACGTCGCTGTTGTTTGTAGGATGATGGACCTGAACTCCTTTTTGCATTCGTTTCTTGGCATCCAAGCCGAGCTTCATTCCTCTTCGTTGCTTGCCCTGCTGGTCAATATTTCACCTTTTTCAATTCTATTTCTGGGCTAAGCATCAGATGGCCGGATTTCCCTATTGTTTTCATGCACCCGGCTGTTTCTCCGCAGCTCCGGGCATCATCGGCAGATGCTTGGTCTCCAAGGCGCACGGTTGGCTTCCAAAGCGCGGGGTCAACTCGATTTTTTTTTTTTTTGCGGGGAACTCGATTAGTTAACTAACGAACAAGGACCGAACTGCAGGAGTGTCCACATCGATCGACTTTACTACCCTGTCCACATTAATTCTTTTATTAGTACTGATTATTGAAATGATACTCCTACATAAGATCACGAAAACTGTTGCCCTGTTAATGCCGATGCAGATATATTCCAAACGTTGCGCTCTCGACAGCATGCAGCTGGTTGATCTTCCTCACGGTACCCAAACAGATCGCCGCGAGCCCGCGATCGTCCTGACGCTCCGCCATCTCCCATCCCAAGCACAGTAGCACCTGTTTTGATAGTAGTATTGTTGATTGTGCAATCAATCGTACCGTCTGCTGCGATTTGTTGCAGTGGTCCGAATCCTGTGATTTGACCTCGCCCACGATTTGCGCTGATTATACCATTTTTTTAGCGGTCTGCTGCTAAGAGCAACTCCAACCGAACTACTCAAACGGATCGGAGTGCTTTATTCGTTTTTTTTGTTCATTTGGATCGGCTCAGCGGACACTCTTGTCCGCTTTTACGTTTGGATCGGCGCTTGCGCCCAACGATAACGGATCTATTTTTGAGTTCGCCCACAAAAAAAATAAAGAACACAAATATTATAAAATTAAAAATGTTAATTAAACATTAATGCCAGCCACAAAGGCCGACGAGAGTCCACATTACATTAACTAAAATATTTAATAAACTAAAATCGAGGAGGAGACGCGCTGCACTACGCGTCCTCGTCAACAGCGTCGGGGCCGGTGAGGTTGACGAGCGTCGGCGTTGGGCCAGCACAGGGAAACACTATCTCCCAGGCAGTAGCGACGTCCTCCGGCGCCGGCGTGACCACCGTCGTCTGGGCAGCGCGGGCACGACGCTCCTCCTCCGCGTCGTGCTCCCACTCCTCCAGGCGCTCGCCCTTATGACGCTCCTCCTCCAGCTAGCGCGTCCGCCACTACGCGAGCTAGAGCTTCTCCTGCGTCGGCGTCGCTCCAAGCCAGATGGGTGGCACCCTGACCCACTCGCGCACCACTTCGTCCCTGGTGAACCGTTGGGTCGCTGGCACAAGGGACGACATCGGCTCATGCTTGACAGGGGACGACGGCATCATCGGCGACAGGACGCAGCCGCTGGAAGCGGATAGTGCGATGGCCTCCGACAGGCGCGCCTAGTACGCCGCCTCCTCCTCCTTGGCCTTGCAACGCTTGTCCTTTGCGCTTTCCTGCATGGCAGCCGCCAGCGTCGGTTGGTAGGCGGCCT
>NC_041385.1:484075415-484092758 GCF_002162155.2 Triticum dicoccoides
GGACGCCGCGCCGGCGCTGCTCCTCGTGCTCGAGGGTGAACGAGACCTCCAATCGGGAGAGTCTGCTGCGTAGACGGGGTTGAGGCGCTGCTCTGGCTTCAGCAGCTGCCGCCGGCGCCACAACTCCTCCGCGTGCGCCCGCACCTACCGCGGCACCGTTGGCACTGGGATCCTCTCTGGATTTAAATGCCAGTCATGTGGCAGGGTCACGTCGGGGTACGGGAGGGGATGCTGTTTTCTAGTGCCACCTCGCCTGGTGCACTGGGACATGGAGCCGCTGCCTCGCCAGGCGGGCAAACGCCGCCGGAGGCGCGCGGCGGGGGGAAGGAGGGCGAGTGCGCGAAGAGCCGACGGAGGCCTTGCCCTTGTTCTCGTCGGCGAAAAGCCCATGATGACGCGCGCTAGGCTAGGGTGGTTGCCGGTGAGGGAGCAACAGGGTGACTAGATGGGGACGGGAGGCTGGAAGAGGATGAGGCCACACCCCGCACGCTCGGATTAAAAAAGGACGCCCGTGGTCTATGGTCGTCATTAATAAAGACGCGGGAGGTGGTTGATCGGCTGCCATGTGGGGACGCGGCGGACACCGAACAGATGCGCGTCGCGTCCCCTTCGTGTCTGTGCCGACGCATTTCAGGTCCAAATTTAGACCGAAAATGAATCCACACGAACACGTTTTGGGAAATGAATCGACGTGTTGGGCCAGCATTTTTGTCCGCGGCAACACAAACGAACGTGCCGCCCGGATGAAATGAATCGTTGCCTTGGAGCGCTTTATGGGTCATCGTTCAGTTTCGTGACGACGATCTTCTAGAAGGAGGTCTGGAGGTGTAGCTCAGCTACAGCTAGCTAGCTGTGTGTGCTCTGTTCATGTGGGAGCGGTTACTTGCTGGTGGTTGGAATCTTATCTTTTCTGTCAGCAGTTGGGAACGCGGACGGACGTCACATCCCACAAGTCGCGTTCGAGGCTCACACCTCACAGCTCGGAGTAATTTATCATGTCAAGTCTGTCTTACTCGCTCCATTTTATTTACTTCGCGTATCAGATTTAACTGAAGTTAAACTTTAGAAATTGATTGAATTTTAAAAAAATATGAACATTTATAATAAAAAAATTAATACAATGTGAAAATATACAATGAGGATTCTGATTGTATTTATATAATGCCGTATCTGTTAATATCCTTTTTGTAAACTTGGTCAAAGTGTATAGAGTTTAATTTTAGACGAAGCTAATCGGACGAGTAAATAAAACGGAGGGAGTACAACACTAGTACTAAAAAGACGGTACTAGAGTCGGCAGGAGTTGCTTACGTCGTGGGTCCACCTCGTACGTAAAACACGGAGAGGCGATTGGGGTGATCGCCACGCGATCGACGCAAGCGCTAGGGTTAGGTTTTTGCGAGCGGTGGTGGTGAGGATCTCGACGGCACGGGAGGGGACGACGGCGGTTCCGAGCGTGCGGGTCGTGGGCTTGCCCTCTCACTGGTGGGAGGACATGGCGGAGAAGACGAAGGAAGGAGCGTCGGCATCAAGGAGTGCGGCGGCGGCTCCCATGACGGCGGCGACGCCGGGTTTGAAGACACAGAGAACGGCAGCTACGCCGAGACCGACGACACAAAAGGAGGGGCGACTCCAACAATGAGGACGCCACTGGGCTCCCAAAGCAGGAACTCCTCCGTGTCCCCTGGCGATGGAAAAACATCATCGTCGGCGGCTAGCTTGACTGATCGGCTTGGAGGTTTAGTGCTGACAGAGAAGGAGGCCATGGGGTTGGTCTTTAAGGAAGCAGAATAGGAAAACGCTCAGCCTGCGAAGTGGTCTGCGATTGGAAAAGCTCTCTCTCCTCGGCTGATGAACAAGCGTGCACTGGAGAAGTCTATGTCGAGGGCTTGGGGTCTTCACAGAGAAGCCCAGTTCAAGATCATTGTGAGAAATTTATTTGTGGTGACTTTTGGAAGCGAGGGAGACTGGAAACATGCCCTAAATAATGGACAGTGGCAATTCGATTTCAGTGTGTTAGTTCTGAAGGATTATGACAGAGCTACAAGGCCATTAGAGATGACGTTTGATTCTGTGGATGTCTGGGTTCGTGTAGAAGATTTACACTTAGACATACGCTCAAAGGCCTTTGGGGAAGCACTTGGGAACTGGCTGGGGAAAATAGTGCGGGTGGATGTGGAGAAAGATGGCTTTGCCAAGGGCTCGGAGCTGCGATTCAGAGTGAAACTTCCTGTCAGCGAGCCTTTGGTGAGAGGATTCCATTTGAAGAAATTGGAAGATGACGTGGAGAAAACTTGGTTTGATTTTAAGTATGAAAAGATTCCACACTTCTGTTTTGAGTGTGGGCGACTTGTGCATGGCGATAATGGGTGTGTCCCGGCGGTGGATCCTGATCAACAATGGGGGGAATGGCTAAGGGCTTTACCGGGTCGTTCGTCAGGGCCTAAGGAGGGGTCCTACCGTGTACCGTTAGGGAGTGCAAACAGTTTTGGGAGTGTGAGATCAAGTGATGGTGAAAGGGACAGAAGGAAGACCAGAACAGTCTGTGATCTGCCAACTAAACATAATCTACAAAGTGAATTTACTGCCCCGGCTATTTCTCGCACTGGCGAGGATGGCAAGGGGGTCGGCGAGGAGGTCTCTAGCCCCAACAAGCAGAAGCAAGGTCAGGATGCAACAAGGGAAAGAGATCTTCGGGATGCTTTGGAGCAGAAGAGGGAGAGGGACCTGCGCTCTGATCTGCGACGGCGCCAACAAGAGAAGCAGGAGGAGTTGAGGGTCAGGTATAGGCAGCAAGGCTGTTGGAATCATAATGAAGCTGGTTCCTCAAGTCATTACAGAGAGCGCGAACATAGGCAGGGGTACTACGTCAGAAAACGAAGGCAAGGGTACACGAAGGAACACCGCTCTCCAAGTAGCCCGAGACATGAAGCCCAAAGGGAGAGGAAGAAGGGGCCGAAACAGTACTAGGTAGCAAAGGGGGACTTGGACAGGCAAGTGGGAAGTGGTACTTTTGTTCGAGACACGAAACAGAAGACGTCCTCTGTTTTTGATCGTATTGAAGAGCGGAATGATGTATCGGCGGACCCTGCGAGGCAGGGCCGCCAGTCATAATGAGTATCTTGGCCTGGAACTGTCGAGGACTGGGGTTGGACTCGACAGTGGGCGAATTACGAGACCTGATACGGTCCCACAACCCAGCGGTGGTGTTTTTATGTGAAACAAAAAAGAAGACGAGAGCAATGGAACGGCTCAAGTGGAGTCTAGGTTTCTCTTCGGGTGTAGCAGTCGATTGCGAGGGCCGCAGCGGTGGTCTAGCCCTATGGTGGAGAGATCATGTGCAAGTAACAGTGAGGCCGTGGTGCCAATATTTTATCGATGCAGAGGTGGTTTTGGAGGGTAAAACTTGTAGGCTCACTGGATTCTACGGGGAACCTCGTACGGAGCTTCGGAAAAAGTCATGGGATGCGATATGATATCTTCGAGCACAAGCTAATAACCCCTGGATTTGTCTTGGTGACTTTAATGAAGCTTTATTTCAGACTGATCAACGGGGAGGTAACCCCAGAAGTTTTTCGCAAATAGAAGATTTTCAGGATTGTTTGGCCGACTGCGGCCTAGCAGATCTTGGTTTCTCAGGATACCCTTATACATGGGATAATAAAAGAGATGTATCTCATAATATTCAGGTTCGGTTGGATCGGGCTACATGCAATGACGAGTTTTTAACCATGTTTCCGGAGACATCAGTGGAACACATCCTCACTAAGGAGTTGGATCACCAAGCCCTCCTGGTGCGTGCGCTGGAGACTGCTCCAAGTCGCACTAGAGGGGGGGGGGTTCAGGTACGAAGAAGCATGGACATGACATGATCAATATGAAAGCATGATACATGAGGCCTGGACAGCAGCTGCATCTGGCGAGGAAGGGCTAGCAGCGACCTGGGATAGACTTGGCTCGATGGCGGGCTCAATGTAGCGTTGGGCAAGAGAGGTTTTTGGCTCGATTAGGAGACAAGTAAGAAAATTAAAAGCGCAGCTGCTGGAAGCAAAAACAGATTCCTAGCGACGAGGACCTCATTGGAGGTTCGCGAGTTGGGGGAACAGCTGCGTGAAATTTTTGCTCGGGAGGAAATTATGTATAGACAGAGATCAAGAGTAGATTGGCTTTGAGCGGGGGATCAAAATACTAAATATTTTCATAATAGAGCTTCTCATCGGAAGAGGAAGAACACGGTGAAAGCTTTGAAACGGGAAGATGGCTCTTTGTGCAGGGTCAATGAAGAGATGCGCAACATGGCAGCTCAGTTCTACGAGCTATTATTTACATCGGAAGGCACCAGGGGAGCGACTGATTTGTTGCTAAATATTGATCGCTTGGTGTCGGAGGATATGAACAACCGGCTGCTTGAGCCAATCACGGATAAGGAAATTGAGGCGGCGCTCTTCCAGATGGGACCTACGAAAGCACCGGGGCCGGATGGCTTACCTGCTCTATTTTATCAACGACACTGGTCGTTGGTTCAACATTACGTTTGCCAGGCAGTGAAGGATTTTTTGACTGGTGTAGCTGCGCCGGAGGCTTTCAATGATACGACTATTGTTATGATTCCGAAATGAAACTCACTGGAGTTGCTTTCTCAGTTCCAACCAATCAGCCTCTGTAATGTCCTCTATAAAATCGCGACGAAAGTGCTAGCGAACCGACTTAAGGGTATTCTACCTGTGCTTATTTCTAAGGAGCAGAGTGCTTTTGTACCGGGGCGATTGATTACTGATAATGTGATTGTTGCATATGAGTGTGTGCACGCTATACGCAAACAAAAATGGAAGAAACCGTTATGCACCGTCAAACTCGATATGATGAAAGCGTATGACAGGGGAGAATGGGTTTTCCTTAGGCAGATGATGGAGAGGATTGGTTTTGCACAGGGCTGGATTGCTATGATCATGCGATGTGTAACGACGACAACCTTTTCGGTGAAACTTAATGGCGGTCTATCGAGAGGCTTTTCATCGTCCAGGGGGCTTAGACAGGGGGATCCGTTATCCCCCTATCTGTTTCTGTTCTGTGTGGAAGGATTTTCTGCACTACTCAAAAAAGCTCAATAGGAGGGGTTACTGAAGGGAGTGAAATTTGGGTGCACTGGCCCCCATGTTACTCACCTTCTGTTTGCAGATGACATCATTGTGTTTCTGGAAGGATCACATGACAACATGGCGACTTTGAGGGAAATTTTGAGGAAATACGAAGAGGCATCGGGCCAACGAATCAACCTGCAAAAGTCTTCTATTTTCTTTGGAAAAGGTTATCAGGATGATGATAAGGAGGAAATAAAGAACATATTGGGGGTTCAGTCAGAAGCCCTTAGTGAGCGATATCTCGGGCTGCCAACACTGGTTGGTAAGTCCAAGGAGGGTACATTCAGATATGTGACAGAAAGCTCAAAAGGCAAGGTAAGCGGATGGAAGGGACAAGGACTACCTAAAGCAGCGAGGGAAGTGTTAATCAAATCAGGGCTACAAGCTGTATCCACTTTCACCATGAGTTGTTTTCAGCTCACAAAGAAGATGTGCCGGAACCTGACTTCGATCTCTTTGAAATTCTGGTGGGCGGCAACGAATGGTGAATGTAAGGTACACTGGATATCATGGAAGAAAATGTGTGCGCCCAAACGAGCTGGTGGAATGGGGTTTCGTGACCCAGAGGCTTTTAACCAAGCCTTGCTCACAAAGAAAGCTTGGAGGATTCTTGAGGTGCCGACATCTCTCTGCGCACGGGTGCTAAAAGCTCGTTATTTTGATGATGGACCAATCTTATCTGTTATGGCACCTCCCTCCGCATCGTTCACTTTCAAGAGCATCCTCCATGGGAGGGATTTACTAAATGAGGGGCTGGTATGGCGCATAGGAGATGGAAGTACAGTGAATATCCATCATGGCAACTGGATTCCAAGGGCGGGAAGTATGCGGCCGCTGGGTCAGCTATACATGACCGGCATTACCAAAGTGGCAGACCTGCTCAATCACGATGGAAGGGGCTGGGATATGGCGAAGTTCCAGGTTATGTTCTCCGCTGAGGACGTACAGGACATCAGGCAAATAGCTATCGGGGGCCCGGGAACGGATGACTGTCATGCTTGGAACTTCACGAAGAATGGGGAGTTCGCCATCAAGGCTGCATTTCACCTGAGAATGGCTATGAGCAGATCGGGGACCAGACAACCAGGACCCTCGAGCACGGTGGTGCAACACAAGGGATATATGGCGCTTTGGGAAACAAATGCGCCAGCCAAGGCAAAGATCCATATGTGGAGGATGATTAGGAATGGGCTTGCACTGGGAGCTGAACTTCATCGACGTCGCATCAAACCTGGTGTTTTTTGTGTTGTGTGTGGTCGGGAAGAGACGGTGATGCACCGTTTTTGGTCATGCCAACATTATGTGCTGTTCTGGCAGCTTCTTCACTCGAAAAAGGGGGTTAAGGTGGCGATCCCACCTTGTCAGATCGACTCCCAGGGGTGCTTTAGCTAGCTGGTTACATGGGTGTTTTGCCGATGCTGACGACGAGGAGCGGGCGACCATGGTTCAAGCTACATACGGGCTATGGTTGGCTAGAAATGAAGCGAGGGATGGAAAGTTGATTGCTGTTCCACATGAGATTATGAGCACGGTTGTGTCGTACATGCATGAGTGGATGACAGTTCATGCTAAAGAAAGGCGACTTGTAGCGATGCCGGTCAAGGAGAAGTGGAGGCAACCTGAAGAGGGATGGCTTAAGGTCAATTCTGATGGAGCTGTGCAAAGAGGTGGTGACAAGGGTGGAGCTGGAGCGGTCATTCGAGATCATGGAGGTGCGTTTCGCGCTGGGCTCTGTCATGTTTTTCAAGGCATTGTAGACCCGGAAGCATTGGAAATTTTGGCTTGCAAACGGGGACTTGAGGTGGCGAAGGAGATCAATGCCGATAAAGTCCACGTCGAGCTTGATTCTCTAGGTGTTGTCAACAGGTTGCAAAGTCCACACAAGGATCGTGCCAATACTGGGCCGTGGATTCAGGAGATTAAATCCATCCTTACATCTTTCTTAGAGTTTAAAGTTTCTTGGGTTCGTTGTTCGGCTAATGTTGCTGCGCATAAACTTGCTAGAGACGGTGTAGGTGATGATTTGTATAAGATGTGGTTGGGAGATACCCCAGACTATCTGCTAGATGTAATCTCGGACGAAATTCCGAATACTTTTGATTAAATAAAGTGGCAACATTAACTTAAAAAAAAGACGGTACTACTAGAAAGTGGAACAAAAATGTAGGAAAAACGCATAGTTCCACTTCGCGGGAGGTCGTGTTCTGGACAGGACGATGCTATTTACGTATTTGCTTTCGCATCTTTTTCATGCTTTGTTGCTTTCTTTGACATCCATTTCCCAATCCCAAGTACTGATAACAAGAAAATATTTTGAAATAAAAACATCAAATCTTGGAGGAAAAAGGCAAGCCGCATGCACAGGAAACAGACATGCATACACGTTTTTGTTTTATTTTTTAACATACATGGGGCAAATCGCAGAAAAGCAAAGAAACAGACAGGTAGTGTTTATAATTTTTAGAAGTGTAAACAAAACTAAAAACGAAAAATGCGACCCCCCCAACCCCTCCCGCGCGCGAAAAAATGTGGTCGTGACCTCTGGCGCACCTGGCCAGCCCATCTTGAGCTGCCTTGACGCGAGGGTTCCCTAGTCTCGCTAAAAGCGAGACATAGGCGCTCACTATGTTAACCCCGAGTGCCTATTTGACGCTCTCTGCGTTAAACAGTCGACCGATCGCACAGGGGATCGACCGATCGCACAGAGGACGCGATAAAAAAATTTGTTGCACAGAGGACCCGAAATGGAAATAAAAAAATGTTTGTGCTGTGAAATTTGTTCTTCGTTTCGAAATTTGTTCTCAAGATTGAAAAAATGTTCATGCTTAAAAAATTGTTCGTGCTTTGGAATTTGTTCTTCGTTTCAAAATTAGTTCTCAAGATTCAAAAAAATGTTCGTGCTTAAAAAATTGTTGGCGCTTTGGAATTTGTTCTCCGTTTCGAAATTTGTTCTCAACATTCAAAAAATGTTCGTGCTTAAAAAATTGTTCGCGCTTTGGAATTTGTTCTCCGTTTTGAAATTTGTTCTCAACATTCAAAAAATGTTCGTGCTTAAAAAATTGTTTGCGCTTTGGAATTTGTTCTCTGTTTCGAAATTTGTTCTCAACATTCAAAAAATGTTCGTGCTTTAATTTTTTTTTGCAAATTCCGAAACGTTCATGTTCTCAAAAAATCTTTGGGAAATTCAAAATTTGTTCGTTTCCATAATTTTGTTTGCATTTGTGAAAAAATTGTACATTCAAAAAGTTACTCAAAATTTGTGTTCTAGACATCTTAAAAAAAATACTCAACATTTGTGTTTTTGAAAAACTGTTCATAATTTGGAAAATGTTCCGGTTATAATTTTTTGTTTCTGTTTTTCAGAAAATGTTTGGATTTCCAAAAAATTGTTCATAATTTAAAATTTTGTTCTCCCATTAAAATTTGTTCCTTTTTAAAAAGAAATTGTGTTTTAGTTTTTTTGACTTTTAAAAAATATTGTTCAAAATTAGAAAATGTTTGCATTTCAAAAATATTTACTGTTTTCAGAAAGAAAATCACGTTCAATATTTAGAAATAAGTTTATCTCATTGTGGCTTATAGTTGACACACACTGGCTGCTATTTTAGACATCTAATCTTAGTAGTTATGGTGGCTTGTGACGTTGTTAACGAGCAAGAGCTCCTTGGTTCGATCCCTTAAATAGAGTTGTGTTTTTTGTTTTGCCGCAGACGTTTAGTTCTTGAAGTGTCGCGAATCGTATTTTACACAAAGACTTGTTCGGCGCAGCGGTTAGCTCAGCGCGCCACTCATTCCGTGGTCGTGTGTTCGAATCCCAGCTTAAGCCTACTTCTTTTTGGCGTTTTTCACGTCGATCAGGCGCGGTGGCACTGCACCTGCCAATGGGCCGGCCCACGCCCAGCCGCCCTATGCGAAAGATCGACCTCTTGCCGCAGTTAGCGGCATATAGGAGGTCCCATGTTAACCGGTGATATATGTTATCACTGGCGGGCTTACCAGACAAAAGAAAAAGTAAAGCCCAAGTTCCTCACAATCATCCAATTGTGCTTGTTTGGGTGGTCCTTGGTTTAGCACAAATGGCCCACATGTTGGAATGAGACGTAGGGCTTTATGTGGAGCTCCTATACGGCGCTGCAGGCGCCCATTCGCGCTCCTGGCGCTCGAAGACGACGGGCCAGCCCAGAAAACGCGCATAGCAGTGAATGCAAATATCGCGAAAAACAGCAAGAAAAAATGGCTCTCAACAGGTTTCGAACTCACACGTATCCAGTTCACGTACGAGACCCGCTAGCCATTCGAGCTACTTGCCGTTAGTGATTAAGCCTACTTCTTTTTGGCGTTTTTCACGTCGATCAGGCGCGGTGGCACTGCACCTGCCAATGGGCCGGCCCACGCCCAGCCGCCCTATGCGAAAGGTCGACCTCTTGCCGCAGTTAGCGGCATATAGGAGGTCCCATGTTAACCGGTGATATATGTTATCACTGGCGGGCTTACCAGACAAAAGAAAAAGTAAAGCCCAAGTTCCTCACAATCATCCAATTGTGCTTGTTTGGGTGGTCCTTGGTTTAGCACAAATGGCCCACATGTTGGAATGAGACGTAGGGCTTTATGTGGAGCTCCTATACGGCGCTGCAGGCGCCCATTCGCGCTCCTGGCGCTCGAAGACGACGGGCCAGCCCAGAAAACGCGCATAGCAGTGAATGCAAATATCGCGAAAAACAGCAAGAAAAAATGGCTCTCAACAGGTTTCGAACTCACACGTATCCAGTTCACGTACGAGACCCGCTAGCCATTCGAGCTACTTGCCGTTAGTGATTAAGCCTACTTCTTTTTGGCGTTTTTCACGTCGATCAGGCGCGGTGGCACTGCACCTGCCAATGGGCCGGCCCACGCCCAGCCGCCCTATGCGAAAGGTTGACCTCTTGCCGCAGTTAGCGGCATATAGGAGGTCCCATGTTAACCGGTGATATATGTTATCACTGGCGGGCTTACCAGACAAAAGAAAAAGTAAAGCCCAAGTTCCTCACAATCATCCAATTGTGCTTGTTTGGGTGGTCCTTGGTTTAGCACAAATGGCCCACATGTTGGAATGAGACGTAGGGCTTTATGTGGAGCTCCTATACGGCGCTGCAGGCGCCCATTCGCGCTCCTGGCGCTCGAAGACGACGGGCCAGCCCAGAAAACGCGCATAGCAGTGAATGCAAATATCGCGAAAAACAGCAAGAAAAAATGGCTCTCAACAGGTTTCGAACTCACACGTATCCAGTTCACGTACGAGACCCGCTAGCCATTCGAGCTACTTGCCGTTAGTGATTAGTAACAGCAGCAAGAGCGTAATAACAATGTCGCGGCGCTATTTTATTGACAGAGCCATCCATAGTATCTCTTAAATTTTTTGAATTATTTGGAAAAAAATCATGAATTTAAAAAAGTTCATGGATTTTGAAAAACAATCTTCATTTTTGAAGAAAAGTTCACAAGACTGAAAAAAAGTTCATTGATTTTCAAAAAAAGTTCATCAAATTTAAAAAAATAATCAGATTTGAAAAAAAGTTCATCAAATTTTAACATAAGTTCATCGTTTTTAAAAAAAGTTCACCGAATTTTCAAAAAAGTTCATCAATTTTCAAAAAAGCTCACCGAATTTGAATCGATTTGAAATAAAAATCATCAATTTTGAAAAATGGTTCATCAATTTTAAAAAATAATCATTCAATTTGGCAAAAGAAAAAAGAATAAAAATCGAAAAAAAAGATAAATGAAAAAAGAAAAGGAAGTACGAAGGAAAGAGTGAAGAAGATACAATTGAGCACATGAGGTGAAGCCGGTGGGGTGGTTAGTGTAGTGAACGAACGACCAGTAGTTTGAATACCACCAGCCGCACTTTAATTTTTTTGGTATATACAAAAGAAAGAAAGGGGAAGATGGGCCGAGCCTAACTAGTTGCGCCGTTTGGGCGCTTAAGCGCGAAATAGGATCCGCCGGCTTTACGAGTACTCGTAATCAATGCTTGTTGCGCCATCTAACAAAATTGTCGCTCACGCACATGCTCTTTTGGGCCGGCCAAGCAAAAAGCTTCTCGCTCGCTAGTTTTTTGCATTTGGACAGGCCAACCAGGTTGACTGTTGCCTAAAAAAAGATTGTTGCCAAATTGACTTTTGAAAACATATTTATCCAAAAATATCGCAAAAATAAAAAAAACCTGATTTTGAAAGTTAAAAGTTTTCAAAAAAAATGTCAGTTTTTTAAAAATCACACAATTTCAGAAAGGTTCACATATTAGAAAAAAGTTCATGATTTTGAAAATTATTCAGAAAAGTTCATGAATTTGAAAATTTTCACAATTTTGGAAAAAGTTCGTGAATTCTAGAAAGTTCATAAAGGGCAGTCCGGTGCATGTAGCTCCCGCTTGCGCAGGGTCCAATCACTTTGGGTCTATAGTACGCAGTTTTTTATTACATTTTTGCTAGAGACTATTTTTAGGATTCGAACCCGTAACCTCATGGTCACAAGGCAACAGCTTTACCGCTGCACCAAGGCTCCCCTTCAATTCCAAAAAGTTCATAAAAGTTAAAAAGTCTGCAAAAATGAAAAAAAGTTCACGAATTTGAAATAAAAAATTCAAAAATACACAAAATAGTAAACTTAATGAATTGGAAAAAAGTTCACGAATTTTTAAAAAAATGAATTTGAAAAAAGTTCACACATTTAAAAAGAAAGAAAAGAGAAAAGGGGGAAAAGTAGAAAAAAGGAAAAAAGAAAAAAAACGAGTAAAACCCATGCCAAGAAAACCCGCAAGTAAAAACACACAAAAAAAGACGGCAAAAATACGAAGAAAGAAAGACTACATGGGCCGGCCCATTTGCCACATAGTGTTGAAGGGGTGTACGCGAGGTAGTGAATTTGCCTATAATGGCGCTTAAGGCATTAAATAGGATCTGGATGGCTTTATCTCCATTTTTTGAGATAGTGTGTCTTTCGCTAAAGAAAATGAGAAGCTGTTTTTCTTTTCAACATTCAGAAAATATGCGGCCTTTTAGGCATGAGATGACTACGATAAAAAGAGAGTTTGTCTTTGCTGCTTAAGGCGAGAGCAACCAACTGAAGGTTACCCTTTGCGGGGATCTCCAGTGGTTGTTATTGGTGCTCTTCGAGTACACTAAGTGGTGGGTCCAGCCACCGCCACATTGGGCGCTTTCTTTGTATTTATTATTATTATTATTATTATTATTATTATTATTATTATTATTATTATTTTGTTTTTGGGTTTTAGGTGCATTTTTTTTTCATTTTCGGCTTTTTGACTTTTGCCAAGTTTTTCCTAGATTTTTAAGATAGAAAAAAACACTTTTTGTGCAAGTAAGAGAGTGCATTTTTTTCTTTTCCCATTGCTCATAGGGAATAGTCTCATTATCCTTCGCGGGAACTTTATTCTGGACATGACATGCTGTCAATACAGCTTCCCCTCACCATGGCTTGGATAAACTCGAATTATCTAACATGGCGTTAACCAAATCTGTCAGAGTATGGTTTTTCTATTCGCAACCCCGTTTGACTGGGGTGAATAGGGAGACGTCATCTCATGAATAATACCATGTTCCACAAAGAATAAGTCGAACTCATTAGAAAAGTACTCTCCGCCAGGATCAGACCGTACTCGTTTTATTTTCTTCTCAAATTGGTTCTCAACTTCAACCTTATAGATTTTAAAGTAGTGTAGAGCCTCATCCTTTGTATTTAACAGATACACATAACAGAATCTAGTGGAATCATCAACTAAAGTCATGAAATATTTCTTTCCACCCTTACTCAACACACGATTCATCTCACATAGATCTGAATGTATGAGCTCTAGTGGTGCCAGATGTATCTCCTTCGCAAGTTTGTGAGGATTACGAGGTTGCTTTGCTTGCACACACGCATGGCACTTAGAGCCTTTGGCTAAAGTGAAACTCTGAATTAGATTCATCTTGGCTAGCCGCGTCATACAACCGAAATTTATGCGGCAAAGACGTGAATGCCAAACCTCAGATTCGTTCACACTAGAATGAATTTGGTTCACGACTTTATTACAGAAATTCTCCAGGGAAAGGCGGAACAAACCACCACAATCATATCCTTTTCCAACAAATAGTCCATATCGAGATACGACTACTTTGTTGGACTCAAATACTAACTTAAACCCTTCTTTACATAGAAGGGAGCCACTAACGAGATTCTTCTTGATGGTGGGGACATGCTGCACGTTCTTTAGTTGCCAGATCTTTTCCGAAGTAAACTTTAGATCTACCGTGCCAACACCATGAACAAAAGCACGCGACCCGTTCCTCATCAAGACGGAACAATCTTGTGCGATCTGGTAAGAAAAAAACAAAGACACATCAGCACATACATGAATATTGGCCTTAGTGTCAACCCACCAATCGGTGGACTAACAAACTTAAAGTACGGTAAACAGATTACCATACCCAGATGTCGCATCATTGTTGCTCAGAGTGACATTGACGGACTTAGAGTCCTGTCCTAGCTTCTTGTACTCGTTTCAGCACTTGTTTGTCCAGTGTTCCTCTAAACCACAAGTAAAGCAGTCATCTCTCCTTTTGCCTTTCTTCTTACCCTTCTTCTTAAAGGTAGTATTCTGTTGGAAAAAGTTTTTTCCCTTGAACTTGTGGAAATTCTTCTGCACCACATTGGCGCTAGAAGAACCCTTCGCCCCTTTCACGTGTGAGTCCTTTGCTCTCGAGTTCTGCTCAACACTTAGATGATCGATGACATCCTGAACAGAGAATTCACATCTCAAGTGCTTGAGAGAAGTAGCAAAGTTCCTCCGTCCAGGAGGGAGTTTTGCAATGATGCAACCCACGACAAACTTGTCCGGTAACTCACACTTCAGGAGCTCCATCTCCTTAGCGATGCATTGTATCTCATGGGCCTGGTCCAATACAGAACGGTTATCAACCATTTTGTAATCATGGAACTGCTCCATAGCATACAACTCGCTTCCAGCATCAGTTGGACCGAACTTAGCTTTGAGCGCATCTCACAAATTCTTGGCAACACACATATGGAGATACGCGTCGACTAGCTTGTCTCCGTCACAGTAAAAACGGCTCCCATTAAGATGGTGGTTGCCTCTCTAAACGCATTCTCCTATTCAGGAGCAATCGCTACCGTGGGAGACACTCTACCAACCCAGAACACATTCATTGCTGTGAGCCACAAGGTAGTCCTTGTCTGCCAACGCTTAAAATGCGTCCCGGTAAACTTTTCCGGTTTCAGAGTAGCGGCGAAGCCATGAGTCGAAAAGTGCCTAAAATAAGGTTTTTGGATTGTTGGAAATATTAGCACTTTTCCGACTAATCTAATCCACGAGTAAGCAGTAAACATGGCAAATACGGTATGCATCTCATGCCAATACCTAAGCATGTGAGCACGTACAGTACATAGAACCGAAACATCTATGAAAAACATATATACGACTAGCACATGTACGATTAAACGAGTGGTGAACAGATCATACCCTCCGGTTGGCCAGGCCAATGCGGCGGCGGCAGCAATAGCCTCAGTGTGACGCCCTCGATTAAATCATACACTAATCATACACACAAATGTGTACGATCAAGATTGAGGACTCATGGGAAGATATCACAACACAACTCTAGACACAAATTAAAATAATACAAGCTTTATATTACAAGCCAGGGGCCTCGAGGGCTCGAATACATAAGCTCGAAAACACAAGAGTCAGCGGAGGCAACAATATCCGAGAACAGACATAAGTTAGACAAGATTGCCTTAAGAAGGCTAGCACAAAAGCAACATCGATCGAAAAGGCAGGGCCTCCTGCCTGGGAGCCTCCTAACTACTCCTGGTCGTCGGCGGCCTCCATGTAGTAGTAGGCACCCTCAGTGTAGTAGCAGTCGTCGTCAAAGGTGGCGTCTGGATCCTGGGCTCCACCATCTAGTTGCAGCATCCGGGAAGAATGGAAAGAGGTGGGAAAAAGGGGAGCAAAGCAACCGTGAGTACTCATCTAAAGTACTCGCAAGCAAGGATCTACACTACATATGCAACATTATCAAAGAAAGGTTGTATATGTGGACTGAGATGTAGAAATGCCAGAATAGAGAAAAGGCCTAGTCCTATCGAAGACTAGCATCTTCTCGAAACCACCATCATGCAGCAAACATGAGGGAGTAGAGTAGCATAAAGTAAAGTAGTAGTAGTGTTATCAACCTCGGCCAGAGATCCTTTCACGACTCCCTGCGAGAAAGCAATCCCAGAGCCATACTATCCATTTCTCATCACAAGTATCCAGTTCTAGTTGTATCGATCGGGATACAACTCCAAGTGTCCGTTACCGTAGGACATGCTATCGATAGATGTTTTCTTCCCTGCAGGGGTGCACCAACTTACCCACCACGCTCGATTAACTCCGGCCGGACACACTTTCCTGGGTCATGCCCGGCCTCGGCCAAACAATCACCGCAATCCGACCTAGGCTTAATAGAGAGGTCAGCACGCCGGACTAAACCTATGCCCCCAGGGGTCGTGGGCCATCTCCCCGGGAACTCCTGCATGTTGCGAACGCGGCCGGTGAGCAGACCTAGATACCTCCGTAAAAAAGGTAGGTGCTTACCAGTCCAACCCGGCGCGTGCCGCCTAGTCGCTGACGTCTATTAAGCTTTGGCTGATGTATACTATGCAGAACGCCCATACTATGCCCACGTGATGGTTAGTGCTATCAGGCCAGAGGCCCCTCGGATCAAATATCCAAATCGTAGAGAATTAGGAATGCGCGGTAACAAGCAGAGACTCACGAAAGATGTGACCCTGTTGCCCCGTCTCGAGGACTTGCGGCAAGGGCTAAGAATGCCCGACCACGCCTCATAATTATCTCGCGGGCACCTTCCAGGTCAACCCGACTCCACATCACTCGCAATTATGCTCGCGCAGGTAACATGGTTCAGTGTAAAGTCATAGTAATCATAGTAACTGTGTGTCTAAACATCAAGGGGAAAACACGAGGAATCACCCCCTGTGAATTCCACTCGATGTAATCATCAAGGTGAACGTAAGAGGAATCACCCCCGAGGTTCACACTTGGGGGGTTGCACGATAGAGTCGTATCGGAAGTGGTTAAGGCGGAATCACCCTCGATGACCACGACCGAATAGCTACACTATAGGGTTAACATCAGAAGTGCTGTAGAGGTCTCACCCTTGGCACTCGATAGTAACCCAGCAGTGTCGAGCAACTAAGGGGAAAGTGATGTGCGGTGTCGGGTCCTGGTCTTTGATCCCGTTGATCGGTCTTCGATGATGAAGCAGGGGCAACAAGGACAAGGTTGGGGTCACTGATGGATCACTAACCAACCTATACTAAGCAGTTTAGGATAAGCAGGTAATGTAACAATAAGCAGGTTACAAAAGCAGGCTATGCATCAGAATAGGAGCAAACAATAACAATAGCAAAATCTAATGCAAGCATGAGAGAATGGAATGGGTGATATCGGGATGATCAAAGGGGGGAGCTTGCCTGGTTGCTCTGGCAAGGAGGGGTCGTCGTCGACATAGTCGATCACAGGGGCAACATCGGTCTCGGGGTCTACCGGAGAGAAGAGGGGGAAGAAACAGTAAATATAAAGCAAACATAGCATCACAAAGCATAACGTGGCAATAAGTTGTGCCGGGTGTGACCTATCGTATGGCTACACGATATAGGTGAAGGGGGAACTCAACCGGGAATGTATTCCCGGTTCCGGACCTGTGTTAGACAGATGAACGGAGGGGGAATGTTCCATGTTCAGCCTACTAGGGTCATGTGACAGATTAACGAACCACGTATTTGGATTCGTCTCGTTTTTCTGAGCAACTTTCATGTAGAAAACATTTTCATCCGAGTTACGGTTTATTTTATATGATTTATCAAAGTTTTAAAGATTTCTGAAATTTATTTAATTACTTAAATTGAACATTATCCAGAACTGTGAAAGGTGATGTCAGCATGACATCACCATGACGTTAGTAGGTCAAACCCAACTGACCAGAGTCAAACCTGGCCTATGGGTCCAGCGGGACCCACCTGTCATGGACTAACACTAACTAAACAGGGTTAATTAGATTAGTTAATTGATTAGGTTAATTAAACACAATTAATTAAGTTAATTAATTTATTTATTTATTTTAAAAACCCTTTTAAGGGG
>NC_041385.1:484092876-484111488 GCF_002162155.2 Triticum dicoccoides
GCCTGGTGGGCCGGTTGGCCACCTGGGCTAGTTGGACCAGAGGGGTGCTTCCCTTTTCTTTAAAAAAAAATTAAAATAGAGAGAGGAAAAGATTTATTTGAGCATCCAAAGGATTTAGGAAAAATATGGGACTTGGCTCATTAATTCCTCCACATTTTTAGGTATTGCCACAAATAGTTTGGAGGCAAGAGGAATTGACTAGGAATTTTGGAAATTGGGAATGGCATATTTAAATGCTGCTAGAACACTAATTAATTTCCAGGGGCAATTCGGGAACTCCAATGATTTTGGTTTTAATAGGAAAAATACTTAGAGAGTATTTGTCATATTGTGAACTATTTTGATTGCATGAATGAAGAAGCAAATATTTGACATGCAATTTGAATTTGAATTTGAAGCAGATTTTTGACAAGTGGCATTTTGGCATGATGACATGACCTTTATTAGGGGGATATTACTATAGTGTGATACTGGGGATGTTACTGTTGGAAATATGCCCTAGAGGCAATAATAGAAGTGTTATTATTATATTTCTTTGTTCATGATAATAGTCTTTTATTCATGCTATAACTGTATTATCCGGAAATCGTAATACACGTGTGAATACATAGACCACAATATGTCCCTAGTGAGCCTCTAGTTAACTAGCTCGTTGTGATCAACAGATAGTCATGGTTTCCTGGCTATGGACATTGGATGTCGTTGATAACGGGATCACATCATTAGGAGAATGATGTAATGGACAAGACCCAATCCTAAGCCTAGCACAAAGATCGTGTATGTTTGCTAGAGCTTTGCCAATGTCAAGTATATTTTCCTTAGACCATGAGATTGTGCAACTCCCGGATACCGTAGGAATGCTTTGGGTGTACCAAACGTCACAACGTAACTGGGTGGCTATAAAGGTGAATTACAGGTATCTCCGAAAGTGTCTGTTGGGTTGGCACGAATCGAGACTGGGATTTGTCACTCCGTGTAAACGGAGAGGTATCTCTGGGCCCACTCAGTAGGACATCATCGGAATGTGCACAATGTGACCAAGGGGTTGATCACGGGATGATGTGTTACGGAACGAGTAAAGAGACTTGCCGGTAACGAGATTGAACAAGGTATCAGTATACCGACGATCGAATCTCGGGCAAGTAAAATACCGCTAGACAAAGGGAATTGTATACGGGTTCGATTGAGTCCTTGACATCGTGGTTCATCCGATGAGATCATCGTGGAACATGTGGGAGCCAACATGGGTATCCAGATCCCGCTGTTGGTTATTGACCGGAGAACGTCTCGGTCATGTCTACATGTCTCCCGAACCCGTAGGGTCTACACACTTAAGGTTCGGTGACGCTAGGGTTATAAAGGAAGCTTGTATGTGGTTACCGAATGTTGTTCGGAGTCCCGGATGAGATCCCGGACGTCAGGAGGAGTTCCGGAATGGTCCGGAGATAAAGATTTATATATGGGAAGTCCTGTTTTGGTCACTGGAAAAGTTTTGGGTTTTTCCGGTAACGTACCGGGACCACCGGGAGGGTCCCGGGGGTCCACCAAGTGGGGCCACCAACCCCGGAGGCTTGCATGGGCCTAGAGTGGAAAGGGACCAGCCCTAGAGTGGGCTGGTGCGCCTCCCACCCTTGCCTAAGGCGCAACTAGGAGGGGAGAGGGGAAACCCTAGGCGCAGATGGGCCTATAGGCCCACCCTAGGGCGCGCCCCCTCTCTTCCCCCTCTTGGCCGCCCCTCCAAGTCCCATCTAGGGCTGGCCGCCGCCCCCTAGGGGTGGAAACCTAGGTGGGGGCGCAGCCCCCCCTTCCCCTATATATATCGGAGGCATTGGAGCAGCCCAAGACGATGAAAACTTCTCCCTCTTGGTGCAGCCCTGCCTCTCTTCCACCTCCTCCTCTCCCGCAGGTGCTTGGCGAAGCCCTGCAGGATTGCCACGCTCCTCCACCACCACCACGCCGTTGTGCTGCTGCTGGTTGGACTCTTCCTCAACCTCTCCCTCTCTTCTTGCTAGATCAAGGCGTGGGAGACGTCACCGGGTTGTACGTGTGTTGAACGCGGAGGTGCCGTCCGTTCGGCACTAGGATCTCCGGTGATTTGAATCACGACGAGTACGACTCCTTCAACCCTGTTCTCTTGAACGCTTCCGCTTAGCGATCTACAAGGGTATGTAGATGCACTCTCCTTCCCCTCGTTGCTGGTTTCTCCATAGATAGATCTTGGTGACACGTAGGAAAATTTTGAATTTCTGCTACGTTCCCCAATAGTGGCATCATGAGCTAGGTCTATTGCGTAGATTCTTTGCACGAGTAGAACACAAAGTAGTTGTGGGCGTTGATTTTGTTCAATATGCTTACCGTTACTAGTCCAATCTTGTTTCGACGGTATTGTGGGATGAAGCGGCCCGGACCGACCTTACACGTACTCTTACGTGAGACAGGTTCCACCGATTGACATGCACTTGGTGCATAAGGTGGCTAGCGGGTGCCAGTCTCTCCCACTTTAGTCGGAACGGATTCGATGAAAAGGGTCCTTATGAAGGGTAAATAGCAATTGGCATATCATGTTGTGGTTTTGCGTAGGTAAGAAACGTTCTTGCTAGAAACCCATAGCAGCCATGTAAAACATGCAAACAACAATTAGAGGACGTCTAACTTGTTTTTGCAGGGTATGCTATGTGATGTGATATGGCCAAGAAGAATGTGATGAATGATATGTGATGTATGAGATTGATCATGTTCTTGTAATAGGATTCACGACTTGCATGTCGATGAGTATGACAACCGGCAGGAGCCATAGGAGTTGTCTTTATTTTTGTATGACCTGCGTGTCATTGAAGAACGCCATGTAAATTACTTTACTTTATTGCTAAACGCGTTAGCCATAGAAGTAGAAGTAGTCGTTGGCGTGACAACTTCATGAAGACACGATGATGGAGATCATGATGATGGAGATCATGGTGTCAAGCCGGTGACAAGATGATCATGGAGCCCCGAAGATGGAGATCAATGGAGCTATATGATATTGGCCATATCATGTCACAACTATATAATTGCATGTGATGTTTATTATGTTTATGCATCTTGTTTACTTAGGACGACGGTAGTAAATAAGATGATCCCTTACAAAATTTCAAGAAGTGTTCTCCCCTAACTGTGCACCGTTGCTACAGTTCGTCGCTTCTAAGCACCACGTGATGATCGGGTGTGATGGATTCTTATGTTCACATACAACGGGTGTAAGACAGTTTTACACAGCGAAAACACTTAGGGTTAACTTGACGAGCCTAGCATGTACAGACATGGCCTCGGAACACGGAGACCGAAAGGTCGAGCATGAGTCGTATAGTAGATACGATCAACATGAAGATGTTCACCGATGATGACTAGTCCGTCTCACGTGATGATCGGACACGGCCTAGTTGACTCGGATCATGTAATCACTTAGATGACCAGAGGGATGTCTATCTGAGTGGGAGTTCATAAGATGAACTTAATTATCCTGAACATAGTCAAAAGATCTTTGCAAATTATGTCGTAAGCTCGTGCTTTAGTTCCACTATTTAGATATGTTCCTAGAGAAAATATAGTTGAAAGTTGATAGTAGCGATTATGCGATCAGTAGAAAGCTTATGTCCTTAATGCACCGCTCAGTGTGCTGAACCCCAAACATCGTTTGTGGATGTTGTGAACATCGGACATACACGTTTTGATAACTACGTGATAGTTCAGTTAAATGGTTTAAGTAGAGGCACCAAAGACGTTTTCGAAACATCGCGGAACATATGAGATGTTTCGAGGGCTGAAATTGGGATTTCAGGCTCGTGCCCACGTCAAGAGGTATGAGACCTCCGACGATTTTTCTTAGCCAGCAAACTAAGGGAGAAAAGCTCAATCGTTGAGCTTGTGCTCAGATTGTCTGAGTGCAACAATCACTTGATAGTGATGTTTCTCCAAAGTCATTGCCACCAAGCTGCTAGAGCTTCGTGATGAACTATAACATATCAGGGATAGATATGATGATCCTTGAGGTATTTGTGATGTTTGACACCGCGAAAGTAGAAATCAAGAAGGAGCATCAATTGTTGATGGTTGGTGAAACCACTAGTTTCAAGAAGGGCAAGGGCAAGAAGGGATACTTCATGAAACGACAAATCAGCTGCTGCTCTAGTGAAGAAACCCAAGGTTGAACCCAAACCCGAGACTAAGTGCTTCTGTAATAAAGGGGACAACCACTGGAGCAGCATTACCCTAGATACTTGGTAGATGAGAAGGCTGGCAAGGTCGATAGAAGTATATTGGATATACATTATGTTAATGTGTACTTTACTAGTACTCCTAGTAGCACCAGGGTATTAGATACCGGTTCGGTTGCTAAGTGTTAGTAACTCGAAATAAAAGCTACGGAATAAACGGAGACTAGCTAAAGGTGAGCTGACGATATGTGTTGGAAGTGTTCCCAATGTTGATATGATCAAGCATCGCACGCTCCCTCTACCATCGAGATTGGTGTTTGCGTTGAGCATAGACATGATTGGATTATGTCTATTGCAATACCGTTATTCATTTAAGGAGAATAATAGTTACTCTATTTATGTGAATAATACCTTAAGTGGTCTTGCACCTGAAAATGGTTTATTGAATCTCGATCGTAGTGATACACATTTTCATGCCAAAAGATAGTAATGATAGTACCACTTACTTGTGGCACTGCCATGTAAGTCATAATGGTATAAAACGCATGAAGAAGCTCCATGTTGATGGATCTTTGGACTCACTCGTTTTTGAAAAGTTTGAGACATGCGAACCATGTCTATTGGTGTATACGCATGAAGAAACTCCATGCAGATGGATCGTTTGGACTCACTTGATTTTGATTCACTTGAGATATGCAAATCATACCACATAGGCAAGATGACTGAAAAAGCCTTGGTTTCAGTAAAGATGGAACAAGATAGCAACTTGTTGGAAGTAACACATTTTGATGTGTGCAGTCCAATGAGTGCCGAGGCATGCAGTGAATATCGTTATGTTCTTACTTCACAGTTGATTCGAGTAGATGTTGAGAATATTTACTTGATGAAACACAAGTCTGAATTATTGAATGGTTCAAGTAATTTCAGAGTGAAGTTGAAGATCATTGTGACAAGAGGATAAAATGTCTATGATATGATCATAGAGATGAGTATCTGAGTTACGAGTTTTGGCACACAATTAAGACATTGTGGAAATTATTTCACAATTAATACCGCCTGGAACACCATAGTGTGATGGTGTGTCCGAACATCATAGTAGCACCCTATTGGATATGGTGCGTACCATGATGTCTCTTATCGAATTACCACTATTGTTCATGGGTTAGGCATTAGAGACAACCACATTCACTTTAAATAGGGCACCACGTATTTCCGTTGAGATGACACCGTATGAATTATGGTTTAGAGAAACCTAAGTTGTCGTTTCTTAAAGGTTTGGGGCTGCGACGCTTATGTGAAAAAGTTTCAGGTTGATAAGCTCGAACCCAAAGCGGATAAAATGCATCTTCATAGGACACCCAAAACAGTTGGGTATACCTCCTAATTCAGATCCGAAAGCAATAAGGATTGTTTCTTGAATCGGGTCCTTTCTCGAGGAAAAGTTTGTCTCGGAAAGTTGAGTGGGAGGATGGTGGAGACTTGATATGGTTATTGAACCATCACTTCAACCAGTGTGTATCAGGGCACAGGAAGTTGTTCCTATGGCACCTACACCAATTGAAGTAGAAGCTTATGATAGTGATCATGAAACTTCAGATCAAGTCACTACCGTACCTCGTAGGGTGACAAGGATGCGTACTACTTCAGAGTGGTACGGTGATCCTGTCTTGAAGGTCATGTTGCTAGACAACAATGAACCTACGAGCTATGGAGAAGCGATGGTGGGCCAAAATTCCGACAAATGCCTAAGAAACCATGAAATCCAAGATAGGATCCATGTATCAGAACAAAGCATGGACTTTGGTGGACTTGCCCAATGATCTGCAAGCCATTGAGATAAATGGATCTTTAAGAAGAAGACGGACGTGGATGGTAATGTCACCGTCTATGAAGCTCGACTTGTGGCGAAGAGTTTTTTTCCACAAGTTCAAGGAGTTGACTACGATGAGATTTTCTCATCCGTAGCGATGCTTAAGTCCGTCGGAATCACGTTAACATTAGCTGCATTTATGAAATCTGGCAGATGGATGTCAAAACGAGTTTCCTTACTAGTTTTCGTAAGGAAAGGTTGTATGTGATACAATCAGAAAAGTTTTGTCAATCCTAAGGGATGCTAAAAGGTATGCTGGCTCTAGCGATCCTTCTAAGGACTGGAGTAAGCATCTCGGAGTTGGAATGTGCACTTTGATAAGATGATCAAAGATTTTGGGTTTATACAAAGTTTATGAGAAACTTGTATTTCCAAAGAAGTGAGTGGGAGTACTATAGAATTTCTGATGAGTATATGTTGTTGACATATTGTTGATCAGAAATGATGTAGAATTTCTAGAAAGCATATAGGGTTATTTGAAAGTGTTTTTCAATGGAAAGCCTGGATTAAGCTACTTGAACATTGAGCATCAAGATCTATAAGGATAGATCAAAACGCTTAATGGTACTTTTCAAATGAGCACATACCTTGACATGATCTTGAAGGTGTTCAAGATGGATCAGTCAAAGAAGGAGTTCTTGCCTGAGTTGTAAGGTATGAAGTTAAGACTTAAAGCTCGACCACGGCAGAATAGAGAGAAAGGACGAAGGTCGTCCCCTATGCTTAAGACATAGACTCTACAGTATGCCATGCTGAGTACCGCACCTGAAGTGTGCCTTGCCATGAGTCAGTCAAGGGGTACAAGAGTGATCCAAGAATGGATCACAGGACAGCGGTCAAAGTTATCCTTAGTAACTAGTGGACTATGGAATTTTCTCGATTATGGAGGTGGTAAAAGAGTTCGTCGTAAAGGGTTACGTCGATGCAAGCTTGACACCTATCCGGATAGCTCTAAGTAGAGATACCGGATACGTATAATGGAGCAACAATTTAGAATAGCTCCAAGTAGAACAGTTATTTGGAATAGCTCCAAATAGAGCGTGGTAGCTGCATCTAGGAGATGACATAAAGATTTGTAAAGCACACACGGATCTGAAAGGTTCAGACCCGTTGACTAAAACCTCTCTTGCAAGCAAAACATGATCAAACCCCAGAACTCATTGAGTCTTAATCACATGATGATGTGAACTAGTTTAGTGACACTAGTAAACTCTTTGGATGTTGGTCACATGGCGATGTGACCTGTGAGTGTTAATCACATGGCGATGTGAACTAGATTATTGACTCTAGTGCAAGTGGGAGACTGTTGGAAATATGCCCTAGAGGCAATAATAGAAGTGTTATTATTATATTTCTTTGTTCATGATAATAGTCTTTTATTCATGCTATAACTGTATTATCCAGAAATCGTAATACACATGTGAATACATAGACCACAATATGTCCCTAGTGAGCCTCTAGTTAACTAGCTCGTTGTGATCAACAGATAGTCATGGTTTCCTGGCTATGGACATTGGATGTCGTTGATAACGGGATCACATCATTAGGAGAATGATGTGATGGACAAGACCCAATCCTAAGCCTAGCACAAAGATCGTGTAGTTCGTTTGCTAGAGCTTTGCCAATGTCAAGTATCTTTTCCTTAGACCATGAGATTGTGCAACTCCCGGATACTGTAGGAATGCTTTGGGTGTACCAAACGTCACAATGTAACTAGGTGGCTATAAAGGTGCATTACAGGTATCTCCAAAAGTGTCTGTTGGGTTGGCACGAATCGAGACTGGGATTTGTCACTCCGTGTAAACGGAGAGGTATCTCTGGGCCCACTCGGTAGGACATCATCAGAATGTGCACAATGTGACCAAGGGGTTGATCACGGGATGATGTGTTACGGAACGAGTAAAGAGACTTGCCGGTAACGAGATTGCACAAGGTATCGGTATACCGACGATCGAATCTCGGGCAAGTAAAATACCACTAGACAAAGGGAATTGTATACGGGATCGATTGAGTCCTTGACATCGTGGTTCATCCGATGAGATCATCGTGGAACATGTGGGAGCCAACATGGGTATCCAGATCCCGCTGTTGGTTATTGACCGGAGAACGTCTCGGTCATGTCTACATGTCTCCCGAACCCGTAGGGTCTACACACTTAAGGTTCGGTGACGCTAGGGTTATAAAGGAAGCTTGTATGTGGTTACCGAATGTTGTTCGGAGTCCCGGATGAGATCCTGGACGTCACGAGGAGTTCCGGAATGGTCCGGAGATAAAGATTTATATATGGGAAGTCCTGTTTTGGTCACCGGAAAAGTTTCGGGTTTTTCCGGTAACGTACCGGGACCACCGGGAGGGTCCCGGGGGTCCACCAAGTGGGGCCACCAACCCCGGAGGCTTGCATGGGCCTAGAGTGGAAAGGGACCAGCCCTAGAGTGGGCTGGTGCGCCTCCCACCCTTGCCCAAGGCGCAACTAGGAGGGGAGAGGGGAAACCCTAGGCGCAGATGGGCCTATAGGCCCACCCTAGGGCGCGCCCCCTCTCTCCCCCCTCTTGGCCGCCCCTCCAAGTCCCATCTAGGGCTGGCCGCCGCCCCCTAGGGGTGGAAACCTAGGTGGGGGCGCAGCCCCCCCTTCCCCTATATATATTGGAGGCATTGGAGCAGCCCAAGACGATGAAAACTTCTCCCTCTTGGTGCAGCCCTGCCTCTCTTCCACCTCCTGCTCTCCCGTAGGTGCTTGGCGAAGCCCTGCAGGATTGCTACGCTCCTCCACCACCACCACGCCGTTGTGCTGCTGCTGGTTGGAGTCTTCCTCAACCTCTCCCTCTCTTCTTGCTGGATCAAGGAGTGGGAGACGTCACCGGGTTGTACGTGTGTTGAACGCGGAGGTGCCGTCCGTTCGGCACTAGGATCTCCGGTGATTTGAATCACGACGAGTACGACTCCTTCAACCCCGTTCTCTTGAACGCTTCCGCTTAGCGATCTACAAGGGTATGTAGATGCACTCTCCTTCCCCTCGTTGCTGGTTTCTCCATAGATAGATCTTGGTGACACGTAGGAAAATTTTGAATTTCTGCTACGTTCCCCAACAATTACAAGTCTCCTCCACTACAAGAAATCTCATCCCGGGATTTAAGTGGGGAAGTAAAGGGTAACTTCAGGAGAACTGACCCTTATAGGGTAAATTATCCGGTGAACAATACAGGGAATGTGGTAGAAGTATCTTTCAAGTTGGAACTTAAGAAAACATCGAGAGCAAAGTATGAAGGTACAGTAGGAAGTTTCAAACGAATGGACAAACAATTGATACCTGATCAGAGTGTGAGAAGGGGGTTCAGAGCATCAGAATAGATCATCTCTCGGACGGTGGCTCGTGAATTACATATGAAGGCAAGTATGAGGAATAACTTTGGCAACAGGGGTGTACAGGAGAGTCAGGTTTCGATCATGTGGAGCTGCGGGTTATGGGCCCACCATGTGGATTAAAAGCAGGAAGGCGCTATCATTTTGCATGGTCATGATGGTAAGGCAGGTCAAAGGATAGCCTGTCAATTATGTTGGCAACAATGTTGGTACCAAGGGCGAGGGACGAAGAGAACCATTTCCCTGCTCGTAAGACGAGGCGGACCAGTAGGCAAAGTTCTCATTCATCGGTGGCTACCGGAATGTCATCAACAATAGTAACAAGGTCTCACTGACAAAGTTGTACATCGGGGTGTTTTATAAGCAGGGAATTATTTCTGCATATATCATATAGATCACAAGAAGGTTAAACAAACCCATGGAAAGGAAAATGAAATTATCGAATTAGTCAGACCAATGGAAAGGAAAATGTGTTTACACACAAGAATTAGGAGTATATCCTTCCCAAGGGGAAGCGGAGCAGGATATACATGATATGACAGCAAGTTCAAAAGCATTTAGTGTGACGCTCGGGTAATCAAGCTACAGTAACCCTGCGCTAATGATGCCACGTCACCTCGGTTACTGTTGGTAAACTCGTGTTAGTTCAAACGATTCAAATTCAAATTTAAAATATAGGCAAACGACAAAAGTTTTCAAATAATAAAACTAAAATGTTCTGGTTGTGCCAAATAATGCGTAGGTAATTATGGTGGAGAAACCACACTTGTATAAAATATGTAAATACTCAAAATGAATAAAATAGTAGCAAAAACAATTAGTTATACTCCTAATATATTTTTCCAAATACTAAAGTATTTTAATTCTTAGGTAGAACTTCTTAGAATAGTGGTTTATTTTAACACACTATTTTTGGAGCTATTGTCATGTTTTACTAAACCAAAAATAAAGTGTAACTGAAATAAAACTGAAAAGAATAATAAAAAAAACAAAAGGAAATAAAAGCCCCCCCCCCTCGCTGGGCCTCGGCCCAGCAGGCCATCGGGCCGCCAGGCCGGCCCAGCCGCGCCCCACACCCTCCCCCTTATCCACCCCACTGGGGGAAAACCCTAACCACCCACCCCACTTTCCCCACTCCTCCCTCTGCTTCCCCCGATCCAGATCGGATCGGGCGTCGACGCCCCTTGCTGCTCGCCCGACGCCACGCCTCGGCGGACCGCCTTCGCCGGAGCCGCCCACCGGGCCGCCCCGTCCTCATCCCCCTCCCCGATCCAGAACTGGTTCGGGGCACGACCTCGACGCCGCACCGAACCGCGATGCCCGCCGCTCGACCTCGGACCGCGCCGCCGGAGCCCCTCCCCCACCGGCCTGCTTCCCCGCCGCACGTCGTCCCCGGCATCCACTCCGAGCCCCGCTGCCCTGACCCTACTTCCTCCCCTGTGAGCCGCGCCCCTCCTCTCCTTCCTCTGTCCCGTTCCGGCCCGCGCCCGGACTTGCCCCTACACCGCGGTCGCCGCGTCCGGCCCGTGTGCCGCGCGCCCCTGGGGCATCCATGCCCCGCGCCCCGCCGCGCCTCTTCTCCCCTTCCTAGCGCGCCTCCTCGACCGGCTCCTCCTGCCGGCGGATCCCGGCGAGCCCCCGCGCTCCGGCCACGGCCACCGGCGCAAGCCGTGCGCCCACCCTTCGCACGCCCTCCCGTCGTCCACCCGCGCCCGCCGTGGCCTCTGCCACCCTCGCCCGCACTCGCCGGCGGCCACGCTGGCCGTGCCCGGCCGTAACTGGCCTGGGCCAGTGCCCAGTAGGGCTGGCGCCCGCAGTGCCCGTTCGGGCTATGCCCACGCCCGCGCCCGTTGACCCGCTAAGGCCTTTGGCCCACTGACAAAGGGGGCCCCACGCCCAGAATGATTCAAAAAAAAAGAGAAAATAATAATAATAATAAAATTAATTAATTAATTAATTAAGGAATTAATTAGGTTAATTAATTATAATTAGATTAACCTAATCACTAATTAACCTAATTAACTGTTAGTTAATTAAAACAGAGTATGACGATCGGGACCCACCTGTCAGGTTGACCAAGTCAACTACTGACGTCATGCTGACGTCATCATGACGTCAGCAGACACTATTCTGGATAATGTTGATTAAATTAATTAAATAAATTCTAAAAATGAATTAAACTTTAGAAAATCAATATAAAATAAACCGTAGCCCGGATGGAAAAACTTTATACATGAAAGTTGCTCAGAACGACGAGACGATTCCGGATACGCAGTCCGTTCATCCGCCACACACCCCTAACCTATCGAACTCGCAACTTTTCCCCTCCGGTTCATCTGTCCGAAAACGCGAAACACCGGGAATACTTTCCCGGATGTTTCCCCCCCTTCGTCGGTATCACCTACTACCGCGATTGGGCACACCTAGCATCGTTACTTGTCATGTCATGCATCGATATGCATTTGTTTGCATTGTATTCATTGTTTCTTCCCCCTCTTCTCTCCGGTAGACTACGAGACCGACGCTGCTGCTGCCCAGTTCGACTACGGAGTTGACGACCCCTCCTTCTTGCCAGAGCAATCAGGCAAGCCCCCCCCCTTGATCACCAGATATCGCCTATTCTACTCTATACTGCTTGCATTAGAGTAGTGTAGCATGTTACTGCTTTCCGTTGATCCTATTCTGATGCATAGCCTGACATTGTTGCTACACCTGTTGATACCTTACCTGCAATCCTAAATGCTTAGTATAGGATGCTAGTTTATCATCATTGGCCTTACATTCTTGTCAGCCTGCCTTGCTATACTATTGGGCCGTGATCACTCGGGAGGTGATCACGGGTATATACTATACATACATACATACTATACAGATGGTGACTAAAGTCGGGTCCGCTCAAAGAGTACCCGCGAGTGATTCACGGATTGGGGGCTGAAAGGACCTTTGTCCCGACGGCCCTCTGTGTGGATCTTTGTGGCGGAGCGACAGGGCAGGTTGAGACCGCCTAGGAGAGAGGTGGGCCTGGCCCTGGTCGGCGTCCGCGGTTGCTTCATAATAACACGCTTAACGAGATCTTGGTATTTGATCTGAGTCTGGCTACGAGCCTATACGCACTAACCATCTACGTGGGAGTAGTTATGGGTATCCCGACGTCGTGGTATCAGCTGAAGCACTTCAGACGTCAGCGACGGAGCGGCGCGCGCCGAATTGGACTGGAACGCCACTAGGCTAGGTCTGCTTTCGGCCGCGTACGCAACGTGCAGGTGTGCTATGGGCGATGGGCCCAGACCCCTGTGCGCTTAGGTTTAGACCGGCGTGCTGGCCTCTCTGTTGAGCCTAGGTGGGGCTGCGACGTGTTGATCTTCCGAGGCCGGGCATGACCCAGGAAAGTGTGTCCGGCCAAATGGGATCGAGCGTGTTGGGCTATGTGGTGCACCCCTGCAGGGAAGTTAATCTATTCGAATAGCCGTGATCTTCGGTAACAGGACGACTTGGAGTTGTACCTTGACCTTATGACAACTAGAACCGGATACTTAATAAAACACACCCTTCCAAGTTCCACAGACAACCCGGTGATCGCTTTTCTACAGGGCGATGAGGAGAGGATCGCCGGGTAGGATTATGCTATGCGATGCGACTGGAGATGCGCTTGGAGATGCTACCTGGATATGCTACTTGGAGATGCTACTTGGAGGACTTCAATCTACTCTCTTCTACATGCTGCAAGACGGAGGCTGCCAGAAGCGTAGTCTTCGACAGGATTAGCTATCCCCCCTCTTATTCTGGCATTCTGCAGTTCAGTCCACTGATATGGCCTCCTTACACATAAACCCATGCATATGTAGTGTAGTTCCTTGCTTGCGAGTACTTTGGATGAGTACTCACGGTTGCTTTCTCCCCCCTTTTCCCCCTTTCCTTTCTTTCTGGTTGTCGCAACCAGATGCTGGAGTCCAGGAGCCAGGAGCCAGCGTCGACGACGACTACTACATTGGAGGTGCCTACTACTACGTGCAGGCTGACGACGACGACCAGGAGTAGTTAGGAGGATCCCAGGCAGGAGGCCTGCGCCTCTTTCGATCTGTATCCCAGTTTGTGCTAGCCTTCTTAAGGCAAACTTGTTTAACTTATGTCTGTACTCAGATATTGTTGCTTCCGCTGACTCGTCTATGATCGAGCACTTGTATTCGAGCCCTCGAGGCCCCTGGCTTGTATTATGATGCTTGTATGACTTATTTATGTTTTAGAGTTGTGTTGTGTTATCTTCCCATGAGTCCCTGATCTTGATCGTACACATTTGCGTGCATGATTAGTGTACGATTGAATCGGGGGCGTCACAAGTTGGTATCAGAGCCAACTGCCTGTAGGAATCCCCCTTCCAACTCCTTGGCCGAAGTTGAGTCTAGTCATTGCAAAACTTTTACTAACTTGGCTGTGTGCCTTACGGGCCCACTTCGCCATTGGGTGGTATTAGGATATTTTACTCCTCGACCTATACTCTGGGACTCTGATCTCTCTACTATTCGTGTTAAATGAATTTGCTAACTCTAAGATTAGGATCTCGTGATCGCATCCACCCGAAGAGCCCCTTATTGCAGAGGATCACCTGCTACATCAGAAGATTCCGAAGATACTCTCTGATGTTCTCTCGAGACTTGTGCCCATCACTTTGGCTATTCCTGACCACTGATAAATCCGTACGGATAACTACTTACACTTGCCATTCATACGATCATCCCCCATTGATCTTGTTATTACAAGATACCCCGAAGTTTTCTCTATTGTTCCGAGAATACTTTGTGCCTACTGCCTAACAGTTCTTTGCCACATGAATACCACCTTCAAATAAATCCTCGCACTTGTCGAGTATCCGCTCATCCCCAGTTGTTCATGTGTTACACAAAAGTCTTCGAAATACCACCCAATATTCCGAAAATCCTCAGCAACCTATTGCTCTGGAATTTCTTGTTTGCTTTCATTATGATTAATCCCATAAGTATAGAAATCTTATTGACATTCCTTGTCATTATCATTTTGAGTCTGTTGACTCAGTATGTTGCGAATACACGCAATCATCATTGATCCTTATAAATTACCTTTCCGGCTGAGCTTCCATTCTTTTAACTGGAATTGGTTCTCGACCAATCCAATTGTCGTTGATCGTACCCTAAGGCTATTCAACTTATCCACCCCTAATCAGAGCATTGTTTCTGATCCCTTGATTTGGAAATCATAATTCCTTTGCATTTGACAATTGAGTTAGTCAGTTGTTTCTATAATCTGCTTCCTCTAGTTGAGTACCGATGCTCACGTCAGATCCCTTGTGGGCCACCAGATCCCTTGTTGGATTTTATCTGACAATGCCCTTCATATTCAATAACCTTATGGGCCTTTTCTCGGATACATAATGCCTTTGTTAAGTTGTATCCTCTGCTTGGCCAACCATGCTCTGCTTTCGGGCTTGTGTTATTTACTCTTGAAACTTGTGGTATATGTTTCTAAGAAGCCCCTATGGGTTGAACATATGCCTTCTCTAAACCGTGTGAACCCGAAAGTTTTCACGAGTCATACTCTTCTGGTGCTTCACCAGATAAAATTTCAACACTGCAACTTCATCGAACGTGAGAAGTGAATGAAAGGTTATGCATTGGAGAAGTGGGAGTCGACCTTGAACTTGTGTTCATGCCCATGGACACGATGTAGATCTTATCATTAAAGCTTCTCTTAAATTAATTATTCCCTTGGTATAAGTACATCTTATCTCTGGGATCTGGCCTTTTGCAATCGTGGTTCCGACCATGATCTCCTTTAAATACCATTTCTCGTGCATGTTTAAGCACTTATCTTCTTTAGAGCAATTACCTTAGTCCAAACTCTACTTTGATCTGTCGTCGAGTATTACCCCCCGGTATCTCGAGATTATCATGGAACTGCATAAATTCTTATGAGTTCTTCATGAAGTGCTACATTCTCACTGATTCCAATTTTTTCATGGACTCTTAGTTATTAAACACTCAAAGACACCGATAACTAACTCGAGTCCGCACCGCGATTAAACAACTCTTGGTAACCTTCATTACTTACGAGTTTGTACTCGATCACGTCATTCCTAGCCTGATTGGCTATATCATTATCGTGCTAAATTTTAATTGTGCTACCGGGTCCTTCTTCCCGGAGCATAAATTTCGACGGTGAGCTAATCTTACAATCGATCTTCCTCGTCATATCGTTTGTCCTTGAACAACAAGCTTGGTTTCGAGTTTGTGACATAACCATGGTTCCAATAACCTTTCGCTTCATCATTCGTTTGACTGATGTCATCACCGATCGATTACATCTTCATGAAATCTCTCGACAATTGTGTCGTGATCATCAACATTCTGAGCTCATCCATGATATCAATTGAATTCATGATGAGAAATACCATCCTTGCCCTTGGTGAATTGTATTATCATCGACCACTTTATGGCCTTCCCACCAACACAAGCTTGTTCATGCTTGGTGTTATACCTTGAGTTCCTTGCTACCCAGCATTTGATCTTCCTTACCTCGGAAGTATTACCATCTCTTTTTGTCAAGAATGTGGTGGGAATTTCACCACCTCTTAAGAATTCTTGATATCAAAATGCTTCTTGCCATCTTCGTTCATTTCTTGGTCCCCGTGTTAACAAGTGAACGGTGTTGTTTGGATTCTTTCCTTCTAGCAACCCTAAATTCTTTTGAAGTTAATGGTCGAAAGTTCATTCTTAGGCTATTGACTATTGAATCACCATTCTGACGTTGGTTGTGCAACCCAACCCATATTTCGGGTGCACCTTTCAACCAATGTTTAATTGTGTATGTTTTCCTCAAGCATACATCATTATACCATTTGATCTGACAAATGTTATCTCTTTGTTCACATAATTGTGGAAATCCATCTTTTGTTAATCTCGATGAATTGTCGCTGATTCTACCAGCCACCTCCTCATCCTCTCATTGGTTTACCGATGAACTCTTGTTTCGGAACTGGCTTCCATGGTTCATCTCCCGAGAATCTTCGATGTCATCTCGTCAATTTGTATCACACCTTTTCTCCTCAAGCATCGTGAGCTTGAGGTATCATGACACCAATCGGATCTGAATCTCGGTCAGATATGATGGTAGGGACAACTTTCCAAGAGTTATGATGTTGGTCCTTTGATGACCTAGTAACATGATGTCATGCCTAGCACCCCCCCCTGAGTGGAGGACCTATTGTTGTAGTATCCTTTTTAGCAAGTTTAGCCATTCTTCCATGAGGAAATTGTAAGACTTATTCTACAAGTTATTCCTGATGGATCCTTCGTGTTTCCAAAGTCTGATCTTCACCTGAAGACCATGTCAATGCTATCTCGAAGCATGTCAATGGTACTCCGATTTTCAACAGGAACATTTGAAGCACGATGCTAAATTTTATTTATCACTTATCCTAACACCGTTGTATGGGTAATATCATGAGATTCCTTCCCCCTTACCTAAATGGTTTTCTACTTTATATCCTGTCATGGATATCTTGCTCTGCTTGTCCTTGGGAAGGATATACCCTCGAAAAATATGTTTAAACATATTTTCCTTTCCATTGTTCTGTTTAATCTGATGATCATATTTTCCTTCCATTGGTTTGTTTAAACCTTTTCTATGATCTATATGATATAAGCAGTAATAATCCACTGCTTGTGCAAACGCCTCGATGTACAACTCTGTCGGTAAGACCTTGTTACTATTGTTGATGACATTCCGGTAACCACCGATGGACGGGAACCTTGCCTATTGGTCCGCCTCGTTTCTACGAGCAGAAAAATGGTTCTCTTCGTCCCTCGCCCTTGGTACCTATGTTGTTGCCGACATGACCCATGGACTCTCCTCTGACATGCCTTGCTTACATGATTGTGCAAGACCTCACCGCCTTTCCTACTTTTAACCCACATGGTGGGCCCATAACCCACAGTTCCACAGGATCGAAACCTGACTCTCCTGTACACCCTGTTGTCAGAGTTATTCCTCGTGCTTGACTATGTATGTAATTCACGGGCCACTTACCTGTTGATCTATTCTGGTATCGGACACAATACTTATTCCCGTTGCTCTGAACCCCTTTCGCACTCTGCTTCAGGCAATGAACGATTGCCTATCCGCTTGAAACTTCTTATCGCACTGTCTTACTTTGCTCTCGATGTGTGTCATTGTTCAACTCGAGAGATACTCATAAGTTCATTCTTGGGATACCCCCAGATGAATTTCCCTTATAACATCCTATCATTGTAGAGCTGCCCCTTACCTATTCGTAAGTATGATGGAGTTCCCTGAAGAAAGGACGACAACTTCATCATGATGCTTTGGAATAAAGAAATGAAGACATCAACGAAAGGGATCAACCTCTTCGAAAGGGCAGCCAAGACCGTGAAGACTCGTTAGGTTTTTCGCTACCAACACCTTCCCCCCCCCCCTTACTCCACCGCTTAAATCTCGGGACGAGATTTCTTGTAGTGGAGGAGAATTGTGACGCCCGGGTAATCAAGCTACAGTAACCCTGCGCTAATGATGCCACGTCACCTCGGTTACTGTTGGTAAACTCGTGTTAGTTCAAACGATTCAAATTCAAATTTAAAATATAGGCAAACGACAAAAGTTTTCAAATAATAAAACTAAAATGTTCTGGTTGTGCCAAATAATGCGTAGGTAATTATGGTGGAGAAACCACACTTGTATAAAATATGTAAATACTCAAAATGAATAAAATAGTAGCAAAAACAATTAGTTATACTCCTAATATATTTTTCCAAATACTAAAGTATTTTTATTCTGAGGTAGAACTTCTTAGAACAGTGGTTTATTTTAACACACTATTTTTGGAGCTATTGTCATGTTTTACTAAACCAAAAATAAAGTGTAACTGAACTAAAACTGAAAAGAATAATAAAAAAACAAAAGGAAATAAAAGCCCCCCCCCCTCGCTGGGCCTCGGCCCAGCAGGCCATCGGGCCGCCGGAGCCCCTCCCCCACCGGCCTGCTTCCCCGCTGCACGTCGTCCCCGGCATCCACCCCGAGCCCCGCTGCCCTGACCCTACTTCCTCCCCTATGAGCCGCGCCCCTCCTCTCCTTCCTCTGTCCCGTTCCGGCCCGCGCCCGGACTTGCCCCTACACCGCGGTCGCCGCGTCCGGCCCGTGTGC
>NC_041385.1:484111738-484231517 GCF_002162155.2 Triticum dicoccoides
TCTTCTCCCCTCCCTAGCGCGCCTCCTCGACCGGCTCCTCCTGCCGGCGGATCCCGGCGAGCCCCCGCGCTCCGGCCACGGCCACCGGCGCAAGCCGTGCGCCCGCCCTTCGCACGCCCTCCCGTCGTCCACCCGCGCCCGCCGTGGCCTCTGCCACCCTCGCGCGCACTCGCCGGCGGCCATGCTGGCCGTGCCCGGCCGTAACTGGCCTGGGCCAGTGCCCAGTAGGGCTGGCGCCCGCAGTGCCCGTTCGGGCTATGCCCACGCCCGCGCCCGTTGACCCGCTAAGGCCTTTGGCCCACTGACAAAGGGGGCCCCACGCCCAGAATGATTCAAAAAAAAGAGAAAATAATAATAATAATAAAATTAATTAATTAATTAATTAAGGAATTAATTAGGTTAATTAACTATAATTAGATTAACCTAATCACTAATTAACCTAATTAACTGTTAGTTAATTAAAATAGAGTATGACGATCGGGACCCACCTGTCAGGTTGACCAAGTCAACTACTGACGTCATGCTGACGTCATCATGACGTCAGCAGACACTATTCTGGATAATGTTGATTAAATTAATTAAATAAATTCTAAAAATGAATTAAACTTTAGAAAATCAATATAAAATAAACCGTAGCCCGGATGGAAAAACTTTATACATGAAAGTTGCTCAGAACGACGAGACGATTCCGGATACGCAGTCCGTTCATCCGCCACACACCCCTAACCTATCGAACTCGCAAATTTTCCCCTCCGGTTCATCTGTCCGAAAACGCGAAACACCGGGAATACTTTCCCGGATGTTTCCCCCCCTTCGTCGGTATCACCTACTACCGCGATTGGGCACACCTAGCATCGTTACTTGTCATGTCATGCATCGATATGCATTTGTTTGCATTGTATTCATTGTTTCTTCCCCCTCTTCTCTCCAGTAGACTACGAGACCGACGCTGCTGCTGCCCAGTTCGACTACGGAGTTGACGACCCCTCCTTCTTGCCAGAGCAATCAGGCAAGCCCCCCCCCCTTGATCACCAGATATCGCCTATTCTACTCTATACTGCTTGCATTAGAGTAGTGTAGCATGTTACTGCTTTCCGTTGATCCTATTCTGATGCATAGCCTGACATTGTTGCTACACCTGTTGATACCTTACCTGCAATCCTAAATGCTTAGTATAGGATGCTAGTTTATCATCATTGGCCCTACATTCTTGTCAGCCTGCCTTGCTATACTATTGGGCCGTGATCACTCGGGAGGTGATCACGGGTATATACTATACATACATACATACTATACAGATGGTGACTAAAGTCGGGTCCGCTCGAAGAGTACCCGCGAGTGATTCACGGATTGGGGGCTGAAAGGACCTTTGTCCCGACGGCCCTCTGTGTGGATCTTTGTGGCGGAGCGACAGGGCAGGTTGAGACCGCCTAGGAGAGAGGTGGGCCTGGCCCTGGTCGGCGTCCGCGGTTGCTTCATAATAACACGCTTAACGAGATCTTGGTATTTGATCTAAGTCTGGCTACGAGCCTATACGCACTAACCATCTACGTGGGAGTAGTTATGGGTATCCCGACGTCGTGGTATCAGCCGAAGCACTTCAGACGTCAGCGACGGAGCGGCGCGCGCCGAATTGGACTGGAACGCCACTAGGCTAGGTCTGCTTTCGGCCGCGTACGCAACGTGCAGGTGTGCTATGGGCGATGGGCCCAGACCCCTGTGCACTTAGGTTTAGACCGGCGTGCTGGCCTCTCTGTTGAGCCTAGGTGGGGCTGCGACGTGTTGATCTTCCGAGGCCGGGCATGACCCAGGAAAGTGTGTCCGGCCAAATGGGATCGAGCGTGTTGGGCTATGTGGTGCACCCCTGCAGGGAAGTTAATCTATTCGAATAGCCGTGATCTTCGGTAACAGGACGACTTGGAGTTGTACCTTGACCTTATGACAACTAGAACCGGATACTTAATAAAACACACCCTTCCAAGTTCCACAGACAACCCGGTGATCGCTTTTCTACAGGGCGACGAGGAGAGGATCGCCGGGTAGGATTATGCTATGCGATGCGACTGGAGATGCGCTTGGAGATGCTACCTGGATATGCTACTTGGAGATGCTACTTGGAGGACTTCAATCTACTCTCTTCTACATGCTGCAAGACGGAGGCTGCCAGAAGCGTAGTCTTCGACAGGATTAGCTATCCCCCCTCTTATTCTGGCATTCTGCAGTTCAGTCCACTGATATGGCCTCCTTACACATAAACCCATGCATATGTAGTGTAGTTCCTTGCTTGCGAGTACTTTGGATGAGTACTCACGGTTGCTTTCTCCCCCCTTTTTCCCCTTTCCTTTCTTTCTGGTTGTCGCAACCAGATGCTGGAGTCCAGGAGCCAGGAGCCAGCGTCGACGACGACTACTACATTGGAGGTGCCTACTACTATGTGCAGGCTGACGACGACGACCAGGAGTAGTTAGGAGGATCCCAGGCAGGAGGCCTGCGCCTCTTTCGATCCGTATCCCAGTTTGTGCTAGCCTTCTTAAGGCAAACTTGTTTAACTTATGTCTGTACTCAGATATTGTTGCTTCCGCTGACTCGTCTATGATCGAGCACTTGTATTCGAGCCCTCGAGGCCCCTGGCTTGTATTATGATGCTTGTATGACTTATTTATGTTTTAGAGTTGTGTTGTGTTATCTTCCCGTGAGTCCCTGATCTTGATCGTACACATTTGCGTGCATGATTAGTGTACGATTGAATCGGGGGCGTCACATTTAGATAAAGGGAGCGAGGGAAGAATCATGATATTACCCATACAACGGTGTTTGGATAATAGATCAAGAAACATTCGGCAATGTGCTTCCAATGTTCTTGTAGATATTCGGAATACCTCAGTCATGCTTCGAGGTACCATTAACATGGTGTTCCAAGTAGGGGCTGGAGTTGAAGATCACAAGAAATACTCAAGGAACAATTGCAGGAATAGCAAGGAGTCCAAGGTATAACCAAGACATGATCAAACATGTGTTGGAAAGAAGACAAGGGGGTTGTCGATGATAACTCAAATCATCGAAGGTCAAGGATGGTATTTCTCATCATGAATTTAATTAATATCCTGGAAGAGCTCAGGATGTTGATGATGATCACGATACATTTGTCGAGAAATTTCATGAAGATGTAATCGATTGGCGATGACATCAAGTCAAAGGAATGATGAAGCAAAAGGTTATTGGAACCACAGGTATGGCACAAACTCGAAAACAAGCTTGTTGTTCAAGGTGAAATGATATGATGAGGAAGAGCGACGTATGCTTAGCTCATCGTCGAAAATTGTGCTCCGGGAAGAAGAACCAGGTAGCACAATTAAAATTTGGCACGATAATGATATAGCCGACCAGGATAGGATTGACTAGAAGGATTATTAAACTCGTAAGCAATGAAAATTACTTAGAGTTATTGAATCAGAGTGCGGAATCGATTCACTTATCGGTGTTCTCAGTTGACAAACAACCCAGAACCCTTGAAGTGACAAAGACAGGGGTAAGGTAGTACTCCATCAAAAGTTCATAAGATGTAGTGCAATGGCATGATATCCTCGAGATACCAGGGGTAATACTCGAAGGTAGATCATAATAGTGGTTGGCCAGGCGTATTGACCTGCAGAAGACAAGTGATTTAACTTGTCCAAGAAATGGGGCCAAAGAAGGACAATCATGGTCGGAACCACGGTTGCGAAGGATCAATTCAGTGATACCATATGAACTTATAACAAGGGGTGATTATTTTTACGAGTAGCTTCCATGATAAGTTCTACATCGGGTCCATGGGCATGAACACAAAGGTTCAAGGCCGACTCCCACTTCTTCAATGCATAACCTTTCATTCACTCCTCGTTTTCGAAGAATTTGTAGTGCGAAAGATTTATCTGGTGAAGCACCAGAAGAGTATGACTCACATCTCTTTCGAGTTCACACGGATTAGGGAAGGCATAGGTTCAGCCCGTAGAGGTATCTTAGGAACATATACCACTAAGTTCCAGAGCATATAACATCAGCTCAATAGCAGAGCATGGTTGAAAATAAGCAGATGATACAATTTATCAAAGGCATTATGTATCAGGGGAAGAACTCAAGGATTTGAGAATAGGCAGGAACGGTCAGATAATAATCCACCAAAGGATATGGCGGACCATAAAGAATCTGATGTGAGTATCAATGCTCAACGAGAAGAAGAAATAGTGCAAAGGCATCAGATTATAGAAGCAGCTGAATAGTTCGATGTTCAAGTTGAAGGGAACTAGGTGGACAATCAATTACAACATGCTTTGCCGAGATCCAACTCATGTCCATAATGATGTATGAGCAGGAAGGTCAAATTTCAGGGTTCGACTGATGATTGCGAGCAATCGCAACATAATGAATCAATAGGCTCGGGATGACAATGACAAAGGATGTTAATGAATATTACCGGACATATGGATTTAACCATAATGCAGGCAAACAAGATTTTAGGGAGCACTAGGCTGCACAGGATCTTCGGGAGATCGAATTGCATTCGAAGAATTTTGTGAGACATATGATCAACTGGGGATGAATGAATCCCCAATAAGTGTGAGGAGTTATTTGTAGGGTTATTCAGGTAGAAAAGAGCTGCAAGGCAGTCAAAAAAAAGGATTCTCGAAAGTCGAAGAATACTTTTGGGTATCTTGTAATAACAAGAACAACTAGGGAATGATTGTATGAATGGCAAGTGTATTTAGTTATCCATAGGGATTTATCGATGGAAGGGAATTGCAAAAGCGATGGACACGAGGGTCTCGGAAAAACATCAAAAAGTATCTTCGGAGTCTTCTGATGAACCAAACCATAATCTGGAATAAAGGGGCTCTTCGGGAGGAAGTAGTTACGAGATCCTAGTGTTAGAGTTAGCAAAATCATTTAACCCAAATAGAAGAGAGATCAGAGCCCCAGAGTAAAGACAGGAATAAAAGATCCTAATACCACCCGATTGATGTGGGCCCGTAAGCCACACAACAATGTTAGTAAAATAGTTTTCAAAGACTAGACTCAACTTCGGCCAAGGAGTTGGAAGGGGGGCTACCTACAGGCAGTCGACTCTGATACCAACTTGTGACGCCCTCGATTCAATCATACACTAGTCATACACGCAAATGTGTACGATCAAGATCAAGGACTCATGGGAAGATATCACAACACAACTCTAGACACAAACTAAAATAATACAAGATTTATATTACAAGCCAGGGGCCTCGAGGGCTCGAATACATAAGCTCGAAAACACAAGATTCAGTGGAAGCAACAATATCTGAGAACAGACATAAGTTAGACAAGTTTGCCTTAAGAAGGCTAGCACAAAAGTAACATCGATCAAAAAGGCAAGGCCTCCTGCCTGGGAGCCTCCTAACTACTCCTGGTCGTTAGCGGCCTCCACGTAGTAGTAGGCACCCTCAGTGTAGTAGCAGTCGTCGTCAAAGGTGGCGTCTGGATCCTAGGCTCCACCATCTGGTTGCAGCATCCAGGAAGAATGGAAAGAGGTGGAAAAAAGGGGAGCAAAGCAACCGCGAGTACTCATCCAAAGTACTCGCAAGCAAGGATCTACACTACATATGCAACATTATCAAAGAAAGGCTATATATGTGGACTGGGCTGCAGAAATGCTAGAATAGAGAGAAGGCCTAGTCCTATCGAAGACTAGCATCTTCTGGAAACCACCATCTTGCAGCAAATAGGAGGGAGTAGAGTAGCATAAAGTAAAGTAGTAGTAGTGTTATCAACCTCGGCCAGACATCCTTTCACGACTCCCTGCGAGAAAGTAATCCCAGAACCATACTATCCATTTCTCATCACAAGTATCCAGTTCTAGTTGTATCAATCGGGATACAACTCCAAGTGTCCGTTACCGTAGGACAGGCTATCGATAGATGTTTTCTTCCCTGCAGGGGTGCACCAACTTACCCACCACGCTCGATTAACTCCAGCCGGACACACTTTCCTGGGTCATGCCCGGCCTCGGCCAAACAATACGCCGCAACGAGACCTAGGCTTAATAGAGAGGTCAGCACGCCGGACTAAACCTATGCCCCCAGAGGTCATGGGACATCTCCCCGGGAACTCCTGCACGTTGCAAACACGACCGGTGAGCAGACCTAGCTACCTCCTTAAAAAAAGGCAGGTGCTTACCAGTCCAACCCGGCGTGCGCCGCTCAGTCGCTGACGTCTATTAAGCTTCGGCTGATGTATACGACGCAAAATGCCCATACTATGCCCACGTGATGGTTAGTGCTATCAGGCCAGAGGCCCCTCGGATCAAATATCCAAATCGTAGTGGATTAGGAACGCGCGGTAACAAGCAGAGACTCACGAAAAATGTGACCCTGTTGCCCCGTCTCGAGGACTTGCGGCAAGGGCTAAGAATGCCCTGCCACGCCTCGTAATTATCTCGTGGACACCTTCTAGGTCAACCCGACTCCACATCACTCGCAATTATGCTCGCGCGGGTACCCCTCAGGGTCGACCCGTCTTTAGTAACATGGTTCAGTGTAAAGTCATAGTAATCATAGTAACTGTGTGTCTAAACATCAAGGGGAAAACCCGAGGAATCACCCCTGGTGAATTCCACTTGATGTAATCATCAAGGTGAACGTAAGAGGAATCACCCCCGAGGTTCACACTTGAGGGGTTGCACGACAGAGTCGTATCGGAAGTGGTTAAGGAGGAATCACCCTCGATGACCACGACCGAATAGCTACACTACAGGGTTAACATCAGAAGTGTTGTAGAGGTCTCACCCTCGGCACTCGATAGTAACCCAGCAGTGTCGAGCAACTAAGGGGAAAGTGATGTGCGGTGCCGGGGCCTGATCTTCGATCATGTTGATCGGGTCTTCAATGATGAAGCAGGGGCAACAAGGACAATGTGGGGGTCACTGATGGATCACTAACCAACCTATACTAAGCAGTTTAGGATAAGCAGGTAAGGTAACAATAAGCAGGTTACAAAAGTAGGCTATGCATCAGAATAGGAGCAAACAATAACAATAGCAAAATCTAATGCAAGCATGAGAGAATGGAATGGGTGATATCGGGATGATCAAAGGGGGGGGCTTGCCTGGTTGCTCTGGCAAGGAGGGGTCATCGTCGACGTAGTCGATCACAGGGGCAACATCGGTCTCGGGGTCTACCGGAGAGAAAAGGGGGAAGAAACAGTAAATATAAAGCAAACATAGCATCACAAAGCATAACGTGGCAATAAGCTGTGCCGGGTGTGACCTAATGTATGGCTACACGATATAGGTAAAGGGGGAATTCAACCGGGAATGTATTCCCTGTTTCGGATCTATGTCAGACAGATGACCGGAGGGGGAATGTTCCTTGTTCAACCTACTAGGGGCATGTGACAGATGAACATACCGCGTATTCAAATTCGTCTTGTATTTCTGAGCAACTTTCATGTAGAAAACACTTTCATTCGAGTTACGGTTTATTTTATATGATTTATCAAAGTTTTAAAGATTTCTGAAATTTATTTAATTACTTAAATTGAACATTATTTAGAACAGTGAAAGTTGATGTCAGCAGGACATCACCATGACGTCAGCAGGTCAAACCCAGCTGACCAGAGTCAAACCTGGCCTGTGGGTCTAGCGGGACCCACCTGTCATAGACTAAGGCTAACTAAACAAGGTTAATTAGATTAGTTAATTCATTAGGTTAATTAAACACAATTAATTAAGTTAATTAAGTTAATTAATATTTTTATTTATGTATTTTAAAAACCTTTTTTAGGGGGGGGGGGCGGCTAGGCCAGGTGGGCCAGTTGGACCATAGGGGTGCTTCCCTTTTAAATAAATAAATAAAATACAGAGAGGAAAAGATTTATTTGAGCATCCAAAGGATTTAGGAAAAATATGGGACTTGGCCCATTAATTCCTCCACATTTTTAGGTATTGCCACAAATAGTTTGGAGGCAAGAGGAATTGACTAGGAATTTTGGAAATTGGGAATGGCATATGTAAATGCTGCTGGAACACTAATTAATTTCCAGGGGCAATTTGGGAACTCCAAAGATTTTGGTTTTAACATAAAAAATACTTTGAGAATATTTGTCATATTGTGAACTATTTTGATTGCATGAAAGAAGAAGCAAATATTTGACATGCAATTTGAATTTGAATTTGAAGCAGATTTTGGACAAGTGGCATTTTGGCATGATGATCATGATGACATGACCTTTATTAGGGGGGGTATTACTGTAGTGTGATGCTGGGGATGTTACAGCGTTGTCCGTGGCCTTCTTCTTGGCGGTGGTGTCTTCGACCATGGTGTCAATCAGGGGAAGTAGTGGAAGCAGAGGCGGACGGAGATGGGGACGGATCGGGAGCAGTCGCGTTGAGACGCTCCCCCAAAACCTTATTGCCGTTCTCCCGGGCAGGATCTCGAATGACAGGGTTCCGAAGGCACCTGCTTTCCCGACCAACCGTGCACGCGGTCGTCGGGAAGGGATCGCCGAAGGCAGCACAGTGAGTGGGACAGTAGATGACGGCTAGGGTTGTGCGAGAGGGACTGAGTGAACTGAGTTAGGGTTCACTCCATTGGACAACGCCTTCTTATATAGGCTTTCGGGTAAATGGGCCTGGCTCGGGCCCATGACCAAGTCCGCGAACAGGCCACGGTCCAACGTCTCGGACAGTGGCACTTCCATAAGCGACTCGTTAATTAATCCAAGATTAATTAACCATTCCTGACGGGCAAAAATAAGCTTCGGCTCGGCTCATTCCCGTAACCCGCGGCGCGCGCGCGTCGTGACGAGGTGAGGCGGGCAGCGGAGGAGGAAGAGCGCGCGTGTACAACTCCTGTTTCCAAGCTCCTAATAGCAAGTGGTGGAGCATCCCTTATAAAAAGGTCTTACTCTTCTTACTATAGCAGTATGGTACTAAAATTTCCACACTTTCCACCACTTGCCGTACACATTAATGAGCTTTAGAGATTAATCTGAGATTATTGTCTTATATGGACCTACGCCCATCCATAATCCAACACGGTGCACCTGGCCAGCCCATCTTGAGATGCCTTGACGCGAGGGTTCTCTAGTCTCGCTAAAACTATCTTAACGGGTGATACATGTTATCACTGGCGGGCTTACAAGACAAAAGAAAAAGTAAAGCCCAAGTCCCTCACAATCATCCAATTGTGCTTGTTTGGGTGGGTTACCTCACGTAGGCACAAATAGCCCACATGTTGGAATGAGACGTAGGGCTTTATGGGGAGCTCCTATACGGTGTTGCAAGCGCCCATTCGCGCTCCTGGCGCTCGAAGACGACGTGAGTGGGCCGACCCAGAAAACGCGCAGAGCAGTGAATGCAAATCTCACGGAAAACAGCAAGAAGAAATGGCTCTCAACAGGTTTCGAACTCACATGTATGCAGTTCACGTACGAGACCCACTAGCCACTCGAGCTACTTACCGTTAGTGATTAGTAACAGCAGCAACAGCGTAATAACAATGTCGCCGCGCTATTTTATTGCCAGAACCATCCATCTATTGTATCTCTTAAAATTTTGGAATTATTTGAAAAAATCGTGAATTTTAAAAAGTTCATGGATTTTGTAAAACAATCTTCATTTTGGAAGAAAAGTTTACAAGCCTGAAAAAGTTCATTGATTTTCAAAAAAAGTTCATCGAATTTCAAAAAATTCATCAAATTTGAAAAAAAAATCATCAGATTTGAAAAAAAAGTTCATCCAATTTTAAAATAAGTTCATCAATTTTGAAAAAAGTTCACCGAATTTTAGAAAAAGTTCATCAAATTTTGAAAAAGTTCACCGAATTTGAATCGATTTGCAAAAAAGATCATCAATTTTGAAAAAGAATCGTTCAATTTGGCAAAGGAAAAACGAATAAAAAAATCAAACAAAAAATAAATGAAAAAAAGGAAAAGAAGTACGAAGTAAAGAGTGAAGAAGATACAATTGAGCACATGAGGTGAGGCTGGTGGGGTGGTTAGTGCAGTGAATGAACGACGAGGAGATCACTGGTTTGACTACCACCGGCCGCACTTTATTTTTTTTGGTTTATACAAAAGAAAGAAAGGGGAGGATGGGCCGAGCCTAACTAGCTGCGCCGTTTGGGCACTTAAGCGTGATAGGATCCGCAGGCTTTATGAGTACTCGTAATCAACACTTGCTGCGCCATCTAACAAAATTGTCGCTCACACACATGTTCTTTTGGGCCGGCCAAGCAAAAAGCTTCTCGCTCGCTATTTTTTTGAGTTTGGACACGCCAACCAGGTTGACTATTGCCTAAAAAAGACTGTTGCCGAATTGACTTTCGAAAACATATTAAACCAAAAATATCACAAAAATTAAAAAAACACGAATTTGAAAGTTCAAAGTTTTCAAAAAAACATGTCACCTTTTTAAAAAAATCACATAATTTCAAAAAGGTTCACATATTAGAAAATAAAGTTCATGATTTTGAAATTATTCGCAAAAGTTCATGAATTTGAAAATGTTCACAATTCAGTCCAGTGGACGTAGCTCCCGCTTGCACAGCGTCTGGCCACTTTGGGTCTATAGTACGCAACCTTTCCTTACATTTTTGCAAAAGACTATATCCAGAATTCGAACCCGTGACCTCATGGTCACAAGGCAACAACTCTACCGTTGCAGCAAGGCTCCCCTTCAATTCTAAAAAGTTCATGAAATTTTAAAAGTCTGCAAAAATGAAAAAAGTTCATGAATTTAGAAAATCATAAAAATTCAGAAATACACAAAATAGTAAACTTAATGAATTGGAAAAAAGTTCACGAATTTGTAAAAAAAAATAATTTGAAAAAGTTCAAGCATTTAAAAAGAAAGGAAAGAGAAAAAGGGGGAAAAGCAGAAAAAAAAGAAACAAAAGGGAAAAAACAAAACCGAGTAAAACCCATGCTAACAAAACCCGCAAGTAAAAACGCGCAAAAAAACCCGGCAAAAATACGAAGAAAAGAAACCTACATGGCCGGCCCATTTCCACATACTGTTGAAGGGGTGTACGCGGGGTAGCGAAATTGCCTATACTAGCGTTAAGGCATTAAATAGGATCTGGATGGCTTTATCTCCATTTTTCAAGATAGTGCGTCTTCCGCTAAAGAAAGTGAGAAGTTGTTTTTCTTTTCAACATTCAGAAAATATGCGGCCTTTTGGGCGTTAGGTGACTGCGATAAAAAGAGAGTTTGTCTGAGAGCATGTACAATGGTGCTATCTTAGGAGTGTCACGTAGGATAGATGATGACATGGAGGAGAGAGAACTCATAAGAAAAGGCTTGTCTTTTCATATTTAAGAGAAGACAAGAGGTGATCTCTTAGCACAGTATGTCTCATCACATTTTTAGGAATTGCTAGTTATTGAAGATAAGGCTAAGAGATGACCTATTATAGACAAATTTTTTTATCATCTGTAAATCACATACAAGACTTAAGATAAAACTATCTTATCAACCATTATACATGTCCTTAGCTGTTTAAGGCGAGAGCAACCAAATGGAGGTTACCCTTTGCGGGGATCTCCAGGGTCGTTATTGGTGCTCTGTGAGTACACCACGTGGTGGGTCCAGCCACCGCCACATTGGGCATTTTCTCTGGATTTCTTTATTATTATTATTATTATTATTATTATTATTATTATTATTATTATTATTATGTAGGTGTTTTTGGGTTTTAGGTGCTTTTTTTTTCATTTTTGGCCTTTTGATTTTTGCCAGCTTTTCCCTATATTTCGAAGAGATAGAAAAAAAATTCACTTTTTTGCGCATTTTTTTTGCTTCCACAAGAAATACAGATTTGCTTCCGTGAGAAGTACAACTGTGCTTCTCTGAAAGTGGAAAACAATATGTACTTTCATGAAAAGCACATATTTTCTTCTCCTGATGGCACATATTTGCTTCCGTGAGAAGCACAATTATGCTTCTCGAAAAGAGAAAAAGATCTATGCTTCCACGATAAGCACATATTTACTTCTCGTGAAAGCACATATTTGCTTCCGTAGGGAACAAAAACTGTGCTTCCACAAGTAGAAGCATAAATTTACTTCACATGAGGGTACAGATTTGCTTCCGCAAGAAGAACAACTTGGCTTCTCGGAAAGAGAAAAAATTGTGCTTTCATAAGAAGCACATATTTGCTTCTCACAGATGCATAGGTTTGCTCCCCGAGAGAAGCACAATTGTGCTTCCCAAAAAGGAAAAAGAATATTAAAAAATCATCCTTCAGAATCCGGTTTTTTCATCTTTTTTTTCCATCATCCTTTTTTTGGTTGTTTGTTTTTTTGGTTTTTATTTTTTTTGTGTTTTTTTGGAAAACAATTTCATCGAAATCTATTAACATGTGATCTAATTTTGAAGATCGCAGGTGAGAAATCCAACGGTGAACATGGTTCAAAATTTGGGTGCATGGTTCAAGAGATAAAATGTTATAATAAACCAATCTACAAAAAAGAGAAAACTCCCAGGTTGCGACAGGTGTCGTATATGCAGTGTGCCACTTGTCACCGTCTGAGAAGATATGTGTGACCTTTGCAAGGAATAAACCTTAATTAGTGATTTTAGCTAAAGGCCTTTCAATAAAGAAAAAAATGTTTAAGGCCTTTAACTAATAAAACTTCTTAAGGCCTCTCATGATAGTTTGTATCATGGAAATATGGAATCGCCCCATGGTGAAATCAAGAGTAGTGAACTAAGAATATCTTCAGAGGTCCCTTGTGGTGAAACTAGGGGCTCAAGTCTTAGACTTGACAATAATGCTCACGTTTTTGTGAATTTATTCCAAGCTTTTTGGTAATGTTCACTCAGTGGAAGACGTCGCCCCCTTGACTATGAGGTTTATGTGGTGACTTTATCAGTCTTAAGATCTGACGACTAAGTCTCGAATGTGCTTGTAGAGGATAGAGTGTGTGCGCATTTGATACGTCTCCAACATATCTACAATTTTTTATTGTTCCATGCTATTATATTATCTATTTTGGATGTTTAATAGGCATTTATATGCTATTTTATATTATTTTTGGGACTAATCTATTAACTGAGGGCCCAGTGCCAGTTTTTTTTGCCTATTTTAGAGTTTTGCAGAAAAAGAATACTAAACGGAGTCCAAACGGAATGAAACCTTTGCGATGATCTTTCTTGGAATGAAAGCAAACCAGAAGACTTGGAGATGAAGTCGGAGACGCAACGAGGAAGCCACAAGGCAGGAGGGCGCGCCCAGGGGGGTAGGGCACGCCACCCACCCTTGTGGGCCCCTCGTGGCTCCCCTGACCTAGTTCCTTCGCCTATATATACTCTTATACCCTGAAAACATCCAGGAGAGCCATGAAACCACTTTTCCACCACCGCAACCTTCTATACCCGTGAGATCCCATCTAGGGGCCTTTTCCGACGTCCTGCCGGAGGGGGATTTGATCACGGAGGGCTTCTACATCAACACCATTACCTCTCCGATGAAGCGTGAGTAGTTTACCACAGACCTTCGGGTCCATAGTTATTAGCTAGTTGACTGCTTCTCTCTCTTTGATTCTCAATACCATGTTCTCCTCGATGTTCTTGGAGATCTATTTGATGTAATATTATTTTGCGGTGTTTTTGCCGAGATCCGATGAATTGTGGATTTATGATCAAGATTATCTTTGAATATTATTTGGTTCTTCTCTGAATTCTTATATGCATGATTTAATATCTTTGCAAGTCTTTTCGAATTATCGGTTTAGTTTGGCCTACTAGATTGATCTTTCTTGCAATGGGAGAAGTGCTTAGCTTTGGGTTCAATCTTGCGGTGTCCTTTCCCAGTGACAGTAGGGGTAGCAAGGCACGTACTGTATTGTTGCCATCGAGGATAAAAAGATGGGGTTTTCATCATATTGCTTGAGTTAATTCCTCTGTATCATGTCATCTTGCTTAATGCGTTACTCCGTTCTTTATGAACTTAATACTCTAGATGCATGCTGGATAGCGGTCGATGTGTGGAGTAATAGTAGTAGATGCAGGCAGGAGTCGGTCTACTTGACACGGACGTGATGCCTATGTTCAGGATCATTGCCTTAGATATCGTCATAACTTTGCACTTTTCTATCAATTGCTCAGCAGTAATTTGTTCACCCACCGTAATATTTGCTATCTTGAGAGAAGTCACTAGTGAAACTTATGGCCCCCGGGTCTCTTTTCCATATTATTGAATCTTGTTTACATCTTGTTAGTTTTCGATCTACTATTTTGCAATTTTTACTTTCCAATATATAAATCAAAAATAGCAAAAATATTTACTTTACCGTTTATCTATCTTTATCAGATCTCACTTTTGCAAGTGACAGTGAAGGGATTGACAACCCCTTTATCGCGTTGGGTGCAAGTTGTTGATTGTTTGTGCAGGTATTTGGTAACTTGTGCGTTGTCTCCTACTGGATTGATACCTTGGTTCTCAAAACTGAGGGAAATACTTACGCTACTTTGCTGCATCAAACTTTCCTATTCAAGGGAAAACTAACGCAAGCTCAAGAGGTAGCAAGAAGGATTTCTGGCACCGTTGCCGGGGGGATCTACGCCAAGTCAAGCCATACCAAGTACCCATCATAAACTCTTCTCCCTTGCATTACGTTATTCGCCATTCGCCTCTCATTTTCCTCTCCCCCACTTCTAAAACGATTTTCAAAAAACCTTTGCCTTTTTCTTCGCCCCTCTTTCGTTCGTATCTTTTCACTTGCTTCTTGTGTGCTTGTGTGTTGGATTGATTGCTTTGTCATGATGACTCAGGATAATGCTAAATTGTGTGACTTTTCCAACACCAACAACAATGATTTTATTAGCACTCCGATTGCTCCTACTACTAATGCTGAATCTTGTGAAATTAATGTCGGTTTGTTGAGCCTTGTTATGAAAGATCAATTTTCTGGCCTTCCTAGTGAAGATGTCGCATCCCATCTAAACAATTTCGTTGATTTATGCAATATGTAAAAGAAGAAAGATGTGGATAATGATATTGTTAAATAGAAGCTATTTCCGTTTTCGCTTATAGATCATGCTAAAACTTGGTTCTTATCTTTGCCTAAAAATACTATTGATTCATGGAATAAGTGTAAAGATGCTTTCATCTCTAAGTATTTTCCTCCCGCTAAGATCATCTCCCTTAGGAACGATATTATGAATTTTAAGCAACTTGATCATGAGCATGTTGCACAATGGGAGATGATGAAATTGATGATACGTAATTACCCTACACATGGTTTGAATTTGTGGATGATTATACAAAAAAATTATGCCGGATTGAATTTTTCTTCTAGAAATCTTTTAGGTTCGGCCGCGGGATGCACCTTTATGGAAATCACTTTAGGAGAGGCTACTAAGATCCTAGATAATATTATGGTTAATTATTCTCAATGGCACACCGAAAGATCCATGATATGTCTCCAACGTATCTATAAGTTTTGACTATTCCATGCTGTTTTATTATCAATCTAGGATGTTTTATAATAATTATATAGTCATTTTATATCATTTTTTTGGTACTAAACTATTGACATAGTGCCAAGTGCCAGTTGATGTTTTCTGCCTGTTTTTTACATCGCAGGAAATCAATATCAGAAGGGGTCCAAATACCACGCCAATTTACGATGATTTTTTATGGGCCAGAAGGAACACAACGGGCCCTGGTTGCACCTGGGGGGAGTCCCAAGGAGGGGACAACCCACCTGGGCGCGCCAGGAGGCCCAAGCGCACCCAGGTGGGTTGTGCCCACCTCGGGTGCCCCCTGGACCGACTCTTTGCTCTCTAAATACTCCAATATTCCAGAAACCCTAGAGGAGTCGACGCAATTTTCATCTAGCCGCCGCAGAGTCCAGAACCACGAGATCCAATCTAGACACCATCACAGAGGGGTTCACCACTTCCATTGGTGCCTCTCCGATGATGCGTGAGTAGTTCTTTGTAGACCTTCGGGTCCGTAGTTAGTAGCTAGATGGCTTCCTCTCTCTCTCTCTCATGATTATCAATACAATGATCTCTTGGATATCCATATGATGTAAGTCCTTTTTGCGGTGTGTTTGTTGGGATCTGATGAACTTCGAGTTTATGATCAGATATACCTTTTTATATTCATGAAAGTTATTTGAGTTCTTTGATCTCTTATACGTGATCTCTTATAGCCTCGTATTTCTTCTCCGATATTTGGGTTTTGTTTGGCCAACTTGATCTACTTATCTTGCAATGGGAAGAGGTGCCCGGTAGTGGGTTCGATCTTACGGTGCTTGATCCCAGTGACAGAAAGGGAACCGACACGTATGTACCATTGGTACTAAGGATAAAAAGATGGAATCCATATCTGCCACAATAGATAAACGGATCTTGTCTACATCATGTCATCGTTCTTATTGCATTACTCCATTTTTCATGAAATTAATACACTAGATGCATGCTGGATAGCGGTCGATGTGTGGAGTAATAGTAGTAGATGCAGGCAGGAGTCGGTCTACTAATCTTGGACGTGATGCCTATGTAATGATCATTGTCTGGATATCATCATGATTATTTGAAATTCTATCAATTGCCCAACAGTAATTTGTTCACCCACCGTTTGCTATTTTTCTCGAGAGAAGCCACTAGTGAAACCTACGGCCCCCGGGTCTTCTTTCTCATATATTTTCCTTGCGATCTACTTTTTCCCTGCATTTATTTTCAGATCTATTAAACTAAAAAAAATACAAAAATACCTTGCTGCAATTTATTTGTTCCGCGATCTATTTAATCTATTTATCTTATCTACAAATTTACCTCACACCCCTTGCCTATCTTGAGGTGCCGCACCCCGAAAGGGATTGACAACCCCTTTAACACGTCGGGTTGCGAGGTGTTGTTGTTTGTGTGCAGGGGTTGTTTACATTGTGTTGCTTGGTTCTCCTACTGCTTCGATAACCTTGGTTTCATGTCTGAGGGAAATACCTACCACCGTTGTGCTGCATCATCCCTTCCTCTTTGGGGAAATACAGACGTAGCTTCAAGCGACATCAAAGGAATTTCTGGCGCCGTTGCCGGGGAGGATCTTCAACATAACTAGGTTCCTAATCACAAATCTCATCTCCTTGCAATTTACATTATTTGCCTCTCGTTTTTCTCTCCCCCACTTCACAAAAAATTGCCATTTTATTCGCCTCTCTTTGTCCGTTCGCCATTTTCTTGTTAGATCTATCCTTTGCTTGCAATCATGAGTGATTTTGGTATGGCACCAACAGATGATGGCCTAACTCCTAAATTTGGACATACGAGCTACCTGGATGCTAAAACTTTTATCTTGGGGCAAGGAAATGTTATGGGAAAAGAACGTATTCAAGAATTTTTCAATTGTGTAGGGTATCTAAGTCTTGATGATGCTTTATAATTAAAACTACTAGATCTTATGCGGATGCTATTTCAGCACTAGTTCTGAAACTTGAAAGTAAATTTATTCGTACCCATCCTACTTTACAAAGATTGTTTTTTGAGCTCCCCGACATAAAGAATCCTAGGGCCAAAAAGTTGGCCACTCTCGTTCTTATAAATGAATTTGACTACATAATACGTGAAACTAGGGATATCTTTGATTTTTATGGTATGAATCGTGAAAAACCCGTGATAGACGAAATTCTTTACGATAGTGATTATGCACTAAGGCATTTGCTTGGGGATAATAAGATCTTTGATGGAATTTTAAAAAGGAAGTCCCCGTTCTAGATATTATCCAACAAGTTTTTAATAATGTTACTCAACACTACCCTTGGATTGTTGTGGGTAATCAAAGGGGCTATGATGAAACCCAACTAAGAAATGCTAAAGTTCCCATGGATAATATGTTTTATGTTGTGTTTATGAAACCCCATGATGAAAATACCTTTAAGAAAATTAAGAAGAAAAAGGATGACAAAACTTAGATCCTACGCTTTATGCCTAGCTAAGGGCGTAAAACTATAGCGCTTGTTGGGAGGCAACCTAATGAATAAAATTTATTTTTGCTTTTTGCTTTCTGTTCTTGAGTGTTAGCACAATTATGCTTCTATTATGATTGTGTTTTTTTGTTTTAGTTAGTGTTCGTGCCAAGTAAAGCATTTAGGATCTTCCGGGGTGATAGTTGTTTGATCTTGCTGAAAAAGACAGAAACTTTGTGATCACAAAAATAATTATCGTAAATCACAGAAAAGAGCTTTTTCCCTGATTCGTTTTGCAGAAGATTAATATACAAAGATTCACTCCAAAGTCACTAATAGGGGAGAACAACCGAAGAGATTATTTGTAGGGTACGAAACCTGTCGGATGTTGAGTTTCGGCAGACCCTTAAGGTTCAAACTCTGGGGTGCGCACGAAGATCTTCCCCTACCAATTCACGTCCGATCACCTCACGAGAATCTAACCTAAAACGATGAACAACACGAGGGACACGAGATTTATACTGGTTCGAGCCACCGTTGTGGTGTAATACCCTACTCCAGTGTGTGGTGTAGTGGATTGCCTTGAGGGCTGGGGATGAACAGTACAAAGGATGAACAACCTCGCGCGAGGTGTTCTTGAGCTGGTGCGATGAACTGCTTGGGTGAGTTCGATCGCCTCTCGGTCTAATGGGTACTCTCTCAGATGCCCTCTACTTTGTGGTGGCTAGTCCTATTTATAGAGGTCCTGGTCCTCTTCCCAAATATTGAGCGGGAAGGGCTCCAACAACGGCCATTTTGAAGGGGAACATCTAGTACAAGTTATCCTGACTAAAGTTGGTCTTCGGCTACCAAAGGCACTCGTGGTGACTGTCGTGGTTCTAAGTCTGACAGTAGAATGGGGGGTAGGTATGGAGAGGCAAGATCCTAGCTATGGAGTAGTTGTACACACGAGTGTTTTACGAGTTCAGGCCCTTCTCGAAGGAAGTAATAGCCCTACGTCTCGGAGCCCAGAGGCGGTCGACTGGTTTATGTGTATATGAGTTACAGGGGTGCGAACCCTTTACACTGAGGAGGGGGTGGCTTATATAGAGTTCGCCAGACCCCTCCGGCCCTCAGTTATGCGGGGTTTAAAGTACATTAAGATAGGGGGTTACTGGTAACTCCCTCATAAAGTGCCATGAAGACTATTAAAGCTACTTAATGACAGACCGTTACGCGCTGAGTGACTTTAGGTCTCCTGGCCGTCGAGTGGTTAGCTTCATGGTCGACTGGCTATCTTCATCGTCGAGTGTCCTTGAGTTCGTCGAGTGAAGTCCCTCTTGGTCGACTGGAAGGTAGCTTCTTCTAAGGATGTCCTTGGGTAGGGTATCCTAGATAGGTCCATGACCCTGCCCTAGGTACATGACTTCATCATTAGCCCCCGAATGGATCGAGGTTCGAGTGAGGAAGGGGTTGATAATTTTCTCCGACCTATTTCATGCGCTCTGATTATGTCGTATCCTGGATCAGCGATTTTTTTCTTTTTTGGCGTTGGCATTAAATTTTCTTTCAGTCGCCTTGATCCATTCCTTTCTTCTGTCGAGTGAACTTTTGAACTTAGTGAACTTCCAAGCGATGGATCACAGGAAATCTATTGTCTGACAGATTGATCTGCCGTTAGCGGATTTTGTGGGATCCGAATTTTGGGAAGCGCGTGAAGCGGGGCGGACCGCGGTACTCGGATGGGATAAGGCGTGGACACCTCGATTTCCGCACCGCCTTTTTCGCCACGTATCATGCGTGCGCGACTGTTTCGGGATGTGACAGGACCGCCCGGGCCTACTTGTCAGCCACTCGGAAGCGTCCTTATATAAAGCGCCGGGCGAGGGTTTTTTAACAGTGCCTTCTCATTCTCCTCTCTGCCCTCTTTGCCTCCGCCCGCTGCGCCTGCTCTTGCCTCCGCCTATCCACTCCTCGCGTGCTTCGCCGTGCTTCGCCGGCGACTTGGAGCGCGCGAAGAAGGCGACGGCGACGGGGAAAGCGAAGGGGAGAGCGTCCAGTCGGGGCAGATCTTCGTCAAGGTCCCGCCTGCCAAAAGGTTGGGTCCAAGGGGATTGGATCCGTTCAACCATCACCGAGACGGATCTCAATGACCTGGCCAACGAGGGTCTGATCCCCCACGGGTCAACAAGGCTTCCGGGGACCGAGTGTCAACCGCAGCCGCAGGAGGGTGAGTGCGTTCTCCTAGCCACTCACGTAGACCGTGGATTCTCTCTGCCGCCGAGTGTTTTCTGAACTTCTTTGGGGCGCAACTCCACCATTTCACTCCCAATTCCATTGCCTATCTTGCTGCTTTCGTGTCCATGTGCGAGAACTTCCTGGGCTGTCGACCACACTGGGGTCTCTTTAAGCACATATTCACCTATCACTCATAGACGGTGAAAAAGGCGAGTCCGGATGATGAGAGGACTAAGGTTATCCAGATGTGCGGGGGTCTTGGGATTCAGATGAGGAACAAGAGTACTTTCCCGGCCATGACCCTTCCTGAGTCGGTCAGAGGGTGGCAGTCGACTTGGTTCTACTGCCAAGACGAGTCGACACCGGGCAGTCGACTGGTCTCCCTCCGTTCTCCATGGACCGAGTGGACAAACCCTCTTCTCTGAAGGTGCTCCCTGAGGAGAAAGCTCAGGTAAAAATGTTGATGGAGCGCGTAGTCCAACTCGTTCGGGACGGAGTGACGGGTATGGATCTTCTGGAGGTCTTCCTTAGACGGCGCATCCAACCACTTCAGTACCGAGGCCACCCGATGTGGTTGTACTGTGGTACCGAAGACACCACTCGGGTCCATCCAGAAGCGGTCGACGACGCCACACTGGAGAGGTGGGTGAACGCAATCACAGGGAATAAGGACAACCCTCGAGGGGCTAGGAGGATCCCACCACTCGACTGTACCTACACACCGGACACGGTATGACCACTTATCTCCAATTGTAATCTTGCTTTATTCATTCTGCTTCGCTGCGAATTGGTCGATTGACCTTTGTCTTGTTTTGTTGTCTGACAGGCCACCACTGAGTTATACTCGATGCCCAATGGAGCGCAAATGCCGACTGAGGAGGAGGAAGGAAGTGGGGGCAAAAGCCCGGAGGATTGGGATTCGGATGCTGACGACGATGATGAGGGTGATGACTCTGGTGAGGAGGAAGATGAGTGTCACACCCTAGCTAGTCATGCATTAGAGTGTTGCATCATGTTTACTCTTTCATCAGAAACTTGAAATGGGGATCTGTGAAACCCTCAGAATCATTTTGAAAATGACCCAAATAAAAATTTCTCCAAAAGGGTCCAAGAAAATGCTCATGTTGCTCTCTGAAAATATTGGACAGAGATAAAAATCAAACCAATATTTTTAGTGGCTCATGGACATTTATTTTGGGCATTTGGAATTAATGCATAAATATTTGCATTGGAAATATATTTCTATATATATATATGTCCAAATATTATGCCAATTATAAAGGAGCTCTGGAATAATATATCTAGCCCCTGCAAAAATTGGCATAAGTTAAATAAATGATTTAATATATTATTTAAATCAAAACAAATGCCAGAAATTAGAAAACAGAAAAAAATAAAAGGGAGAAGCTTACCTGGGCTCCTCCCTGTGCAGCCCATCCAGCTGGCCGGCCCAGCCAGCAGGCGGCCCAGCCCGTCTCCCTCCTCTGTCGTCTTCGTCCCGACAGAGGGAGGGGAGTGTGGCCGGCGCGCGCGCGCGCCACCGCGCCACGCCACCTCTCTCCCTGCCTGCCTGCCCTCCCCTCCTCGCCTCAATGCCCCTGGACGACACCACGCCTCCCCCCTGCTCTCTCTCACTCGCCCTCGGCTCTTCCCTCCTCTCCCTCGCTCTCTCTCTCACACAGCCGAACCCCACCGTCGCCGACGTTCGCCATAGCAGCCGTCTCCGGCCACCCCTCGCTCCCCCGACTAGCTCAGAAGCTCCGCCACAACCCCCTCTTCCTCCCCACCGCTTCACGGGCCTCCGGAAGCCCTGCATCGCCGCCACGTCGCCGTTCCCCTCTTCGGGCTCCGACCATCATCGCCGTCGAATTCGCCGTCTCCAGCGCGTCTCCGAGCCCGCTTCGACGCCCACTGCAACCGCGGTGAGCCCCTGAGTCGTTTCCCCCTTCTCCCCTGGTCTCTTTCGACCTCTAGGCCTTAGCCCCACCTTGGCCGAGAGCTCCACGCCGCCGGCGATGTCGCCGTCGTGGCCACGGTCACCGTAGCGCCCAACCGAGCACACTATCGTGCTCCACGCCTCACTAGGAGCACGCAGCACGCACCAACGCCTCCCCAAACCCCCTGCAACGCCGACTCCGACCGCACCCGAACTCCGGCCGCCGCTCACGAGCTCGCCGTCGACGGTACCGGCCACCCCAGGCTCGGCCACCACCACCGTTCGACGCGCGGGAGCAAGAGCTCTCCAACGAGCCCAAGAACGGCCTCGCCCGTGCCCTGTAGCGCGATCCCGCATCGCGCCGCCGTCTCGGGCCTCGCCGGCGTCACGTCGCCGGTGGGTTTGACCCACTTTGACCACGGCAGGACCCCCCTGAGTCCCTGACAGGTGGGCCCAGCCCTGTGGCTAATTAGGATTAGCGCTAACCACTGTTAGTTAACCCCCTGACACTGACCAGTGGGCCCCAGCGCCACTAATTAGTAATTAGGATTAATTTAACCCTGTTTAACCCCCCTGTCACTGACGTGTGGGCCCCACACGTCAGGTTTGACCCCAGACAGCCGCAGTTGACCACTGACGTCATGCTGACGTCATGCTGGCGCAATAGTTATAATTTCTGGATTTAATTTAAATCAGGAAATTCCAGAATATTATTTAAACTTCAAAAATTCATAACTTTTATTCTGTAACTCCAAATTGGACAAATTATATATGAAAAATGATCAGAAAAATCCAATCTATCCATCTGTACTATTTTCATGCATGATCAAACAAGTTAAATTGATGTTTCAAGCAGAACAAGGAAAAGCACTTTAAAAGGCCATATTTGAATTTGGAATTTGAATCCTTGATTCAAATTTGTTCAAACCCTTCTGGTTTTAGTTGCATTAGCCCAACACACTCATATTGCCATGTTTCATGCATGCATCATATTGTTGCACATTGTTTGGTGATGGTTGTGTATCGATGTCCCTTGCGACAGGTTCTGCCTCCGAGGAGTACCGTGATTACCCTAACGAAGAACCGTATCAGTGCATCGAACCATCAGGCAAGCAACCAACCATTTGATCATATCGATACAATCCCATGTTCTCGCTCCTGCTCTCTTTTACTGCATTAAGACAACGCGTTTCAAACTGCTGTGTGCTACGGTAGTTGAACCCACTTCCTCTACATGACCTGTCATTGCCACAGTAACTAGATGAAACCCACTAGCATGTGTAGGAGTTGATTGAGCCATATGTATGTGTTGTTCCTACCTTGCTATGCCTGCTATGCTTAGAGTCGTGTCAGGTCTGGTTCATCTGGGTGATGGGCTAGAGTGAAATGATCATGTCGGTAATGAGAGTGGTGTGGTGAACACGATTTGGTAAAGGTATCGATGAGAGGCCATGTAGGAGTACATGGTGGGTTGTTTCATTGAAGCCGACCTTAAGCACTGAGATCTGTATGCGTGATTTAAGATACAGCTACTACCATGCATTGGGCCCTGAAATATGACCCCGCTCGACTTCTTATTCACCCTAGCTCTCTGTCCAGGAGTTGCAAGTAGTTTCTGGTGTTTGTAGCCTACTGGAGGCCGTGGACAGTGCTGACCGTAGGGGTGGGCTGTGATGCGGTAGGTACGTGGCCGGGTGTACCGAATACCCATTAGGTATCTCGGGAACCCTGTTCACATCGTTCGGGGCCGTATGGGAAACCTCGGCCGGACTCCCTGCGGATGGAACCTGAATAGGCGATAAACCTGGACTAGAGGCTTAAGTGTTTAGGTAGGTCGTGGTCTACACCCACGTCGGCTTTCGCTTGAAGTCTGCCGAGCACATGTCGTGTGCAGACGTTAAGTGGTGGAAACATGTATGAAGAAGTACACCCCTGCAGGGTTATCATAATCTATTCGAATAGCCGCGTCCGCGGTAAAGGACTACTTGGTTGCCTATACAGTTCATAGACAAGTAAATGGAAACTGTTAAAAGCCTCAAGATAAGTGTGAGTGCCGAGGATGGCTCTTCCGTAGGAAGACGGAGGTGGATCCTCGGCAGTGTATTGAATTGGTGAGTAGTGGACTCGTGTGCGCAAAACCATTTCAAGTTGGAGTATCGTAGGATAGCCTAGCCAAGAGTCAAAGCTGGCTTGCTGCAATAACTCCACCAACCCTTCTTGATACTATGCATGTATGTAGGATCTGATGTAAGTCTTGCTGAGTACCTTTGTACTCATGTTGCTATAATCTACATTTTTACAGAAGACGCTGCAACCTCTTCTGATGGGTTCTATGTAGACGTTGACATCAACGAGTAGGCTAAAGACCCAGGTGGTGACCCTGAGCTTGTGATGGACCACGTAGTATAGCTAGGCTTTCCAAGCCTCTTTTATTTTATTAGTTGTCTGTACTCAGACAAGTTACTTCCGCTGCTGGTTTGTATGACTGTATGACTTGTATGTGGGGTCGTGAGACCCGTACCTTTGTGTATGTTATGTATGGCTCACTGAGCCTTAAATAAGGTACTTGTGTCATAGAGTCATGTTGTGATGCTTCGTTGTAATTGCACATATCGAGCATATTGTGTGTATGATTGAAATGCTTGGTATGTGTGGGATCTGACTATCTAGTTGTTTATCTTTGGTAGCCTCTCTTACCGGGAAATGTCTCCTAGTGTTACCGCTGAGCCATGGTAGCTTGCTACTGCTCTGGAACACTTAGGCTGGCCGGCATGTGTCCTTCTTCGTTCCTGTGTCTGTCCCTTCGGGGAAATGTCACGCTTTGAGTACCGGAGTCCTGTTAGCCCGCTACAGCCCGGTTTACCGGAGTCCTGCTAGCCCAGTGCTACAGCCCGGACCCACTTGCTGATGATCGACACGTTCGAAGCTGGGTCATGGATGCCTGTCCCTGTAAGTCTGTGCCACTTTGGGTTTACGACTAGTCATGTCAGCCCGGGCTCTTTATCATATGGATGCTAGCGACACTTTCATATACGCGAGCCAAAAGGCGCAAACGGTCCCGGGAAAAGGTAAGACGACACCCGTGGGGATACCGTGCGTGAGGCCGCAAAGTGATATGAGGTGTTACCAGCTAGATCGATGTGACATCGAGTCGGGGTCCTGACAGCGTTGGTAGCTTTAGTTGCATTAGCCCAACACACTCATATTGCCATGTTTCATGCATGCATCATATTGTTGCACATTGTTTGGTGATGCCTGTGTATCGTTATCCTTTACGACAGGATCTGTCCCCGAGGAGTACCGTGACTACCCTAACGAAGAACCGTATCCGTGCATCGAACCATCAGGCAAGCAACCAACCATTTGATCATATCGATACAATCCCATGTTCTCGCTCCTGCTCTCTTTTACTGCATTAAGACAACGCGATTCAAACTGCTGTGTGCTACGGTAGTTGAACCCACTTCCTCTGCATGACCTGTCATTGCCACAGTAACTAGATGAAACCCACTAGCATGTGTAGGAGTTGATTGAGCCATATGTATGTGTTGTTCCTACCTTGCTATGCCTGCTATGCTTAGAGTCGTGTCAGGTCTGGTTCATCTGGGTGATGGGCTAGAGTGAAATGATTATGTCGGTAATGAGAGTGGTGTGGTGAACACGATTTGGTAAAGGTATCGATGAGAGGCCATGTAGGAGTACATGGTGGGTTGTTTCATTGAAGCCGACCTTAAGCACTGAGATCTATATGTGTGATTTAAGAATCAGCTACTACCATGCATTGGGCCCGAAACCAATGGACCCTCTCGACTTCTTATTCACCCTAGTTCTCCGTCCAGGAGTTGCAAGTAGTTTCTGGTGTTTGTAGCCTACTGGAGGCCGTGGACAGCGCTGACCGTAGGGGTGGGCTGTGATGCGGTAGGTACGTGGCCGGGTGTACCGAATACCCGTTAGGTATCTCGGGAACCCTGTTCACATCGTTCGGGGCCGTATGGGAAACCTCGGCCGGACTCCCTGCGGATGGAACCTGAATAGGCGATAAACCTGGACTGGAGGCTTAGGTGATTAGGTAGGTCGTGGCCGACACCCACGTTGGGCTTCCGCTTGAAGGTTGCCGAGTACATGTCGTGTAAACGACGATAAGTGGTGAGAGCGTGTATGAAGAAGTACACCCCTGCAGGGTTAACATGATCTATTCGAATAGCCGCGTCCGCGGTAAAGGACTACTTGGTTGCCTATACAGTTCATAGACAAGTAAATGGAAACTACTAAAAGCCTCAAGATAAGAGTGAGTGCCGAGGATGGCTCTTCCATAGGAAGATGGAGGTGGATCCTCGGTGGTGTATTGAAGTGGTGAGTAGTGGACTCGTGTGCGCAAAACCATTTCAAGTTGGAGTATCGTAGGATAGCCTAGCCAAGAGTCAAAGCTGGCTTGCTGCAATAACTCCACCAACCCTTCTTGATACTATGCATGTATGTAGGATCTGATGTAAGTCTTGCTGAGTACCTTTGTACTCATGTTGCTATAATCTACATTTTTTACAGAAGACGCTGCAACCCCTTCTGATGGGTTCTATGTAGACGTTGACATCAACGAGTAGGCTAAAGACCCAGGTGGTGACCCTGAGCTTGTGAAGGACCACGTAGTATAGCTAGGCTTTCCAAGCCTCCTTTATTTTACTAGTTGTCTGTACTCAGACAAGTTACTTCCGCTGCTGGTTTGTATGACTGTATGACTTGTATGTTGGGTCGTGAGACCCGTACCTTTGTGTATGTTATGTATGGCTCCCTGAGCCTTAAATAAAGTACTTGTGTCGTAGAGTCATGTTGTGATGCTTCGTTGTATTTGCACATATCGAGCATATTGTGTGTATGATTGAAATGCTTGGTATGTGTGGGATCTGACTATCTAGTTGTTTATCTTTAGTAGCCTCTCTTACCGGGAAATGTCTCCTAGTGTTACCGCTGAGCCATGGTAGCTTGCTACTGCTCTGGAACACCTAGGCTGGCCGGCATGTGTCCTTCTTCGTTCCTGTGTCTGTCCCTTCGGGGAAATGTCACGCTTTGAGTACCGGAGTCCTATTAGCCCGCTACAGCCCGGTTTACCGGAGTCCTGCTAGCCCAGTGCTACAGCCCGGACCCACTTGCTGATGACCGACACGTTCGAAGCTGGGTCATGGATGCCTGTCCCTGTAAGTCTGTGCCACTTTGGGTTTACGACTAGTCATGTCAGCCCGGGCTCTTTATCATATGGATGCTAGCGACACTATCATATACGTGAGCCAAAAGGCGCAAACGGTCCCGGGCAAAGGTAAGGCGACACCCGTGGGGATACCGTGCGTGAGGCCGCAAAGTGATATGAGGTGTTACCGGCTAGATCGATGTGACATCGAGTCGGGGTCCTGACAGCGTTGGTATCAGAGCCGGACTGCCTGTAGGTTCTCCAAGCCAAACTGGTCGATGTTGAGTCTAGAAATTCTTTAGTTATATGTAGGGGAATTGATTGTGGGATGGAACGTAAGGCTCTTTTACTCCTTTATCTCATGACATTCTGATCTGAGTCAGTCCATTCTTCCACCGGGGGTTAAGGAATTAGGACCTATTCTCTCTATCAGGATCACGTGTTACTAATCAGTAGTACCTTATAAGTTTGAGGGATACAAGCCTAGTTCAGTTCTACTACCACATTATGTTGTTAGAATGGATTCAGAACTTTGACATGATGATGTTGAGTGTGTACGAAATCCTTTGTCAAATGTCTCAAAATCCTTCTTGAGCATTTACAGCTGTTATGCTGCCGAAATTTTGCTAGAAATTCTAATGCCCTTGCATTATGATTGTGCTTTCAGATGGCCACTCGCGACCTCAATCAAGTGGTTCGCCTGACTCGATGCCTAGATGTACCCGGCCATACTGCCAAGTTGGTCAGGGTAATGACTGGGGCTGGATACCGCTGGTATCCTGAGTACACGGTCGAAGAGCAATTCCGAGACTTTAATCAAAGCCAGTATCTCTGCACTGTCAGGATATTTCCGTCTTATCCTGGATCCACCGAGCCTCTTCACTGCTCCTATGGACTCGGGGTTACTATTGAGATGGCTGTGCAGGACGCCACCTACTCTATGATGACCATTATGCGAGTCAGATCTGGTCTATTTCGGGACTCTGATTTCCGGTATATGCCAGGATCACTTCCGGGAGCACAAGGGTATCTCCAGGCTATTTATGCTGACCCCACTCAGGAGGATTCACGAACTCGCACCACTGCTGAGATGCTCGAGGATAAGGACCGTGAAAATCGGGCCTTGAGGTTAGAGCTCTTCAATACCCGTGCTGACCACTGGGCCACTTTGACTCGGTTCGCACCGGCGGTGCAAGCTGGATTCTCAGATATGCGCGATCTCTATCCTGTGAGATCTGCTCTGCCAGACGTGATGGTTTGGCGTGATGTAGGAGGCATCACCCCACCTCGCGGTCCCCGCAGGCCACCGTCTGTTGGTCCAAGGCCTCATCCTAGCCCCTATGGTCCACAAGCTCCGCGAGATCGTCTGTTTCCGGATGATCATGTTGAGCTTCCAGGCTATGGAGGTGACTTTTACGAGGACTACTACGGATCGGTCTGAGTTAGTGGTAGTATCACTAGTTCGCACTAGCTGTGTCGTCTATCGTCCTGCGTGACTCGTGGGATATGACCTAGTTTGTACTCCTTCCGGAGGTGTAGAAAAATAATGTATAGGAGCTTGGAATGCCTCCGATGAGATGTAATCCTCTTTCACCATAATAGTACTTTGTTTGGTCTTGTACTAAACCCTGTATGGTGTGTATGACGATGGAATAAAGAAGCAGTTTCTGTATTTACCATGTCATACGGATGATCATCTTGCATTCCGAATTATTCCTTACATTCTGTATCCTATGTCGGAATTTTATCATTCTGACTAAATCATTGTCTTGTTTACCTAGGATGGTCAACACGCGCGCTAACCCTGCTTCTCAAGAGCAGGCCGAAGGCAGTGAAGGCAGGAATGAAAATCTGCCTCATCCTCCTTCACTAGCCGAGGTTATGATGGAAGCTGAGAGAAACAAGCGGGAGACCAACCGTTTGCTGGAGCGTATTGAACAGAATACAACACACCATCAAAGGGCTAACGTGGTGTCACTCAGTGATTTTATCAAATTGCATCCACCCACGTTCCACCACTCCGTCGAGCCTCTCGACGCTGATGACTGGCTTCGCAGTATCTCTCACAAGCTGCGTTCCGCGCTAGTAGCTGAGGCTGACAGGGTCACCTTTGCTGCATATCATCTTGAAGGCCCCGCCAGTCTATGGTGGGAAAATTATGGAGCCATGCGCCCAGCGGGCCATGTCACTACTTGGGCTGAGTTCAGCGAGGCTTTCCGTGAGCATCATATTCCGGAGGGTCTCATGGACCGTAAACGTGAAGAATTTTGCAGTTTCACCCAAGGCCGACTTTCTGTGGATGTTTACAGCAGGGAGTTTGGTAATCTCGCACGATATGCAACTGAGGAAGTGTCTACCGATGCCAAGAAGCAAGCAAGGTTCCGTAAGGGCCTTAGTCCTGAGCTTCGCCGTGACCTCCGTCTGCATGAGTGCACATCTTTTCAGAAACTTGTCAACAAAGCCATCAGTGCTGAAACTGGTCAGACTGACTATGACGCAACACGCAAGCACGACCGTGATATGGGTTCCTCATCCGGTGCTGGTCCTCAGAAGCGCCGCGTGTGGGTGCCCAACACCGCCCTGCCACCCAGGTTCACACCGAGGCCATCTTTCCAGGCGCCTCGCCCTGTTCAACAGTCTGCACCGGCCAAGCCCTATGGGGGTCCAACTAACAATGCTCCTCCACGTACCAGTTCCGTGACTTGTTTCAAGTGTGGGGAATCTGGTCACTATATGCGTGAGTGTCCCCAGACCAACCCCAATCAATCTGCTAAAGCTGTTGGCCGTGGCAAGCTGACAGGAAAAGTATTCCACGCCAAGCCGGTCACCGCTACACGTGGCCATGTCAACTGTATCTCTGCCGAAGAAGCTCAAGAGGATCCCAACGTCGTCCTCGGTACGCTTCTTGTTAACTGCCACCCGGCATCTGTTCTTTTCGATACAGGAGCCTCTCATTCTTTTATATCCGAAAATTATGCTCGTTTGCATAATGTTGCATTCTGTGATATGCCATCCACTATGGAAATTTCTACCCCTGGTTCTAGATGGCAGACCTCTAGGGTAAGTTATGGAAATGAAATCCAAGTCGACAGACTTGTTTTCCTCGCATCTTTGATAGCCCTTAAATTTTCAGATATTAATATCATTTTGGGTATGGACTGGATGTCAGCTCATCAAGCCAAAATTGATTGCTTCTCTAGGACTGTTCAACTCACCCATCCTTCGGGGAAGATAGTCAATGTCTTGACCCGAATAGCCAAGCGACAATTATATTCTCTTAACGCCAGCCCTTTGCCAGACCTTGAGGACATTCCGGTAGTCCGTGACTTCCCGGATGTTTTTCCAGAGGAATTGCCAGGTGTTCCACCTGACAGGGATGTTGAGTTCGTAATAGACCTCATTCCAGGAACCGTTCCGATTGCTAGAAGACCTTATAAGATGGCACCCCTAGAACTAGCCGAGCTTAAGAAACAACTCGATGAGTCCTTGAAAAAGGGTTTCATCCGACCTAGCTCATCTCCGTGGGCTTGCCCCGTCCTATTCGTCAAGAAGAAGGATGGTACGGACCGGATGGTTGTAGATTACCGACCTGTCAATCTGGTCACAATCAAGAACAAATATCCGCTTCCCAGGATCAACGACCTGTATGATCAGCTCGCTGGATCCTCAGTCTTCTCCAAGATGGATTTGAGGTTGGGCTACCATCAAATCAAAATCAGAAACGGGGACATTCCTAAAACGGCCTTTGTTACTCGTTATGGCCAATACGAGTACACCGTCATGTCCTTCGGTTTAACCAACGCTCCAGCCACCTTTTCTCGGTTAATGAACTCAATCTTCATGGAGTACTTGGATAAATTCGTTGTAGTTTACCTCGATGATATACTCATCTACTCCAAGAACGAGGAAGAACATGCCGAACATCTAAGGCTAGTGTTGCAGAAACTTCGAGAGCATCGCCTTTATGCCAAATTTTCTAAATGTAAATTCTGGTTGCCAGAAGTGACCTATCTGGGTCATGTAATATCTGGTAAAGGTATTGCTGTTAACCCTGAGCGAGTTCAAGCCGTCCTTAATTGGACTCCACCTGAATCGGTCAAGCAAGTTCGGAGCTTTCTGGGCTTAGCGAGCTATTGTCGTCGCTTTGTCGAGAACTTCTCCAAAGTTGCTAAACCTCTAACCGAACTCCTCAAGAAAGATAAGAAGTTCGAGTGGACTCCACAATGTGAGCACAGCTTTCAGGAACTGAAAAGACGCCTGACTTCTGCTCCCGTACTGGTACCGCCAGACTTCTCCAAGGACTTTGTTATCTACTGCGACGCCTCGCGACAAGGACTAGGTTGCATTCTCATGCAAGATCGACACGTAATTGCCTACGCTTCACGGCAATTGCACCCACATGAGGAGAATTATCCTACTCATGATCTAGAGCTTGCAGCTGTAGTCTATGCACTTAAAACCTGGCGACATTACCTCCTCGGTAATCGTTGCGAAATATTCACTGATCACCAAAGTTTGAAGTACATCTTCACCCAACCGGATCTGAACCTCAGGAAAAGACGTTGGGTTGAGTTGATCACAGACTTCGATTTAGGGATAACCTACACCCCAGGGAAAGCCAACGTCATGGCTGATGCGCTAAGTCGTAAATCTTATTGTAACAACCTGATGTTACAACAAAGTCAACCGCTTCTCCATGAGGAATTTCGGAAGCTTAACCTTCACATTGTACCTCAAGGTTTTCTCTCCACCTTGGTGGCAAAACCTACCCTTACGGATCAGATTATCAAAGCACAGAAGGTAGATCCGGGAATCTCCCGCATCAAGAGAAACATTCAGAAAGGAATTGCGAATTGCTTCTCCATTAATGATCAAGGGGTCGTATACTTCGGGAATCGACTAGTGGTTCCCAAAGTGCGAAACCTGAGGCGTTTGATCCTTAAGGAAGCTCATGAATCTCCTCTCACCATTCATCCCGGTAGTACTAAGATGTATCAGGACCTACGCCAGAGGTTCTGGTGGACTAGGATGAAGAGAGAAATTGCTCAGTATATTGCTAATTGCGACGTCTGTCGTCGTGTAAAAGCAGAGCATCAACGGCCTGCTGGCACCCTTCAACCCCTAGCTATTCCTGAATGGAAATGGGATAAAATTGGTATGGACTTCATTACCGGTTTTCCCAGGACCAAGAGAGGGAATAATGCTATTTTCGTCGTGGTCGATCGTCTTTCCAAAGTAGCCCATTTCCTACCTGTTCGTGAGAGTATAACCGCTAGTCAGCTGGCAGACTTATACATCTCCCGAATAGTGTCTCTCCATGGTGTTCCTTTGGAAATTAACTCGGATCGAGGAAGTCTTTTCACCTCTCGATTTTGGGAAATTTTCCAAAATGCTATGGGAACCCGTCTCTCCTTTAGCACCGCCTTCCACCCTCAGTCGAGTGGTCAAGTGGAACGCGTCAACCAGATTCTAGAAGACATGCTTCGAGCCTCTGTTATCTCATTCGGAATGGACTGGGAAAAGTGCCTTCCATTTGCCGAATTCGCTTACAACAACAGCTATCAATCTAGCTTGGGTAAAGCCCCTTTTGAAGTTCTCTATGGACGACGGTGTCGAACACCCCTTAACTGGTCAGAGACCGGGGAAAGACAATTCTTTGGCCCGGATATGATTCAGGAAGCAGAAGAACAAGTTCGCATCGTTCGTGAAAAGTTGAAAACAGCCCAATCTCGTCAAAAGAGTCAATATGACCGAAAACATAAGGCTATGACTTTCGAGGTTGACGAGAAGGCTTATCTTCGGGTCACCCCTCTGAAGGGAACCCATCGTTTCGGTATCAAAGGCAAATTGGCTCCTCGTTACATTGGACCTTTTCGTATTCTCGCCAAACGAGGAGAAGTTGCCTACCAGTTGGAACTACCTCCGCATCTCTCCAGAGTCCACGATGTCTTCCATGTTTCTCAACTCAGGCGTTGCTTCTCGGATCCTATCCGTGAAGTGGACCACGAAACGCTTGATCTCCAGGATAATCTTACATATCGAGAGTACCCCATTCGTATCCTCGATCAGGCCGAGCGTATCACCCGACGTCAGAACATCAAGTTCCTCAAAGTTCAGTGGTCTCATCATTCTGAGGATGAAGCAACCTGGTAAAGGGAGGATCGTCTTCGACTTGAGTATCCCGCCTTCTTCCCGGAGGAACCCAAATCTCGGGACGAGATTCTTTTGAGTGGGGGTGAGTTGTCACACCCTAGCTAGTCATGCATTAGAGTGTTGCATCATGTTTACTCTTTCATCAGAAACTTGAAATGGGGATCTGTGAAACCCTCAGAATCATTTTGAAAATGACCCAAATAAAAATTTCTCCAAAAGGGTCCAAGAAAATGCTCATGTTGATCTCTGAAAATATTGGACAGAGATAAAAATCAAACCAATATTTTTAGTGGCTCATGGACATTTATTTTGGGCATTTGGAATTAATGCATAAATATTTGCTTTGGAAATATATTTCTATATATATTAATATATGTCCAAATATTATGCCAATTATAAAGGAGCTCTGGAATAATATATCTAGCCCCTGAAAAATTTGGCATAAGTTAAATAAATGATTTAATATATTATTTAAATCAGAACAAATGTCAGAAATTAGAAAACAGAAAAAAAATAAAAGGGAGAAGCTTACCTGGGCTCCTCCACTGTGCAGCCCATCCAGCTGGCCGGCCCAGCCAGCGGGCGGCCCAGCCCGTCTCCCTCCTCTGTCGTCTTCGTCCCGACAGAGGGAGGGGAGTGTGGCCGGCGCGCGCGCGCGCCACCGCGCCACGCCACCTCTCTCCCTGCCTGCCTGCCCTCCCCTCCTCGCCTCGATGCCCTGGACGACGCCACGCCTCCCCCCTGCTCTCTCTCACTCGCCCTCGGCTCTTCCCTCCTCTCCCTCGCTCTCTCTCTCACGGCCGAACACCACCGTCGCCGCCGTTCGCCTTAGCAGCCGTCTCCGGCCACCCCTCGCTCCCCCGACTAGCTCAGAAGCTCCGCCACAACCCCCTCTTCCTTCCCACCGCTCCACGGGCCTCCGGAAGCCCTGCATCGCCGCCACGTTGCCGTTCCCCTCTTCGGGCTCCGACCATCATCGCCGTCGAATTCGCCGTCTCCAGCGCGTCTCCGAGCCCGCTTCGACGCCCACTGCAACCGCGGTGAGCCCCCGAGTCGTTTCCCCCTTCTCCCCTGGTCTCTTTCGACCTCTAGGCCTTAGCCCCACCTTGGCCGAGAGCTCCACGCCGCCGGCGATGTCGCCGTCGTGGCCACGGTCACCGTAGCGCCCAACCGAGCACACTATCGTGCTCCACGCCTCACTAGGAGCACGCAGCACGCACCAACGCCTCCCCAAACCCCCTGCAACGCCGACTCCGACCGCACCCGAACTCCGGCCGCCGCTCACGAGCTCGCCATCGACGGTACCGGCCACCCCAGGCTCGACCACCACCACCGTTCGACGCGCGGGAGCAAGAGCTCTCCAACGAGCCCAAGAACGGCCTCGCCCGTGCCCTGTAGCGCGATCCCGCATCGCGCCGCCGTCTCGGGCCTCGCCGGCGTCACGTCGCCGGTGGGTTTGACCCACTTTGACCACGGCAGGACCCCCCCTGAGTCCCTGACAGGTGGGCCCAGCCCTGTGGCTAATTAGGATTAGCGCTAACCACTGTTAGTTAACCCCCTGACACTGACCAGTGGGCCCCAGCGCCACTAATTAGTAATTAGGATTAATTTAACCCTGTTTAACCCCCCTGTCACTGACGTGTGGGCCCCACACGTCAGGTTTGACCCCAGACAGCCGCAGTTGACCACTGACGTCATGCTGACGTCATGCTGGCGCAATAGTTATAATTTCTGGATTTAATTTAAATCAGGAAATTCCAGAATATTATTTAAACTTCAAAAATTCATAACTTTTATTCTGTAACTCCAAATTGGACAAATTATATATGAAAAATGATCAGAAAAATCCAATCTATCCATCTGTACTATTTTCATGCATGATCAAACAAGTTAAATTGATGTTTCAAGCAGAACAAGGAAAAGCACTTTAAAAGGCCATATTTGAATTTGAAATTTGAATCCTTGATTCAAATTTGTTCAAACCCTTCTGGTTTTAGTTGCATTAGCCCAACACACTCATATTGCCATGTTTCAGGCATGCATCATATTGTTGCACATTGTTTGGTGATGTTGTGTATCGATGTCCTTTGCGACAGGTTCTGCCTCCGAGGAGTACCGCGATTACCCTAACGAAGAACCGTATCCGTGCATCGAACCATCAGGCAAGCAACCAGCCATTGATCATATCGATACAATCCCATGTTCTCGCTCCTGCTCTTTTTTACTGCATTAAGACAACGCGTTTCAAACTGCTGTGTGCTACGGTAGTTGAACCCATTTCCTCTGCATGACCTGTCATTGCCACAGTAACTAGATGAAACCCACTAGCATGTGTAGGAGTTGATTGAGCCATATGTATGTGTTGTTCCTACCTTGCTATGCCTGCTATGCTTAGAGTCGTGTCAGGTCTGGTTCATCTGGGTGATGGGCTAGAGTGAAATGTTATGTCGGTAATGAGAGTGGTGTGGTGAACACGATTTGGTAAAGGTATCGATGAGAGGCCATGTAGGAGTACATGGTGGGTTGTTTCATTGAAGCCGACCTTAAGCACTAAGATCTGTATGTGTGATTTAAGAATCAGCTACTACCATGCATTGGGCCCGAAACCAATGGACCCTCTCGGCTTCTTATTCACCCTAGTTCTCCGTCCAGGAGTTGCAAGTAGTTTCTGGTGTTTGTAGCCTACTGGAGGCCGTGGACAGCGCTGACCGTAGGGGTGGGCTGTGATGCGGTAGGTACGTGGCCGGGTGTACCGAATACCCGTTAGGTATCTCGGGAACCCTGTTCACATTGTTCGGGGCCGTATGGGAAACCTCGGCCGGACTCCCTGCGGATGGAACCTGAATAGGCGATAAACCTGGACTGGAGGCTTAGGTGATTAGGTAGGTCGTGGCCGACACCCACGTTGGGCTTCCGCTTGAAGGTTGCCGAGTACATGTCGTGTAAACGACGATAAGTGGTGAGAGCGTGTATGAAGAAGTACACCCCTGCAGGGTTAACATGATCTATTCGAATAGCCGCGTCCGCGGTAAAGGACTACTTGGTTGCCTATACAGTTCATAGACAAGTAAATGGAAACTACTAAAAGCCTCAAGATAAGAGTGAGTGCCGAGGATGGCTCTTCCGTAGGAAGACGGAGGTGGATCCTCGGTGGTGTATTGAAGTGGTGAGTAGTGGACTCGTGTGCGCAAAACCATTTCAAGTTGGAGTATCGTAGGATAGCCTAGCCAAGAGTCAAAGCTGGCTTGCTGCAATAACTCCACCAACCCTTCTTGATACTATGCATGTATGTAGGATCTGATGTAAGTCTTGCTGAGTACCTTTGTACTCATGTTGCTATAATCTACATTTTTTACAGAAGACGCTGCAACCCCTTCTGATGGGTTCTATGTAGACGTTGACATCAACGAGTAGGCTAAAGACCCAGGTGGTGACCCTGAGCTTGTGAAGGACCACGTAGTATAGCTAGGCTTTCCAAGCCTCCTTTATTTTACTAGTTGTCTGTACTCAGACAAGTTACTTCCGCTGCTGGTTTGTATGACTGTATGACTTGTATGTTGGGTCGTGAGACCCGTACCTTTGTGTATGTTATGTATGGCTCACTGAGCCTTAAATAAAGTACTTGTGTCGTAGAGTCATGTTGTGATGCTTCGTTGTAATTGCACATATCGAGCATATTGTGTGTATGATTGAAATGCTTGGTATGTGTGGGATCTGACTATCTAGTTGTTTATCTTTAGTAGCCTCTCTTACCGGGAAATGTCTCCTAGTGTTACCGCTGAGCCATGGTAGCCTGCTACTGCTCTGGAACACTTAGGCTGGCCGGCATGTGTCCTTCTTCGTTCTTGTGTCTGTCCCTTCGGGGAAATGTCACGCTTTGAGTACCGGAGTCCTGTTAGCCCGCTACAGCCCGGTTTACCGGAGTCCTGCTAGCCCAGTGCTACAGCCCGGACCCACTTGCTGATGACCGACACGTTCGAAGCTGGGTCATGGATGCCTGTCCCTGTAAGTCTGTGCCACTTTGGGTTTACGACTAGTCATGTCAGCCCGGGCTCTTTATCATATGGATGCTAGCGACACTATCATATATGTGAGCCAAAAGGCGCAAACAGTCCCGGGCAAAGGTAAGGCGACACCCGTGGGGATACCGTGCGTGAGGCCGCAAAGTGATATGAGGTGTTACCGGCTAGATCGATGTGACATCGAGTCGGGGTCCTGACAATGAGGAGGAGGAGGAGGAAGTTGTACCTCCTCGCTCGGAAAGACGCTCAAAGCTTGTCCATGATCCCGCGGCCGAGCGTGGTAAGGGGGTCGCAACCGTCACGCAGTCGACCAAGCGCCCTCGGACTACTTCTCCGGTGCCGACTGAGAAAGCTCCGAAGCAATCTCGAGTGGCGCCATCGAAGTCGGCGAAGGTCTTGCCGAAGATGAAGATGGTGATCCCCACTATCTCAGGGTAATGGTGTAGCTTGAGTTTGTCTGTTCCACATGAACTTATTCTTGGTTGACTCATGAGCTAATCGACTGACTTCTGGAACTGCAGTGCTGCTACTTCTGATACCTCGGTCAGAGCTGAAGATCAGGAAATGGAGGATGCTGTTACTTTGAAACCTGGTATGACTCTTGTAGTTCCGTCTTCAGTCGATTGGCTTCTTGTCTCTAATTTTGATTCTTTTTCTGCAGCTTCATCTAACGTCGTTATCGACCTTCCCGACGACGACAATGAGGAACCACTGAGGCAGAGAAGGAACAAGAAAGCGTCTGCTGGCAAGGCGACTCAGGACGTGCCAGCACCCGAGACATTGGTCGTGGAGGGAGACAATGTCACTCGGCCTACCGTAACCTTTGCGGTGCCGTTGACGAGTGCTCGTCCTTCATCGTCGAGTGCTGCTCAACCCTCACTTTTCTCAACCTACCACGTCCCAGAAGACCAAGCTAGTGCTGCTAAAGAAGCAATACGCCAAGCGAGGTCATGATGGAGCAAGTGAAGGCAATCCGAGAAGCCAGCCAGGCAGCCTATGATGCTAGTTCAGCTCTTCAGAGTAATGTTCAGGTCAGTCGGTCACTGCCTGTTCTGTTAGGATATGATATCTGAAAACCCTTCTTTCTGAAACTCCTAGAGTTTGTCCTACACCCACTAGGTGTGTCGATTGAAATTCCGGGTTAGTGGGGGCACGTTGAGTGCACCCACTGGGTGTAGTCCCCAAGGCTATGGTGGACTGCTGGCAGTCGACCATAGTCTTTATGTCTTAAGTTTTTTCCTTACTCGACTAGGTCGAATAGATTCATAGACCGGTGGGGGCACGCTGAGTGCACCCACTGGGTGTAGTCCCCGAGAATGTGGTCGACTGCTGGCAGTCGACTATAGTCTGAAGAACACCTCCCATTTTTGTTGTTGTTGGTCGACTGGTCGACTCTAACTGATGAAACTAGTGGGGGCATGCTGAGTGCACCCACTGGGTGTAGTCCCTGAGACTATGGTCGAATGTTTGTATTCGGTCGTAGTCTTAGAAACGCTATGATTTTTCCTTAGTCACTCGGAAGTGAATTGTCTTTGACATATGTCGATTGGTTCTTCGTAGAAATCCTGCGACCTTGCGGCTCGTTATACTGAGTTGGAGAACAAACACATCCAACTCGAGCTTGATCTGAAACTGACCCAAGGGAACCTAACGAAAGCGAAGGAGGAAGCTAAAGGTATGTTTGGTGAGGCCTTCGACGACTGCCTTTGCCTCTCGTTTGTTTCAGAGTCTAACCTCACTGTAACTTTGCAGACAAAGTGAGGGATGCCCTGAAGAAGAAAGACCTTGACTTGGCTGAGATGCAGAAAGCGGCTTTAGAGAAGACCAAGCTCGCAGATGAGAAGCTGGCTTCAGTCACCAAGCTTGAAGAAGAAAACACCAATCTGAAAGCCGCTCTTGATGCTGCCAACAAGGAGGTCAGTCGACTGAAAAGTGACAAGATTGCCCTGAATGACAAGGCCAGTGAATTGGAGGGAAAGAAGAACGATCTGGAGGCTTATCTGGGTGGACTCGCCAAGAAGCTATTCCTCATGCTTGAAGGTAATCTTTTGTATCGAGCAGACATTTTAACTGTGATCTTTCCATCCGACTGTTGTCTTGATTCGGTGGTTGTGCTTGCAGAATTTTGCCAGAACTTTGAAGAGGAGACTGGTCGACTGGAAATAAACCTGGATCCCATCAACTCTCCCGTGAAAGATGAAGTCACCATGAATGTGCTCCGGCTCGAATCTCGCGTTGCTGCTGTCATCGACTATCTCGCAAGGCTGAAGGTCGCAACTTCTCGCATCGACACAACACTCTGGCCAAGAGAGACGCTCCAGAACGACCTCGAGTCTCTGATGACTCGACTGAACGAGGTCCCAAGTTGAGTGCAGGAGTGGAAGAAGTCTTCGGCCAGGTGTGGTGCGGATGTTGCTCTGTCTCTGGTCCGCATTCACTGCAAGGATGCACGAGAGGACAAGCTGGCGGCCCTTAGGGTGGCTAACACCAAGAAGCACGATTTCTGATCTTTCATGGAGACCTTCATCGCCGCTGCCACTTGGATTGCAAATGGAATCGACCTGGATGAGTTTGTTGCACCTTCCAGCCCTCCACAGGAGGGGTAAAAAACTTCTGAGCTTGATACTTTAAATTTGCCTTGGTATGCCGAGTGAGTTTTGTAACCGACAAACCTTAACATGCTTAGCACCTGAGCACTTTCGGTTCCGTTAGGTGTTATCCGAACTTGGATTCGACGTTGAATGTGTTTGCATTTGGTTTGAGGTGTCTTTTGCAGGTTAAAGCGAGGCGCTCATTGCAATCGACTTGTTCTCCAATACACTTAGGCGAGCACTAGGCTGCAACTAAGCCCCCGAGTGGGAGGTTTGCTCTCCACTCGGTAGGATTTCAAAAACTTAGGCGAGCACTGGGCTGCAGCTAAGCCCCCGAGTGGGAGGTTTGCTCTCCACTCGGTAGGATTTTCAAAAACTTAGGCGAGCATTGGGTTGCAGCTAAGCCCCCGAGCGGGAGGTTTGCTCTCCACTCGGTAAGATTTTCAAAAACTTAGGCGAGCACTGGGCTGCAGCTAAGCCCCCGAGTGGGAGGTTTGCTCTCCACTCGGTAGGATTTTCAAAAACTTAGGCGAGCACTGGGCTGCAGCTAAGCCCCCGAGTGGGAGGTTTGCTCTCCACTCGGTAGGATTTCAAAAACTTAGGCGAGCACTGGGCTGCAGCTAAGCCCCCGAGTGGGAGGTTTGCTCTCCACTCGGTAGGATTTTCAAGGCGTACCTCTGGAGAAGGAGGTATCAGTCGACCTGCACATCGTCCTCCTTGCAGAGTGCACATTGTATTTGTGGCGTAGCTCGGAAGGAGAGGGTAGCAGTCGACATGTACCTCGTCCTCCTCGCAGAGCACACGTTGTATTTATGGCGTAGCTCGGAAGGAGAGGGTAGCAGTCTACTTGCACCTCGTCCTACTCGCAGAGCGCACTTGTATTTGAACTTAGGCGAGCGCAATGCTACAGCTAAGCCTCCGAGTGGAAGGCTGGCTTACCACTCGGTAGGATTTTCAAAAACTTAGGCGAGTACTTGGACTGCAGCTAAGCCTCCGAGTGGAAGGCTGGCTTACCACTCGGTAGGATTTTCAAAAACTTAGGCGAGTACTTGGACTGCAGCTAAGCCTCCGAGTGGAAGGCTGGCTTACCACTCGGTAGGATTTTCAAAAACTTAGGCGAGTACTTGGATTGCAGCTAAGCCTCCGAGTGGAAGGCTGGCTTACCACTCGGTAGGATTTTCAAAAACTTAGGCGAGTACTTGGACTGCAGCTAAGCCTCCGAGTGGAAGGCTGGCTTACCACTCGGTAGGATTTTGTTTAACTTAGGCGAAACGGATTTCGCAGCTAAGCCTTCGAGTGGGGGCTGGCTCACCACTCGGTTAGGATTTTTTTACAGACTTAGGTGAATCAGATTCGCAGCCAAGCCACCCACTGGGGGATTGCTTTATGTGGACAAAAGTAATAACAATTACTGGAAAAATTATAAAGCTCTTGTCTTTGATAAATAAACTACAGAAGTACTTTTTATTACAACTCATCCGAGTGAATACTTAAGTGTAAAAGGGGCGGAGAAGCTCCGCGTTCCAAGCTCGAGGCTCGTCGATCTGATGCTCGACATTGTAAAGACGGTATGCTCCATTGTGGAGAACCTTGGTGACGATGAAGGGACCTTCCCAAGAAGGAGCAAGCTTGTGTGGTTTCTGTTGATCCACTCGGAGAACCAAATCTCCTTCCTGGAAGGCTCGACTCTTCATGTTTTTGGCGTGGAAGCGACGCAAGTCTTGTTGATAAATGGTCGATCGGATCAGAGCCATCTCCCTTTCTTCCTCTAAAAGGTCGACTGCATCCTGCCGTGCTTGTTCTGCTTCAGTCTCGGTGTAGAGCTCGACCCGAGGAGCATTGTGGAGAAGGTCACTCGGCAAGACTGCTTCAGCTCCATAGACCAAGAAGAACGGAGTTCTTCCAGTCGACCGGTTGGGCGTGGTCCTTAACCCCCAAAGCACCGAGGGAAGTTCGTCGACCCATGCACCAGCCGCATGCTTGAGATCACGCATCAAACGGGGTTTCAACCCTTTGAGAATCAAGCCGTTGGCTCGTTCTACCTGTCCATTTGACTGTGGATGGGCGACTGAAGCATAGTCGACTCATGTGCCTTGAGACGTGCAGAAAGCTCTGAATTCTTCGGAATCAAAGTTTGACCCGTTGTCAGTGATGATGCTATGCGGGACTCCATATCTGAATATCAATTCTCTGATAAAGCTGATAGCAGTACCGGCATCGAGGTTCTTGATGGGTTTGGCCTCAATCCACTTGGTGAACTTGTCGACTGCTACGAGCACATGGGTGAAACCGCTTCTGACTGTTCTCAAAGGGCCAACCATATCCAATCCCCATACTGCAAAGGGCCAAACAAGTGGTATGGTCTTTAAAGCTAAGGTAGGCTTGTGTGACATATTGGAGTAAAATTGACATCCCTCACACTTGTCGACTATCTCCTTTGCCATTTCATTCGCTCTTGGCCAATAAAATCCGGCTCGGTATGCTTTGGCCACAATGGTCCTAGAATACGCATGATGGCCACAGGTCCCCGAGTGGATGTCATCAAGGATTATTCGACCTTCCTCCGGCGTTATGCATTTCTGACCAACTCCAGTCGCGCTTTCTCTGTACAGCTGCCCCCTTATCACAGTAAAGGCTTTAGATCGGCGAACGATCTGTCGAGCCTCTTCTTCATCCTCCGGGAGCTCTTTCCCCAAGATATACGCGATATACGGTACTATCCAATCGGGAGTGATCACTAAAGCTTCCATGATCAGGTCGACCACTGCTGGAACTTCAACCTCAGTCGGATCCGTAACACTCTTAGGCTGCGGAGCTTCTTCGGTAAAAGGATCTTCTGTGACTGATGGAGTATGGATATGCTCCAAGAACACATCACTGGGAATGGCTTCTCTCTTGGACCCTATCTTCGCCAAATCATCAGCCGCTTGATTTTTCAGTCGGGGTATATGGTGGAGCTCTAACCCTTCGAATTTCTTTTCAAGCTTCCTCACTGCATTGTAGTATCCAGTCATGGCTGGGCTTCTAACGTCCCACTCCTTCATCACCTGATTGACCACCAAATCTGAGTCGCCATAAACCATAAGGCGACGGACGCCGAGTGAAATGGCCATGTGCAACCCATACAAAAGTGCTTCATATTCTGCTTCATTGTTGGAGGAATCAAAGTGGATCTGAAGCACATATCTGAGCTTATCTCCTCGGGGGGAAACCAAAACTACCCCAGCACCAGAACCATTTAACATCTTAGAGCCATCAAAGAACATGGTCCAATGCTCCAAGTGAACTTGAGTCGGCTGCTGTTGTTCAATCCACTCAGCAAGGAAATCTGCTATAGCCTGGGACTTAATGGCTTTCTTTGCCTCAAATTTGATATCAAGGGGAAGGAGTTCAATCGCCCATTTAGCCACTCGACCAGTTGCATCTCTATTGTGCAGAATCTCTGACAATGGTGCGTCGCTTATGACTGTAATGTCATGGTCAGAGAAATAATGAGCAACCTTCTTCATGGTCATGTAGATCCCATATACGAGCTTCTGATAATGAGGATATCTTTGCTTCGATGGAGTCAAAACTTCAGAGAGATAATACACTAGACGCTGAACTTTGAAGGTTTTACCTTCCTCTTCCCGCTCGACCATAAGTACTGTATTGATGACCTGTCCTGTGGCTGCAATGTAAAGCAACAGAGGCTCTTTGCTGATTAGAGCAGCAAGCACCGGCTGGGTGGAGAGCAGGGCTTTTAGCTCGGCAAATGCTGCATCAGCTTCTGGAGTCCACTCGAACTTGTCTGCCTTCTTCATCAGTCGGTAAAGAGGCAACGCCTTTTCACCGAGGCGAGAGATGAATCGACTTAACGCGGCCAAGCATCCAGTAAGCTTCTGGACATCGTGCACATGCACTGGGCATTTCATTCGGAGTATGGTGCCAACTTTTTCTGGGTTAGCATCGATTCCTTGTTCTGAAACGAGAAAACCGAGTAACTTTCCGCCAGGTACTCCGAATGTGCACTTTGATGGATTAAGCTTGATATCATACCTCCTGAGATTGGCAAATGTTTCAGCTAGGTCAGTCAACAGGTCGGAACCCTTTCGTGACTTGACCACGATATCGTCCATGTACGCTTCCACATTCCGACTGATTTGAGTGAGTAAACACTTCTGAATCATTCTCATGAATGTGGCTCCGGCATTCTTGAGACCGAATGGCATGGTGATATAGCAGAAGCACCCGAATGGAGTGATGAAAGCTGTTTTGATTTCGTCAGGTCCATACAGACAGATCTGATGATACCCGGAATAAGCGTCTAAAAAAGACAATCTCTCGCATCCCGCAGTCGAGTCGACAATTTGGTCGATGCGAGGGAGAGGAAAATGATCTTTTGGGCAGGCCCGATTGATATGTTTGAAATCAATGCACATGCGAAGTGAGTTGTCCTTGGGAACCATGACGACATTGGCGAGCCACTCGGAGTGGTATATCTCTCGGATAAACTCTGCTGCAAGGAGTCGAGCCACCTCCTCGCCAATGGCTTTTTTCTTCTGAACGGCGGACCGTCGAAGATGTTCTTTAACAGGTTTCGTTTTTGAGTTGACTCTAAGGCGATGCTCAGCCAGCCCCCTGGGAACACCCGGCATGTCAGCTGGCGTCCATGCAAAGATGTCCCAGTTCTCACGGAGGAACTGGATGAGCGCTTCTTCCTATTTAGAGTCAAGTGTTGTGGAAATATGGGTCGGTGCCGCGTTGGGGTCAGTTGGGTGGATGTGAACTAGCTTCGTCTCCCCAGACGACTGGAACGCTGACTCTGTGGCGGGCTTCTTGGCCCGCAACAAATCACTCGGATCTACATTTTTCTTGTATCCTTCCAGCTCTACCACTGTTATCTGGGCATCCGCAATCTTCGAGCCTTTCTGGAAACACTCTTCTGCCTTCTTCCGGCTGCCAGTGATAGTGATCACTCCTTTGGGGCCAGGCATCTTTAATTTGAGGTACACATAACATGGTCGAGCCATGAAGCGGACATAGGCTGGTCTTCCCAAAATAGCGTGGTAAGCGCTTTGGAAATCCACGACTTCAAATGTCAGCTTCTCTTTGCGGAAATGCTTCGAGTCGCCGAACACTACATCCAGAGCTATTTGGCCAAGTGACTCAGCCTTCTTTCCAGGAATGACTCCGTGAAAACTCATGTTGCTGGAGCTGAGCTTGGACATCGGAATGCCCACTCCCTTGAGCGTCTCTGCATACAGTATATTCAACCCACTGCCGCCATCCATCAATACCTTCGTCAGTCGAGTGCCTTAGACAATTGGGTCGACCACCAGCGCTTGCCTCCCAGGGGTGGCAATGTGAGTAGGGTGATCGGACTGGTCGAATGTAATGGGAGTTTGCGACCATTTCAGATAGCTTGGTGTCACCGGGGCGACCATATTTACCTCTCGGTTGATCACTTTCAGTCGACTTTTGCTCTCTACATCAGCAAAAATCATCAGGGTGGAATTGACATGAGGGTACCCTCCATCACTGTCCTCCTTTTCCTCGGCCTTGTCCGACTCCTTCTCTTTGTCCTTGGGTTGTTTTCCTTGAAACTGCTGGATTAAGAGCCGGCACTGGCGAGTGGTATGTTTCGGGTAGATGAAGTTACCCTCTTCGTCTTTCTTCGTGTGGATATGACACGGTAGATCCATCACGTCATTTACTTCTTTATCCTTTATCTTCTTGGGGTTCCAAGATCCTTTGGGCTTCCCTTTGAATTTGCCCTGGGTCACGGCCAGTGTCTCTCCAGGAGCAGCTGGCTTGGCCTTTCGCTTCTGCTTCTGACTGGAGTTTCCTTTTTCCGATTGACTCGGCTTATACTTGCCACTCCGGAGCCTGTCCTCTTCTTCACCGTTAGCATATTTGGTGGCAATCTCCATCATTCGACTCAGGGTCATATCTCCGGTTCGACCAAACTTCAGGCTCAACTCTCTGTTCTTGACACCATCCTTGAAGGCGCAGACCGCTTGATGGTCCGACACATTCTCCACAGTATGATGCAAAGTGATCCATCTCTGGATGTAATCTCTCAATGTTTCACTCGACTTTTGTACGCAGACTTGCAGCTCCGTCAATCCGGCCGGTCGCTTGCAAGTTCCCTCGAATGTCCTGACGAACACTCGGGAAAGATCTTCCCAGGTGTAAATGCTGCTAGGAGCTAACTGATTCAACCATGCCCTGGCCGAACCCTCTAGCATGAGTGGCAAATGCTTCATGGCCACCTCATCATTACCACCACCAATCTGTACCGCCACTCGGTAGTCTTCAAGCCAAGTTTCAGGCTTGGACTCTTCGGTGAACTTACTTACCCCAGTCGCCAACCTGAAGTTGGGGGGGGTATCACTGTAGCTCTGATGGCTCTGCTAAAGCATTCTGGACCTGAAACATGGACTCGGTTGCTAGTGGGCACATCTCTATCATGGCCACCTCTATGAGCTCTGTTCCGATCGACCAAACCTTGCACGATGATGGATCTCACATCAAAAGCCTGGTTCTCTGGGGTCGACCGGAGCTCTCCGCCCAACACTGAGCTGGCGCCTGTCATCTTGCTGCCGATGGGCGTTAGACCCACTTCTCGGGGGAGGAGTGGGCACTCGACGCCTATCATCACGATCAAATTGGTCATCATAGTGGTCCCGCCGGCCTTCACGTCCCATGCGCCTCGGAGGTGACCTTGGGCTGTGAGCCGACTGAACAGTATTCACAGCAACGGATCGACTGTGAATCCTGTTGCACGACTATGACACAACTGAATTCTGATCTCCTGCCGCCCGGAGCAAATCCCTGATCTGCATCAAGCCTCTTCCAGCCTCCGACTGAGAGGGCTGAATTGACTCCGCTATATGGGCTACAGCTGCCAAATTCTGAATTGGGGTTCGATATACCTGAGTCGGTTGCGGAAAGAGATGACGCCGGCTGGAGTCAGGTACTCGTTGACACGCACGCTCGTCGAGTGCTCGCTGGAGGTTCTCCAGTCGAGTGCGTTCAGCCAAGTTGGCCACACGCGCCTCTTCCAAGGCACGAGCCTCAGGAGTTTCTCCTGCGATGGGAGTATGCAGGGCATCCATGTTCCGACGGTGAAGATCTTCTCTTTGCTGAGAAGTGAGTGGCTCGGGCTGATATTCTTCGTGGGCCTGAGCGGGGTCGCCTCCATCGTCCATCCCGTCGATGCGGGGGAAACCGGGAGGGCTACAAGGCCCATCGACCATCAGGACCTCCACCGCTGGATCACTGCTGTCGCACTCGGATGCAGTCTCTACGGAGCCAGTCGACAGATCGAACAGGCCGTAGAGAGATTCGTCGGGCTCAATTGCCGCGACTTGGGTGGTGGCCGATTGGCGAGCTACTGCGTGTCTCACCCATCGCTGAAGCCTCGACCGACCGGAGCGCTTGCACTGGCGGGAGACGGGGAGGGAGGACGACACAGGAGTCGACCGATATGGGGTCGACGGCTGCCGCAACAGGATGCCGCAGACACACGCCCGAAAGTGCGTCGCCCCGCGGACGGGGAGCGCGTCGATGTCGAGTGGTGGCTCCTGGAGCCAAGCGGAGTCGTCGGCGATGAAGGCGAGCGCACCGAGACGGATCTCGCGGCCCTCAACCAGAGCTCCGCCAGAAACCATGATGAAGGCAATCGGACAAATTGCAACTTCTACAAAAAGTCGCTAAGACACCTGCCCCACGGTGGGCGCCAACTGTCGTGGTTCTAAGTCTGACAGTAGAATGGGGGGTAGGTATGGAGAGGCAAGATCCTAGCTATGGAGTAGTTGTACACACGAGTGTTTTACGAGTTCAGGCCCTTCTCGGAGGAAGTAATAGCCCTACGTCTCGGAGCCCGGAGGCGGTCGACTGGTTTATGTGTATATGAGTTACAGGGGTGCGAACCCTTTACAGTTCGCCAGACCCCTCCGGCCCTCAGTTATGCGGGGTTTAAAGTACATTAAGATAGGGGGTTACTGGTAACGCCCTCATAAAGTGCCATGAAGACTATTAAAGCTACTTAATGACAGACCGTTGCGCGCTGAGTGACTTTAGGTCTCCTGGCCGTCGAGTGGTTAGCTTCATGGTCGACTAGCTATCTTCATCATCGAGTGTCCTTGAGTTCGTCGAGTGAAGTCCCTCTTGGTCGACTGGAAGGTAGCTTCTTCTAAGGATGTCCTTGGGTAGGGTATCCTAGATAGGTCCATGACCCTACCCTAGGTACATGACTTCATCAGTGACGCCGTCTTGGGCTCCACGGTGACCTTCATCCTGCCGCTCTGCTGGTCTTGGTCTTGTTGCACTGAAATGGCAACCTTTGCCTGATGCCTCGGTACTCCGCGCCTGTGCTTGCTCCCTTTACACCAAAGAGGAAACAAGGACACTGCGCAGGCTGGCGCCCGCCTGGCGTCCACCTGGTCTCGATCGTCATGGCTTGCGTCACGAGCACCTCACGAGGTACCCTCCCTTGATCTCTTCGCCTCCTCGCGAGCCTGCCTGGCGAGGCTGTTCCGGAGGAAGTCTTGTGTCGTCCGCGCCGCAAGGCTGGGCCCCTCGCGAGGGTCTTGGGTCTTGTGCTGATGAAGATGGGTCGTACTGGGCCACCACGCTGCAGGCCGCAGGCAGGCAAGTCTGGGGACCCCCGTTCCCAGAACACCGACAGTAGCCCCCGGGCCCAAGGTGCGCTCGGACTTGGCTTAGCGGAGAAGCAAATGGGCAAGTGCGGAGCACCGCGGGCCCCATCATCCTGCGGCCTTGGGCGCCGCGTGGCGGTTGATTGGACGTGGGCGTCTCCACTTCCCCACACCGCCTCGGCAACCGTCCGACTTGACCAGTCCCTGCATGCAGAAATGAGTCATGATTACCTGTGATCGTGGAGGCCGACGGTTGGCCTCCTCCGGTTATAAATGCGGGAGGGCACGAGCCCCCAATGTACATCTTCCTCCTCACTTCCTTCTTTCTCCCCATCCCAGCTGCTCACCGTCTCTTATGGCGCCACCGAAGAGGTTCTCAGCCGCGGAGAAGGGAAAGGCTTGTCGGGAAGGGCCTGACTCTCCTCCGCCCAAGCGCGGCCGGGGTCGTCCCCGCAAGAACCCTGCGTCTTCCACAACGGCTCCTCGCGGTCGCGGCTGCGATCTCCCGCACGGCGATGGACGCCTGGTGGGTGAGGGAAGGCGTGTCGTGGCTGCATGGCCTCCCAGGCCACGCTTCCATTCGACGGAGGTGCTGCCGGAGTTCGTCGTGTGGTCAGTGGACCCAACTGGCAGCTGGCTCCAGCTTCCCCGCTTCTTTGTAGGTGAACTCCCGACTGGCGCTCCTGGCGGCCTCTGGCTTCAAGCGGAAGGTTTCTACAGTAGGGCCTCCTAGGCCTCACTAGAGATTTCCATTGCCGAGAATGTGGCCCTGACCCGCGGCTGGCAAATGTTTGACGGTGGTGCACCTTGCATTTCAAGTTTGACGGCGACGCCACCCTCTACATGAGGCAGTTTGGAGAAGATGGCCGCCACGTCGAGTGCTACCCCAAAGATGATGACGGCGGCCGGGTGTCCAACCTCGGCGTCGGTCAGGATGAAGATGAAGGCAGGCGCACCAACGGCGGCGTTCGCAGCTCGCCAAGCCTTGGTGGCTCCCCTTCGGACGACAGCTCCTCCAGCGGTGGCCGCGACCAGCCTCTGTGCCATTGTGTTCGCCTTGAGGGAGGCAGTGGGTCAGCCCGCCGTCGCGCCTCGGTGAAGCATGAGGAGGGGTCCGACTGAGCTCCGGAAGCAGTACGAGCCTTCGCCGTGAGCCGGCGCCGAGCAAGCCATGTCTATTTTGTTTTTCTCCCTTCCCTGCACAAAGAGAGAGTAGTGTAGGGCCCCGCAGGGGCGTGCTGGACTGCTGCCATTAACTATTATGCTATTTTCGTTATTCCTGTGCTGTGTCTGGTGTCGCGTGCTCGCATGTAGGAATTACTTAGCTCGGGGGGACTTGCCGTAGTCTTCACTTCTCGAGGCTGGGGCCTCGTCGGGCGCTTTGTGGCCTGCAAGAATTAGTCAGGAGAGGTAATCTTCCGGTCTCGGTTGTGAGGGCAACTGACTCAGGCCCTGTGTTCGTGTCGCGATGCCCGTGGGGCATGGACCAGGAGGAGTGCTCCCGTGATGGACTTGGGTAGGAAAGCCTCACAAGACTGGGTGAGGAAACGCTCGCGAGGGCACCCGCGTAGCCCCCTCGTGAGACTTGCGGGAGAGAAAACGAGTCAAGTAGGTGACAAAGACAAAGACTCATAGGTCGGGTATGGAAACAACGCTAAAGCAACTTCCAATAAAACTTCAAATAGGGACGAACAAGCCAACTGCAGAAAGCAAATGAAAAAGCCGTGTCCGACACCTAATCTAGTCTTTGACGTCTTCTCACCAGCGCGGAGCTAAGTGCTGCCACTAGGCATGGGCGGCAGCCCCCGAGGCCCGAGGGCGGCTCTCTGGAGACTCCGGGGCGTGTACAACCCCAACTCATTATTATGTGAGAGTGTCACGGGCGGCGAGCTTCACAGGCATTGGCCTTCTTCACAGGCTCCGGGCCTTTCTCGGGGCGATGAGCTTCACAGGCGTTGGCCTTCTTCACAGGAACCGGGCCTTTCTCGGTTCATCTAGCTTCACAGGCGCTGGGCCTTCTTTACAGGCGCTGGGCCTTTCTTCAAGGGTAGAACTTCCGGAGGTGCTGGATGTTCCACGCGTTCGGGATGGGCACCCCCTCCTGAGTCTCCAAGCGTGCGGCGCCAGGCCTAAAGACATGAACAACCTTGAACGGGCCCTCCCACATGGGCGAGAGCTTGTGCAGCCCTTCCCTGGAGAGCACCCGCTTGAGCACGAGGTCACCTACCTCGAGAGTCCTGGGATGGATGCTGCAGCAGTGGTACCGCCGCAACACCTGTTGGTATCTTGCTGCACGAAGCGCAACCTCACGATGGCGTTCCTCTCCCAGCATGAGGTCCACCCCCCGCATGGCGTCCTGCTGTGCTTCGTCGAAAGCCAGGACCCATGCGGAGTGATGCCTGACCTTGTGAAGAAGGACCGCCTCAGCACCATAGACGAGGAAGAACGGGGTTTCGCCAGTCGACTTGGTAGCGGTCGTGCGGATGGACCATAGTACAGACTGAAGCTCGTCGTGCCAGCCCTGCCATAGGCCTCCAGCTTCTTCTTGAAGGTCCGGGTTTTGAGGCCTTTTAGGACCTCCGCGTTGGCACGTTCAGCTTGGCCATTGCTCCGTGGGTGTGCCACTGAAGCGTAGCATATCTGCGTTCCAAGGTTAGCACAATATGTTTTGAAGAGATTGCTGGTGAACTGCAAACCGTTGTCGGTGATGATGCAATTAGGTACCCCAAACCGGCTCACGAGGCCCTTGATGAACTTGACCGCTGAGCAACCGGGATGGTGCAGACAGCTTCCACCTCTGCCCACTTTGTGAACTTGTCAATGGCGACGTAGAGGTGGCGGTAGCCCCCTGGCGCCCGAGGAAATGGGCCAAGGATGTCCAGTCCCCAAAAGGCGAACGACCATGAGAGGGGAATGGTCTGAAGGCCCTGAGCCGGCTGATGAATCTGCTTGGCGTAGAACTGACAGGCTTCACAAGCCTTCACCAGCTCGATTGCGTCGTTGAGTGCCGTTGGCCAATAGAACCCGCTGCGAAATGCCTTGCCGACGAGTGTCCATGAAGACGAGTGGTGCCCGCAGTCTCCATCGTGAATGTCTGCTAGTAACTCTTTCCCTTGCTCCCTGGAGATGCAACGCAGGGAAACGTCATTCGACCGCTTTCAATAGAGCTCTCTATCTTGGATGCAGTAGGCCGTGGCCTGTCGCGCCACGCGTTCGCGTCCTCCTCCTTTTCTAGCAGAATCCCTTGCATCAAGTAATCCTTGAACTCTGTGGTCCAACATCCCTCCCGAGGCTCTAGCGCGAGGAGCAGGCGCGCTCCGGAGGTCGGATCGCAGGCCGGGGCTCCCAAGGCAGGCGGTTGAGGGAGCTCCTCCCGAGGCTGCACTGTGCTTGATAGTGATGGTGCCGCTGAAGGTTTGAAGAGTCGTTCCTCGAAGACGCCAGGCTCCTGAGGCAACCGCCTGGATGCCCTCCTGGCGATGTCATCAGCCTCTTGATTGGTGCCACGAGGCACATGCTGCAACTCCAACCCGCAAAACTGTTTCTCCATCCTGCGGACTTCCGCAAGATATGCTTCCATGTGCTCGTCCTTCGGCTCGTACACCTTGTTGGAGAAGTTGACGAGAAGTTGAGAGTCGCCCTTGATGATGAGGCGCTTTACCCCCAAGGCGGCTGCAGCTTTCAAGCCTGCTATCAGACCCTCGTATTCGGCTATGTTGTTGGAGACCTTCTCCCCATGTTGGAAGCAGAGCTGCACGGTATAGTAGAGCTTGTCCTGAGTGGGAGATATGAGCACTGCACCAGCCCCCGCGCCATGTTGCGATAATGCCCCGTCGAAGTACATGACCCAGCCGTCCGGCGCTTCACTTCCTAGGGGAAGCGCCCGATCCTCGCCTGCTTCGAGCCCTGGTGCCTCCGTCCATTCTGCCACAAAATCTGCAAGTGCGGCTCCCTTGATGACTCTGGTCGTACTGAATTCCAACTGAAACGCTTGCAACTCGATGTTCCATTTAGCGACCCTTCCAGCTGAGTTGGGGCTCCTGAGTACCCTTTCCAAGGGATATGCCGAGATGACCTTGATGGGATGGCCTTGAAAGTAGTGCCGCAGCTTGCGTGAGGCCACTAGCAATGCAAGGAGGAGTTTCTAGGGCATGGGGTATCGCGCCCTCGTGTCCCACAGCACCGTGCTAACGAAGTACACGGGGTGCTCAATGAGGTTGAGGGTGCTGGCATGGCCTGCGTCTTCCGGAGGTCGAGGCGCCTCCTGAGGCGACGGAGCCCCCAGCGCCTGGTCGCCTGGCGTGGCCTCCTCTGCTCTGGGTGCGTCCCCCTGCTGTGGGTGATCCCCATCTGTCATGGTCGTGGTCTTCGCGAGGCCTTCTTGGCTTTGCTCCGCTTCGGCTGGGGCCGCGGCTGGCACGGCCTTGGCCCGACGCTCCTCCCTAACCGCCACCAGGGCTGCGCTGGCGGAGTAGGGTGTGGCTGCAAGGTAGAGCACCAAGGGCTCTTGAGGGCGCGGAGCCACCATCACCGGAGGGCTGGTAAGGTACTTCTTGAGACCTTGGAATGCCATGTCAGCCTCCTCCGTCCATTTGAACGGGCCCTTCTTCTTCATCAGCTTGAAGAAAGGCAATGCTCGCTCCCCCAGCTTGGAGATGAAGCGCCCCAATGCGGTTACTCGCCCGGTGAGCTTCTGCATTTCTCTGAGGGTCTTCGGCGGACTCATGTCTTCAACTGCCTTGACCTTCTCTGGGTTAGCCTCGATGACCTGGTGGGACACGAGGAAGCCCAAGAGCTTGCCCGAGGGGACTCCGAATACACACTTCTCCGGGTTGAGCCGCAGATCCACTTCATGGAGGCTCGCGGAGCTTTCTTCCAGATCCTGTATCAGGGTCTTTGCCTCCCGAGACTTCACCACGATGTCATCGACGTAGGCCTCGGCGTTCCTCCTGAGCTACCGGCCCAAGGCGATGTGCATCAGTCGCTGAAAGGTCGCGCCCGCGTTGCGCAACCCGAACGACATGAAGGTATAGCAGTACTCCACACGGGGTCAGGAATGCCATTTTCTCCACGTCTTCTACTGCCATCTTGATCTGGTGATAGCCCGAGAAGGCATCCAGGAAGCACAACAGGTCACACTCAGTGGTAGAATCAATGATATGGTCGATGCAAGGGAGCGGGAATGGATCCTGTGGGCAGGCCTTATTGAGGTTGGTGAAGTCGACACACATGTGTTCCTTTCCTCCCTTTTTCGGCACAACAACAGGGTTGGCCAGCCATTCAGGATAGCGAACTTCGCGAATGACGCCTGCTGCCTCTAACTTGCGGGTTTCCTGGACGATGAAGGCCTGCTTCTCGGTGGACTGTCGCCTTGCCTTCTGTTTCACGGGGCACATGTTGGGGCACACGTTGAGATGGTGTTCAATCACATCCCTCGGGACCCCTGCCAGCTGATCAGGTTCCCACTCAAACACCTCCTTGTTTGCGCGCAGAAATTTCACCAGGGCCTCCTCCTGGTCACGGTCGAGATTGGCGCCTATGGTGAAGGTGGCGCCAGAGGATCCACCCTCATCGACTGGTACTTGCTTGGTCTCCGCCTTGTCTTGGGTGAATAACTGCTTCTTCTTGGCCGGCGCAGCCCCCTTGGGCTCGGGGGTATCCGCGCTGGCAGGCTGCACCACTGCGGCCGCCTTAAAAGTGAGCTTGAGCGCCTGCAGTGCACCCCTTGTGTCTCCGGACACGGTAAGGACACCGCTGCTCCCGGGCATCTTCATGAGGTTGTAAGCCGTGTGAGTCGCTGCCATGAACTGGGCCAAGGCTGGGTAGCCGAGGATGGCGTTGTACGGGAGGCCGATGCGGGCGATGTCGAAGTCGACCAGCTCTGTGCAGAAGTTGTCGTGGATGCCGAAGGTCACCGGGAGGCGGGTCTGCCCCAGGGAGCCGGTGGAACTGCCCCCGACGCCCGAGAAGGGCTTGCTGGGTTGGAGCTGCTCTAGCGGCACGTGGAGGAAGCTAAAGGCCTCCACCGAGAGCACGTTGAGGCCGGCACCACCGTCAATGAGGGTCCTAGTAACGGCCACCTGGCAGATGGTGGGGGTGCATAGCATCGGGAGCGCGCCCAAACAGGCGGTGTTGGAGGGATGATCGTCCGAGCTGAAGGTCAAATCAGCCTTGGGTGCCACCCAGCCCGGGGGGCTTCACGGCACTTGAGGATGGCACCGATCTGGCGGACAAACGGCTTGACGTGATGGCTCGAAGGTGGTGCCTGTGATCCGCCCAAGCGGGCTGCGATGACTGGGGGCGCTGGCGCAACATGATGGGTGAGGAAGAGGTTGCGCAGCTCCTCCCAGGAGGCCACGGAAGCCGCTGGCAGGTGGGGCAGCCACATGCGCGGGACGCCGGTGAGGGCCATGGGCAGCCAGTTAGCCATGACCTTGTCGTCGCCTCCGGCCTTGAGGACAGCTTCTTCATACGCTAGCAGGAAGGCCAGCGGATCGACTGCGCCGTCATAGCGCGGCGGTATGTCCGGCTTGAACTTGTTCGGCCACCGCACATGTCGCAAGGCGGGAGCCAGAGCTCGGAGCCCCACTGGTTCCCACGCCGGCGTTGACAGCCGGAGCAGGCGGTGCGTTGGCCGCCATGAGGGCGGAGCATGATGCTGATGGAGAACGGGTCGACAGAAGGGAGAGCTGCGGCGCACCCCTACCTGGCGCGCCAAATGTCGGATGTTGGGTTCCGGCAGACCCTTAAGGTTCGAACTCTGGGGTGCGCACGAAGATCTTCCCCCTACCGATTCACGTCCGATCGCCTCACGAGAATCTAACCTAAAACGATGAACAACACGAGGGGCACGAGATTTATACTGGTTCAGGTGACCGTTGTGGTGTAATACCCTACTCCAGTGTGTGGTGTAGTGGATTGCCTCGGGGGCTGGTGATGAACAGTACAAAGGATGAACAACCTCGTGAGAGGTGTTCTTGAGCTGGTGCGATGAACTGCTTGGATGAGTTCGATCGCCTCTCGGTCTAATGGGTACTCTCCCAGATGCCCTCTACTGCGTGGTGGCTAGTCCTATTTATAGAGGCCCTAGTCCTCTTCCCAAATATTGAGCGGGAAGGGCGCCAACAACAACCATTTTGAAGGGGAACATCTAGTACAAGTTATCCTGACTAAAGTTGGTCTTCGGCTGCCAAAGGCACTGGTGGTGACGCCGTCTTGGGCTCCACGGTGACCTCCATCCTGCCGCTCTGCTGGTCTTGGTCTCGTTGCACTGAAATGGCAACCTTTTCCTGATGCCTCGGTACTCCGCGCATGTGCTTGCTCCCTTTGCACGAAAGAGGAAACAAGGACACTGCGCAGGCCGGCGCCCGCCTGGTCTCGATCGTCATGGCTTGCGTCACAAGCACCTCGCGAGGTATCCTGCCTTGATCTCTCCGCCTCCTCGCGACCCTGCCTGGCGAGGCCGTTCCTGAGGAAGTCTTGTGTTGCCGCCCCGCGAGGCTTGGCCCCTCGCGAGGGTCTTGGGTCTTGTGCTGATGAAGATGGGCCGTACTGGGCCACCACACTGCAGGCCGCAGGCAGGCAAGTCTGGGGACCCCCGTTCCCAGAATGCCGACAAAACCACCTTAAAGTTATTCTTTCCGATCAATCCATTGGGCTATTCCTATAAGTGTCACAAACAACCCTAGAGTTCGTAGTAAAATAACACCTTAAGACACACATCAACCAAAACCCTAATGTCACCTAGATACTCCAATGTCACGTCAAGTATCCGCGGGTTTGATTATACGATATGCATCACACAATCTCAGATTCATCTATTCAAACCAACACAAAGAACTTCATAGAGTTCCCCAAAGTTTCTACCGGAGAGCCAAGACGAAAACGTGTGCCAACCCCTATACATAAGTTCACAAGGTCATTGAACCCACAAGTTGATCACCAAAACATACATCAAGTAGATCACGTGAATATCCCATTGTCACCACAGATAAGCACATGCAAGACATACATCAAGTGTTCTCAAATCCTTAAAGACTCAATCTGATAAGATAACTTCAAAGGTAAAACTCAGTTCATTATAATAAGGTAGAGGGGGAGAAGCATGATAAGATCCAACTATAATAGCAAAGCTCGCGGTACATCAAGATCGTGCCATATCAAGAACACGAGAGAGAGAGAGAGAGAGAGAGAGAGAGAGAGAGAGAGAGAGATCAAACACATAGCTACTGGTACATACCCTCAGCCCCGAAGGTGAACTACTCCTCCTCGTCATGGAGAGTGCAGGGATGATGAAGATGGCCACCGATGTTGGATCCCCCTCCCGCAGGGTGCCAGAATAGGGTCCCGATTGTTTTTTGGTGGCTACAGAGGCTCGCGGCGGCAGAACTCGCGATCTAGGTTTCTTTTCGAGGGTTTTTGTATTTATAGGAATTTTTGGCGTCGGTTTCCCATCAGGGGGGGTCTCCGAGTCAGCCATGCGGTAGGGGGCGCACCCAAGGGGGTAGGGCACGCCTGCCACCCTCGTGGATGACTCGGGACTCTTCTGGCCCAACTCTTTTGCTTCGAGGGCTGCTCCTGGTCCATAAAAAATCACCGAAATTGGCAGGTCAATTGGACTCCGTTTGGTATTCCTTTTCTGTAAAGCTCAAAAACAAGGAAAAAACAGAAACTGGCACTGGGCTCTAGGTGAATAGGTTAGTCCCAAAAATCATATAAAATAGCATATAAATGCATATAAAACATCCAAGATAGATAATATAATAGCATGGAACAATAAAAAATTATAGATATGTTGGAGACGTATCAAGCATCCCCAAGCTTAATTCCTGCTCGTCCTCGAGTAGGTAAATGATATAAACAGAATTTTTGATGTGGAATGCTACCTAGCATATTTATCAATGTAATCTTTTCTATTGTGGCAAGAATATTCAGATCCATAAGATTCAAAACAAAAGTTTAATATTGACATAAAAACAATAATACTTCAATCATACTAACAAGGCAATTATGTCTTCTCAAAATAACATGGCCAAAGAAAGCTTATCCCTACAAAATCATTTAGTCTGGCTATGCTCTATCTTCATCACACAAAATATTTAAATCATGCACAACCCCGGTTTCAGCCAAGCAATTGTTTCATACTTTAGTATTCTCAAACTTTTTCAACTTTCACACAATACATGAGCGTGAGCCATGGATATAGCACTATAGGTGGAATAGAATGGTGGTTGTGGAGAAGACAAAAAAGGAGGAAGATAGTCTCACTTCAACTAGGCGTATCAACGGGCTATGGAGATGCCTATCAATAGATATCAATGTGAGTGAGTAGGGATTGCCATGCAACGGATGCACTAGAGCTATAAGTGTATGAAAGCTCAAAAAGGAACTAAGTGGGTGTGCATCCAACTCGCTTGCTCACGAAGACCTAGGGCATTTTGAGGAAGCCCATCATTGGAATATACAAGCCAAGTTCTATAATGAAAAATTCCCACTAGTATATGAAAGTGACAACATAGGAGACTTTCTATCATGAAGATCATGGTGCTACTTTGAAGCACAAGTGTGGTAAAAGGATAGTAGCATTGCCCCTTCTCTCTTTTTCTCTCATTTTTTTTGTTTTTTTCCTTCTTTTTTTTCCTCTTTTTTCATTTTTATTTTTCGTCGGGAGTCTCATCCCGACTTGTGGGGGAATCATAGTCTCCATCATCCATTCCTCACTGTGACAATGCTCTAATAATGAAGATCATCACACTTTTATTTACTTACAACTCAAGAATTACAACTCGATACTTAGAACAAAATATGACTCTATATGAATGCCTCCGGCGGTGTACCGGGATGTGCAATTAATCAAGAGTGACATGTATGAAAGAATTATGAATGGTGGCTTTGCCACAAACACGATGTCAGCTACATGATCATGCAAAGCAATATGACAATGACGAAGTGTGTCATAATAAACAGAACAGTGGAAAGTTGCATGGCAATACATATCGGAATGGCTATGGAAATGCCATGATATGTAGGTATGGTGGCTATTTTGAGGAAGGTATATGATGGGTGTATGGTACCGGCAAAAGTTGCACGGTAAAAGAGGGGCTAGCAATGGTGGAAGGGTGAGAGTGCGCATAATCCATGGACTCAACATTAGTCATAAAGAACTCAAATACTTATTGCAAAAATCTATTAGTCATCGAAACAAAGTACTACGCGCATGCTCCTAGGGGAAGGGTGTTGGTAGGAGTTAACCATTGCGCGATCCCGACCTCCACACAAAGGATGACAATCAAAAAATACTTCATGCTCCGACTTCATCACATAACGGTTCACCATACGTGCATGCTACGGGAATCACAAACTTTAATACAAGTATTTCTCCAATTCACAATTACTCCACTAGCATGACTCTAATATCACCATGCTCATATCTCAAAACAATCATAAGAAATCAAACTTCTCATAGTATTCAATGCACTTCATATGAAAGTTTTTATTATATCCCTCTTGGATGCCTATCATATTAGGACTAAATTCATAACTAAAGCAAATTACCATGCTATGCTAAAAGATTCTCAAAATAATATAAGTTAAGCATGAGAGTTCATCTATTTCTTCAAAATAAAACCACCGCCGCGCTCTAAAAGATATAAGTGAAGCATAGAGAAAACGACAAACTACTCCAAAAGATATAAGTAAAGATCAATGAGTAGTCGAATAATTATGCAACTATGTTAAGGCTCTCTAACATTTAATTATTTCAGATCTTGGGATATTATTCAAACAGCAAGCAAAACAAAACAAAACAAAATGACGCTCCAAGAAAAACACATATCATGTGGTGAATAAAAATATAGCTCCAAGTAAAGTTACCGATGAACGAAGACGAAAGAGGGGATGCCTTCCGGGGCATCCTCAAGCTTAGGCTCTTGGTTGTCCTTGAATATTACCTTGGGGTGCATTGGTAATCCTCAATCTTGGGCTCTTGCCACTCCTTATTCCATAGTCCATTGAATCTTTACCCAAAACTTGAAAACTTCACAACACAAAACTCAACAGAAAACTCATAAGCTCCATTAGTATAAGAAAATAAATCACCACTTAGGTACTGTTGTGAACTCATTCTAAATTCATGTTGGTGTTGTATCTACTGTATTCCAACTTCTCCATGGTTCATACCCTCCGATACTACTCATAGATTCATCAAAATAAGCAAACAACACATAGAAAATAGAATCTGTCAAAAACAGAACAATCTGTAGTAATCTGTAACTCTCGAATACTTCTGTAACTCCAAAAATCCATAAAAATTAGGAAAACCTGAGAAATTTTTGTACAAATCCAGAGCAAAAAGAATAAGATCAAAATCATGTTTCTGTAAATTATAAAAACTAATTTACTGGGTGCAAAAGTTTCTGATTTTCAGCAGGATCAACACAACTATCACCGTAAGCTATCCCAAAGGTCTTACTTGGCACTTTATTGAAACAAAATCTATAAAACATGATTGCTACAGTATATTAATCATGTGGACACACCAAAACAGTAGGGGTAAATATTGGGTTGTCTCCCAACGAGCGCTTTTCTTTATTGCCTTTTTAGCTAGGCATGATGATGACAATGATGCTCACATAAAAGATAAGAATTGAAACATAACGGGAGCCTCATGAAGCATATGACTAGCACATTTAAGTCTAACCCACTTCATATGCATAGGGATTTTGTGAGCAAACAACTTATGGGAACAAGAATCAACTAGCATAGGAAAGCAAAACAAGCATAGCTTCAAGATTTCCAACACATAGAGAGAAAACTTGATATTATTGCAATTCCTACAAGTATATATTCCTCCCTCATAATAATTTTAAGTAGCATCATGAATGAATTCAACAATATAACCATCACATAAAGCATTATTTCCATGAGACACAAGCATAGAAATTTTATCACTCTCCACATAAGCCAAATTATTCTCATGAATAGTAGTGGGAGCAAACTCAACAAAATAACTATCATGTGAGGCATAATCCAATTGAAAGTTAAATTCATGATGACAAGTTTCATGGTTATCATTATTCTTTATAGCATGCATGTCATCACAATAATCATCATAGATAGCAACTTTGTTCTCATAATCAATTGGAACCTCTTCTGAAATAGTGGATTCATCACTAAATAAAGTCACGACCTCTCCAAATCCACTTTCGTAATTATCACAATAATATTCAACACCCTCCAAAATAGTGGGATCATTACTTCCTAAACTTGACACTCTTCCAAACCCACTTTCATCAATAGAGTCATCATAAATAGTAGGCATGCCTTCATCATAATAAATATTCTCATCAAAACTTGGGGGACTAAAAATATCATATTCATCAAACATAGCATCCCCAAGATTGTGCCTTTGCATATCATTAGCATCATGGATATTCAAGGAATTCATACTAACAACATTGCTATCATGCTCATCATTCAAAGATTTTATGCCAAACATTTTATAGACTTCTTCTTCTAGCACTTGAGCACAATTTTACTTTCTATCATTTTCATGAAAGACATTAAAAAGATGAAGCATATGAGGCACCCTCAATTCCATTATTTTGTAATTTTCTTTTATAAACTAAACTAGTGATAAAACAAGAAACAAAAAGATTCAATTGCAAGATCTAAAGATATACCTTCAAGCACTAACCTCCTTGGCAACGGCGCCAGAAAAGAGCTTGATGTCTACTACACAACCTTCTTCTTGAAGACGTTGTTGGGCCTCCAAGTGCAGAGGTTTGTAGGACTGTAGCAAATTTCCCTCAAGTGAATGACCTAAGGTTTATCAATCCGTGGGAGGCGTAGGATGAATATGGTCTCTCTCAAACAACCCTGCAACCAAATAATGAGGAGTCTCTTGTGTCCCCAACACACCCAATAAAATGGTAAATTGTATAGGTGCACTAGTTTGGCGAAGAGATGGTGATACAAGTGCAATATGGATGGTATATATGGGTTTTTGTAATCTGAAATTATAAAAACAGCAAGGTAGCAAGTGGTAAAAGTGAGCGAAAACGGTATTGCAATGCTTAGAAACAAGACCTAGGGTTCATACTTTCAGTAGTGCAAGTTCTCTCAACAATAATAACATAATTAGATCATATAACAATCCCTCAAACAAAGAGTCACTCCAAAGTCACTAATAGCGGAGAACAAACGAAGAGATTATTGTAGGGTACGAAACCACCTCAAAGTTATTCTTTCCGATCAAATCATTGGGATATTCCTATAAGTGTCACAAACATCCATAGAGTTCATACTAAAATAACACATTAAGACACATTAACCAAAACCCTAATGTCACCTAGATGCTCCAATGTCACCTCAAGTATCCGCGGGTTTGATTATACGATATGCATCACACAATCTCAGATTCATCTATTCAAACCAACACAAAGAACTTCATAGAGTGCCTCAAAGTTTCTATCGGAGAGCCAAGATGAAAACGTGTGCCAACCCCTATGCATAGGTTCACAAGGTCACTGAACCCGCAAGTTGATCACCAAAACATACATCAAGTAGATCATGTGAATATCCCATTGTCACCATAGATAAGCACATGCACGACATACATCAAGTGTTCTCAAATCCTTAAAGACTCAATCTGATAAGATAACTTCAAAGTAAAAACTCAGTTCATTACAAGAAGGTAGAGGGGGAGAAGCATCATAAGATCCAACTATAATAGCAAAGCTCGCGGTACATCAAGATCGTGCCATATCAAGAACACGAGAGAGAGAGAGAGAGAGAGAGAGAGAGAGAGAGAGAGATCAAACACATAGCTACTGGTAAATACCCTCAGCCCCAAGGGTGAACTACTCCCTCCTCTTCATGGAGAGCACCGGGATGATGAAGATGGCCACCGGTGATGGATCCCCCCTCCGGCAGGGTGTCGGAATAGGGTCCTAATTTGTTTTTGGTGGCTACACAGGCTTGCAGCGGCAGAACTCCCAATCTAGGTTTCTTTTCGGGTTTTTTTGTATTTATAGTAATTTTTTGCATCGGTTTCACGTCAGGGGGTCTCCGAGTCAGCCATGAGGTAGGGGGCGCGCCTAGGGGGTAGGGCACGCCCTCCACCCTCGTGGATGACTCGGGACTCTTCTGGCCCAACTCTTTTGCTTCGAGGGCTTCTTCTAGTCCACAAAAAATCACCGTAAATTGGCAGGTCAATTGGACTCCGTTTGGTATTCCTTTTCTGTAAAACTCAAAAACAACGAAAAAACAGAAACTGGCACTGGGCTCTAGGTTAATAGGTTAGTCCCAAAAATCATATAAAATAGCATATAAATGCATATAAAACATCCAAGATAGATAATATAATAGCATGGAACAATCAAAAATTATAGATACGTTGGAGACGTATCACCACCGTTCATAATTTTTCATACATGCCACTCTTGAATCATTGCACATCCCGGTACACCGCCGGAGGCATTCACATAGAGTCATATTTTGTTCTAAGTATTGAGTTGTAATTCTTGAGTTGTAAGTAAATAAAAGTGTGATGATCTTCATTATTAGAGCATTGTCCCATGTGAGGAAAGGATGATGGAGACTATGATTCCCCCACAAGTCGGGATGAGACTCCGAACGAAAAATAAATAAATAAATAGGCCATAAAAAGAGAAGGCCCAAATAAAAAATGAGAGAAAAAGAGAGAAGGGGCAATGTTACTATCCTTTTTCCACACTTGTGCTTCAAAGTAGCACCATGATCTTCATGATAGAGAGTCTCCTATGTTGTCACTTTCATATACTAGTGGGAATTTTTCATTATAGAACTTGGCTTGTATATTCCAATGATGGGCTTCCTCAAAGTGACCTAGGTAGTTTTGAGCAAGCAAGTTGGATGCACACCCACTTAGTTTCTTTTTGAGATTTCATACACTTATAGCTCTAGTGCATCCGTTGCATGGCAATCCCTACTCACTCACATTGATATCTATTGATGGGCATCTCCATATCCCGTTGATACGCCTAGTTGTTGTGAGACTATCTTCTCGTTTTTGTCTTCTCCACAACCACCATTCTATTCCACCTATAGTGTTATGTCTATGGCTCGTGCTAATGTATTGCGTGAAGATTGAAAAAGTTTGAAAATACTAAAGTATGAAACAATTGCTTGGCTGAATCCAGGGTTGTGCATGATTTAAATATTTTGTGTGATGAAGACAGATCATAGCCAAACTATATGATTTTGTAGGGATAGCTTTCTTTGGCCATGTTATTTTGAGAAGACATGATTGCTTTGTTAGTATGCTTGAAGTATTATTGTTTTTATGTCAATATTAAACTTGTGTCTTGAATCTTTCGGATCTGAATATTCATGCCACAATAAAGAAAATTACATGGATAAATATGTTAGGTAGAATTCCACATCAAAAATTCTGTTTTTATCATTTACCTACTCGAGGATGAGCAGGAATTAAGCTTGGGGATGCTTGATACGTCTCCAACGTATCTATAATTTTTGATTGTTCCATGCTATTATATTAACTATTTTTGGATGTTTAATAGGAATTTATATGATATTTTATATTATTTTTGGGACTAACCTATTAACCGAGGGTCCAGTGCCAGTTTCTGTTTTTTTGCCTATTTTAGAGTTTTGCAGAAAAGGAATACCAACCGGAGTCCAAATGGAATGAAACCTTCGCAGTGATCTTTCTTGGACCAAAAGCAAACTAGAAGACTTGGAGATGAAGTCGGAGACGCAACGAGGAAGCCACGAGATAGGAGGGCGCGCCCAGGGGGTAGGGCACGCCCCCACCCTCGTGGGCCCCTCGTGGCTCCCCTGACCTGGTTTCTTCGCCTATATATACTCATACCCTGAAAACATCTAGGAGAGCCACATTCCACCGCCGCAACCTTCTGTGCCTGTGAGATCCAATCTAGGAGGCTTTTCCGGCATCCTGCCGGAGGGGGATTCGATCACGGAGGGCTTCTACATCAACACCATTACCTCTCTGATGAAGCATGAGTAGTTTACCACAGACCTTCGGGTCCATAGTTACTAGCTAGTTGTCTTCTTCTCTCTGTTTGATTCTCAATACCATGTTCTCCTCGATGTTCTTGGAGATCTATTCGATGTAATATTCTCTTGCAGTGTGTTTGTCGAGATCTGATGAATTGTGGATTTATGATCAAGATTATCTATGAATATTATTTGGTTCTTCTCTGAATTCTTATATGCATGATTTGATATCTTTGCAAGTCTTTTCGAATTATCAGTTTAGTTTGGCCTACTAGATTGATCTTTCTTGCAATGGGAGAAGTGCTTAGCTTTGGGTTCAATGTTGCGGTGTCCTTTCCCAGTGACAGTAGGGGAATCAAGGCATGCATTGTATTGTTGCCATCGAGGATAAAAAGATGGGGTTTTCATCATATTGCTTGAGTTAATTCCTCTACATCATGTCATCTTGCTTAATGCGTTACTCCGTTCTTTATGAACTTAATACTCTAGATGCATGCTGGATAGCGGTCGATGTGTGGAGTAACAGTAGTAGATGCATGCAGGAGTCGGTCTACTTGACACGGATGTGATGCCTATGTTCATGATCATTGCCTTAGATATCATCATAACTATGCGCTTTTCTATCAATTGCTCGGCAGTAATTTGTTCACCCACCATAATATTTGCTATCTTGAGAGAAGCCACTAGTGAAACCTATGCCCCAGGGGTCTCTATTCCATATCATTGAATCTCGTTTACATCTTGTTAGTTTTCGATCTACTATTTTGCAATCTTTACTTTCCAATCTACAAACCAAAAATACCAAAAATAATTACTTTACCGTTTATATATCTCTATCAGATTTCAGTTTTGCAAGTGACCATGAAGGGATTGACAACCCCTTTATCATGTTGGGTGCAAGTTGTTGATTGTTTGTGCAGGTATTCAGTGACTTGTGCGTTGTCTCCTACTGGATTGATACATTGGTTCTCAAAACTGAGGGAAATACTTACGCTACTTTGCTGCATCACCCTTTCCTCTTCAAGGGAAAACCAACGCAAGCTCAAGAGATAGCCGCACATTACAATAATACATGTGAGTGTTCGTGCATGAATATAAGGGCCTGCATTTGTACCGTGTTTCTTAACAAAATAAGAGCATGCTTGGTTGGCGGATAATTTAAAGTTGGCAAGCCAACATTTGGCACACTGAGCTGTGTAGATAACTATGTACTCCACCCATCGTGTGGCTTTGAGGACCAGCCCTTCTTAGGAACGACAGTAATACCTCCCTTCTTAGGGACACAGTGGACAGGACTTACCCACTTACTATTAGTAACGGGATAAATTATACCTGCCTCGAGGAGCTTTAGTATTTCTTTTCTTACCACTTCCATCATCTTAGGATTTAACCATCGTTGGTGATCAATGACTGGTTTGGCGTCTTCCTCCAATTTTATTTTGTGTTGGCATAGAGTGGGACTAATGGCCTTAAGATCATCAAGAGTATATCCAATAGCAGCACGGTGCTTCTTCAGAGTTTCCAATAATCTTTCCTCTTCCTGCTCTGAAAGGTTAGCACTAATAATAACAGGATATATCTTCTTTTCATCAAGATAAGCATATTTAAGAGTATCAGGTAATGGTTTAAGCTCAAACACGGGATCACCCTTGGGTGGTGGAGGATCCCCTAAGATTTCAATAGGCAAGTTGTGTTTCAAAATAGGACCCTGTTTAAAGAATACTTCATCTATTTCCCTTCTTTCATTCATAAACATATCATTTTCATGGTCTAGAAAATATTATTCTAAAGGATCAGTAGGAGGCACGACAATAGAAGCAAGACCAATAATTCTTTATCATGGGGTTGTCTATGAAATTTAGCAAAATTAAACTCATGAGACATATCTCCTAAGCCAATCGTAACAACATCCTTTTCGCAATCAATCTTAGCATTAAAAGTATTCAAGAAGGGTCTACCAAATATGATGGGACAAAAGTCATCTTGTGGGGAACCAAGAACAAGAAAATCAGCAGGATATTTAACTTTCCCACACAAGACTTCAACATCTCTAACAATCCCAATTGGTGAAATAGTATCTCTATTGGCAAGCTTAATTGTAACATCAATTTCTTCTACCTCAGCAGGTGCAATATCATGCATAATTTCTTCATATAAGGAAAAAGGTATTGCACTGGCACTAGCACCCATATCACATAAGCCATGATAACAACGATCTCCTATTTTAACAGAAATAACAGGCATGCCTACAACAGGTCTATGCTTCTTAGCATCTAGTTTAGCAATTCTAGCAGCTTCATCACAAAAATAAATAACATGCCCGTCAATATTATCAGCCAAGAGATCTTTAACCATAGCAACACTAGGTTCAACTTTAATTTGCTCAGGGTGTGTGTATGTTCTAGTATTACTCTTACGAACCACAGTTGAAGCTTTAGCATGATCCTTTATCCTAACAGGGAAAGGTGGGTTTTCAATGTAAGTAGTAGGAACAATAGGATCATTATAAGTGATAGTCTTTTCTTCAACTGTAATAGGTGCAACTACTTTTACTTAAGTGGGAGGATTATATTTAAACCACTTCTCCTTAGGGAGATCAACATGAGTAGAAAATGATTCACAGAAAGAAGCTACTATCTCAGAGTCAAGTCCATATTTAGTGCTAAATCCACGAAAAGCATCGGTATCCATAAAAGATTTAACACAATCAAACTTAGGTGTCATACCTGACTCCTTACCATCGTCGGAATCCCAATCTTCAGAGTTGTGTTTAATTCTTTCCAATAAATCCCATTTAGATTCAATAGTCTTCATCATAAAAGACCCAGCACAAGAAGTATCAAGCATGGTGCGATTATTGAGAGAAAGCCAAGCATAAAAGTTTTGAATAATCATTTCTCTTGAGAGCTCATGATTGGGGCACGAATACAACATTGACTTAAGCCTCCCCCAAGCTTGAGCAATGCTTTCTCCTTCGTGAGGCCAAAAATCATATATATAATTACGATCACGATGAACAAGATGCATAGGATAAAACTTCTGGTGAAATTCCAATTTCAATTGTTCATAGTCCCAAGATCCCATATCATCACATACCATGTCGATGCATCTCCCTTTAAAGATAAAGGGAAAACCTTCTTATTAATAACATCATCGGGCATAACTGCAAGCTTAAATAATCCACAAACTTCATCCACATAGATAAGGTGTAAATCAGGATGCAATGTTCCATCTCTTGCAAAGGGATTAGCTAGCAGTTTCTCTACCATACCCAAAGGAATTTCAAAGTAAACATTTTCAATAGGTTCAGTAGGTTGAGGAGAAACTCTTTGCTCTACTGGTCGGGGTGAAGATACCCCGAACAAGCCCCTCAAAGGATTAGTTTCCATAGTAACAAGTGACAATAAATTTCAGCACACTATATAAATGTTTCCTTACCAAGTTCCACTCACCAAAGGCGCTTCACTCCCCGGCAACGGCGCCAGAAAAGAGTCTTGATGACCCACAAGTGTAGGGGATCTATCGTAGTCCTTTCAATAAGTAATAGTGTCGAACCCAACGAGGAGCAGAAGAAAATGACAAGCGGTTTTCAGTAAGGTATTCTGTGCAAGCACTGATATTGTAGGTAACAGATAGTTTTGTGATAAGATAATTTGTAATGGGTAACAAGCAATGAAAGTAAGTAAGGTGCAGCAAGGTGGCCCAATCCTTTTTGTATCAAAGGACAAGCCTGGACAAGTTCTTATAATGAGAAAAGCGCTCCCGAGGACACATGGGAATTATCGTCAAGCTAGTTTTCATCATGCTCATATGATCCGCGTTCGTTACTTTGATAATTTGATATGTGGGTGGACCGATGCTTGGGTACTGCCCATTCTAGGACAAGCATCCCACTTATGATTAACTCCTATTGCAAGCATCCACAACTACAAAAGAAGTATTAAGGTAAACCTATGAAAGGATCGAGAAGAGGTGTCTAGAGGGGGGGGGTGATTAGACACTAAGTGAGAAAAGTTGCAGTTTTTAATTTCTTTAAGATGAAGTGGAATTTTGGCACAAGTTTAACAATCACAATACATATCAAGCAAGAATGCAAAGAGTATATGAGCAACGGAAAGTAAAGCATGCAACTTGCAAGAATGTAAAGGGATGGGATTGGAGTGTGTAAACGCAATTGGAGACACGGATGTTTTTGTCGTGGTTCCGATAGGTGGTGCTATCGTACATCCACGCTGATGGAGACTTCAACCCATGAAGGGTAATGACTGCGCGAGTCCATGGAGGGCTCCACCCACAAGGGTCCATGAAGAAGCAACCTTGTCTATCCCACCATGGCCGTCTCCCACGAAGGACTTGCCTCACTAGGGTAGATCTTCACAAAGTAGGCGATCTCCTTGTCCTTACAATCTCCTTGGTTCAAATCCACAATCTTGTCGGAGGCTCCCAAGTGACACCTAGCCAATCTAGGAGACACCACTCTCCAAGAAGTAACAAATGGTGTGTTGATGATGAACTCCTTGCTCTTGTGCTTCAAATGATAGCCTCCCCAACACTCAACTCTCTCTCACAAGATTTGGATTTGGTGGAAAGAAGATTTGAGTGGAAAGCAACTTTGGGAAGGCTAGAGATCAAGATTCATATGGTAGGAATGGAATATCTTGGTCTCAACACATGAGTAGGTGGTTCTCTCTCAGAAAATGAATGCTGGAAGTGTAAGCACGTTCTGATGGCTCTCTCCATGAATGAAGAGTGGGTGGAGGGGTATATATAGCCTCCACACAAAATCTAACCGTTATAGACAACTTACCAATCTCGGTGGGACCGAATCATGAAACGCGGCCGGGCCAATTTAGCAAATAATGTGACAGTTAGGATTTTCAGTGGAACCGACATGCAACTCGGTGGGACCGATATGGTTAGGGTTAGGGCATAATGTAATCTCGGTGAGACCGATTACACAAAATCGGTGGGACCGATTTTGGTAATAAGCTAACCAGAGAGTTGGTCAGGCAAACTCGGTGGGACCGATTCGCTCATCTCAGTTGGACCGAAATGTTACGAAGAGGAACAGAGAGTTTGCATTGTAATCTCGGTAGAACCGATTACTCAAACTCGGTGGGACCGATTTTGGTAATGGACATACACAGAGAGATTACAATCCCATCTCGGTGAGACCGAGATCCCTATTGGTGGAACCGATTTGCCTAGGGTTTGTGGCAGTGGCTATGACATCTGAACTCGGTGGTGCCAGATAGAAAGAATCGTGGGGCCAAGTTTGACTTTTGGTTTAGGTCATATGTGGGTATGAGAAAGTAGTTGAGGGCTTTGGAGCATATCACTAAGCACTTTGAGCAAGCAAGCCATTAAGAAACACCTCATCCCCTCTTGATAGTATTGGCTTTTCCTATAGACTCAATGTGATCTTGGATCACTAAAACAGAAAGAGTCTTGTGCTTGGAGCTTGAGCCAATCCTTTGTCCTTAGCATCTTGAAGGGGTTCCACATCCTATAGTCCATGCCACTTCATTGTTGAACTTATCTGAAACATACTAGGTAAAAGTGTTAGTCCAACAAGAGATATGTTGACATTAATTACCAAAAGCACTTAGGGAGCACTTGTGCTTTCAATCTCCCCCTTTTTGGTAATTGATGCAACATACATCAAAGCTTTAGATAAAGGTATAGAGAATAACAAGTAAAGCTTTGGAAAGACATGTAACATGCATAGGCTCCCCTACATGTATGCAAACATGTAAATATGGAATATAGGAGCATGTGAATGCATAATCATGACAGAGTAAGCATGTATTACATGTATCTTGGCTATATGCATCAGAGCAAATGATGTGAATATGGGAAATGTACCTTCATGCTCATGAGTCCTTCTTGCAAACAATATGTACATCAGCAAGAAATCCTCATAAACATGACTGTGATGCATATACTTACCTTGTGGTCTTGAGTTGGCTTAGGATGGAATGAACCTGCGTAAACAAGGTTAGATAACACAGATACACCTACTAGCCAGAGCAAATAAAAGAAACCACAAGAGTACCAAGACTGGGATGACATGTAGTGAGTGAGTACTGAGTACCACATTGGATATAGACATGTCCCCAAAGGTAAAGATGTGCAATGAATTCAGGGATTTACTTCCCTTAGATGTCTTGCTCCCCCTGAATCTAGCATAGGATACTGGGAGAAGATAGGAAACAGAAAACGAGAGCTCAAAGAAAAAAAATAAACAGAGCTAATGCAAACAAACAAATATGAACATGTCTTTCCCCTCTTAAAGACATGTGGATTCTCTCCTCTTGAACACCAAGCATCTGGGGTCCTTGATGATTACTATTTATCCCCTTAAGTATTCTCTCCCCCTATAGATATGATTAAGCTTTGATGTGCTCTCTCTCTCCCCCTTTGGCATCAATTTCCAAGAAGGGTTCTTCTGGATTTTTGTCACGATGGGTTTAGTCCTTGAGTCACAGAACAAAGCAGCATGTGGAATGTGATGCTGGTAGAGGACAAGATCCATTGAGTGGAGCTGACAAGACGAATGCAAGAACTAGCGGCAAGGTGTCTTTCCTGTAGTGAAATCGGTGGCACCGAGTTTTATGCTTCGGTTGCACCGAAATGGTTCGGTTAGACCGAAAACAACAGACCGGTGTGACCGAGGTCATCACAGAGAAAACACTTGTCACCTCAGATCACTAGACAAGTAAGATCTCACAAGGATTTGCAAGGAATTAACTGAAAGATTTGCAATGAATTGGATGCAGGGAATGCAGAACAAAAAGAAGAGAAAAGAAATCTAGATGAAGTTTTTTTGGAAGGGGAAACAAATATGCATGAGACAAATGCAAGAGAACAGAAAAGAACACAAGAGAACTTCATCTAGAGATGGTCGGCGACAAGGTCAACTATGTTAGAGTATATTGACTTAGGAGTCAAGTGAGATCACTTGATCATAGGTCATACTCATCGTTTAAGCTCAAAATGGGGTTGCCGTTTTTCTTTTAAGAATCTTGATGTATTCACATCTTGTCGAGTTGCTTTGACTCATGGCTTGTAGTAAAGCTTCTCTAAGATGGAATAACATACCTTGGGTGGTGGTGTTGATCGTGATCATGTAGCTGAACTTGTGTGGATTGCTCAAAATTGATGTAGCTCATCAAGAGTTGGGAGCACCACTTGGAATTTCAGTTCATCTACCTACATGGGTTAGTTTTGCAAGGAAGAGCACTTGTGTATCCAAAATGACAATCATGAAACTCAATACAGAATTTGTCAAGGGATATGGTTGAATGGTTTCGTGCTTCCTTGTCTTCAACCACCATTGGGTAGAGACTTGGTGATGTAGAGATTGCTCAAGATGTGAGTGAGTTGCAATCTCCTAGATTTAGATTCATCCAAGTACCTACAAGGGTTAGATAACATGCAAGGTGCCAATATATCCAAGACATAAGATTATCATCATAAGAGAAATATCAAGGATTAGTCATAGGCTCCTGTCTTGCATGTATCCAAATGGAGTTCCTACTCCAAATTTGAAGCATCAATGATGTTCAATTCACCTCTTAACCTGCAAAACACTTTCTCATCAAGTGGTTTAGTGAATATATCCACTAAATGCTTTTCGGTGCGAACATGCTTAAGATTTATGTCCCCTTTGGCAACATGATCTCGAACGAAATGATGACGAACCTCAATATGCTTAGTTCGAGAGTGTTGCACGGGATTGTGAGCAATCTTGATAGCACTTTCATTGTCACAAAGCAATGGAACATGTTTCACATATATCCCATAATCTTTAAGAGTTTGGGTCATCCAAAGTAATTGAGCACAACATGAACCAGCGGCAATGTATTCTGCTTCGGCGGTGGATAAGGATACCGAGTTTTGTTTCTTGGAAGACCAAGACACAAGAGATCTACCAAGAAATTGACAAGTACCCGAAGTGGACTTTCTATCAACCTTGTCACCGGCATAGTCCGAGTCGGAGTAGCCAACAAGATTAAAAGAGGCCCTCTTTGGATACCAAATGCCAAAATTTGGTGTATGGATTAAGTATCTCACTATCCTTTTCACGGCCTTAAGATGACATTCTTTAGGAGCGGCTTGATATCGTGCACACATGCACACACTTAGCATAATATCGGGACGAGAAGCACAAAGATATAACAATGAACCAATCATAGAGCGATAAACCTTTTGATCAACCGGTTCACCATCTTTGGTCAAATCAAGATGTCCACTAGTAGGCATGGGTGTAGTCATTGATACGTCTCCGTCGTATCTGTAATTTTTGATTGTTCCATGCCTATATTCTACAACTTTCATATACTTTTGGCAACTTTTTATACTATTTTTTGGGACTAACATATTGATCCAGTGTCAAGTGCCAGTTCCTGTTTGTTGCATGTTTTATGTTTCGAGAAACCCAATATCAAACGGAATCCAAACGGGATAAAAACGGACGGAGAATTATTTTGGAATATTTGGGATTTTCCGGAGGAAGAATCGACGCGAAACAGTGCCCGAGGTGGCCACGAGACAGGGGGGCGCACCCTCCCCCTGGGCACGCCTGGAACTCTCGTGGGCCACCCGTAAGGCGGTTGATGCTCTTCTTTTGCTGCAAAAAAGCTAATTTTATGAGAAAAATCTGGGCGAAAGATTCACCCCCATCGGAGTTACGAATATCTAGATATAAAAGAAACGGTGAAGGGGCAGAATCTGGGAACGCAGAAACAGAGAGAGAGACACAGAGACAGATCCAATCTCGGAGGGGCTCTCGCCCCTCCCAAGACATGGGAGCCAAGGACCAGAGGGGAAACCCTTCTCCCATCTAGGGAGAAGGTCAAGGAAGAAGAAGAAGGGGGGCTCTCCCCCCCTTGCTTCCGGTGGCGCCGGAACACCGTCGGGGGCCATCATCATCACCGCGATCTTCATCAACACCTCCGCAATCTTCACCAACATCTCCATCACCTTCCCCCCCTCTATGCAGCGGTGTAACCCCTCTCTTACCCGCTGTAATCTCTACTTAAACATGGTGCTCAACGCTATATATTATTTCCCAATGATGTATGACTATCCTATGATGTTTGAGTAGATCCATTTTGTCCTATGGGTTAATTGATTATCGTGATTGGTTTGAGTTGCATGTTTTATTATTGGTGTTGTCCTATGGTGCTCTCCGTATCGCGCAAGCATGAGGGATTCCCGCTGTAGGGTGTTGCAGTGTGTTCATGATTCGCTTATAGTGGGTTGCGTGAGTGACTAAAACACAAACCCGAGTAAGGGGGTTGTTGCGTATGGAATAAAGGGGACTTGATGCTTTAATGCTATGGTTGGGTTTTACCTTAATGATCTTTAGTAGTTGCGGATGCTTGCTAGAGTTCCAATCATAAGTGCATATGATCCAAGTAGAGAAAGTATGTTAGCTTATGCCTCTCCCTCAAATAGAATTGCAATAGTGATTACCGGTCTAGTTATCGATTGCCTTGGACAAATAACTTTCTCGTAACAAAAAGCTCTCTACTAAAACTAATTTAGTTGCTTCTTTATCTAAACTGCCCCTACTTTTTATTTACATGTTCTTTATTATCTTGCAAACCTATCCAACAACACCTACAAAGTAGTTCTAGTTTCATACTTGTTCTAGGTAAAGCGAACGTCAAGCGTGCGTAGAGTCGTATTAGTGGCCTATAGGACTTGAGAGCGTACTTGTTCTACCTTTAGCTCCTTGTTGGGTTCGACACTCTTACTTATCGAAAGAGTCTACAACTATCCCGTATACTTGCGTGTCATCAAGACCTTTTTCTGGCGCCGTTGCCGGGGAGTCATACGTGGGGTGAATATTCTCGTGTGTGCTTGTTTGCTTTATCACTAAGTAATTTTTATTTGCTGTTCTTAGTTGTTTTCTATCTTTAGTTATGGGTAGGAAATGCAAAATACCAAAAAAAATTGTTGTACCCACTACACCAATGGTTGAAGAACCACTCAAAATATATCACACTCCTAAAGCTTTTTACTTGGATCATCTTCGATCCTTTTGTGCTCGTGCTGAAACCCCCACTAGCTTAGTTGAGGGCAAATCTTTAGATGAGCATGCTTGTTATGTGCGACACCATATATCTGAAAAAGGGAAACTTTTACTGGATCAAATTCTTCGTTTGCAATGTTATGCTTGGAATTTGTGTGAAATATATGATAGTACTTGTTGTTCTGAAAACCCTAAGAAACACCTTCCCTACCAATGTGAGTTTATTGATAATGGGATCGTATCTTCGTATGCTAAGGGTGTTTATAATTACTATGATGTTCAACAAATTGAAGAATTTGTTGCTTTTAAGGGTGCTTATGAAATTGCTTCTTTGATTGAAAAGTATGATGCCACTCTTTACAAATCTGAAAATTTTGCCATACTTACATATTGTTATGATAATTATGATTCTAATGCCTATGTTAAACTATATATTAAGAAATTCTCCTCTGTCCAAGAAGAGACTAATATTTTGCAGGAAGCTATGGAAGAAGAAATTGATGAAACTGTGAGCTCATTGGATGAAAAAGATGATGAGGAGAGCGAAGAACAAAAGGAGGAAGAGCGTATAGATCACCCGTGCCCACCTTCTAATGAGAGTAACTCTTCAACTCATACATTGTTTAATTCCCCTTCGTTCTTACCGGTGGATGATTGCTATGATGATTATTTTGATCCCGTTGATTCTCTTGAAATATCCCTTTTTGATGATGCTTGATATGCTTGTGGCCAAGATGCCAATATGAATGATGCTTATGGAGATGAACTTGCTATAGTTCCTTATGTTAAACATGAAATTGTTGCTATTGCACCCACACATGATAGTCCTATTATCTTTTTGAATTCTCCCGACTACACTATGTCGGAGAAGTTTGTGCTTACTAAGGATTATATTGATGGGTTGCTTTTTACTACTACACATGATGATTTTGATAGATATAATATGCATGTGCTTGCTGCTCCTACTTGCAATCATTATGAGAGAGGAACTATATCTCCACCTCTCTATGTTTCCAATACGATGAAATTGCAAGAAACTGTTTATATTATGCATTGGCCTTTACTATGTGTGCATGAATTGTTCTTTTATGACATGCCGATGCATAGGAAGAGAGTTAGACTTCGTTGTTGCTTGATATATGTTACTTTGTGCTCACTACTAAATTACAAAATCATTGTTAATTAAAATTGGCTTTGATATACCTTGGGATCCGGGTGGATCCGTAACTTGAGCACTAAATGCCTAGCTTAATGGCTTTAAAGAAAGCATTGCCAGGGAGACAACCCGGAAGTTTTAGAGAGTCATTTATTTCTGTTGAGTGCTTTCATATAGTTTAAAAAACAAAAAAATAAAGAGGGGAACCTAAAAACTTTTCGAAAAGAAAAGTGAAAGTGAGAAAGACAAGCATTGTTGAAGTGGGAGCTAGCCTTGAACTTTGTTCATGCTCACGGAAACTTTGTGAATCTTGATTACAGAAACTTTTCAACAAAAATAATTATCCCCTTGTACAATTCCATTGTATTATAAAAATAATGTGCCAAGGTTTGCCTTTAGGATGTTTACAATGCTTGTTGGTTTGTACGTGCAGGATAGAAACTTTGTCTGTAGTGCACGATTTTAAATTTTCAACTGGAACGTCAAACGGTCCTGATTCCTTTTGCACTGTCTTTATGTACAACTTGTTTATTTTTCCTAGTTTTTGTAGAATTTTTGGGGTACCATAAGTATGGTGAATGTTCAGATTGCTACAGACTGTTCTGTTTTTGACAGATTCTGTTTTTGATGCATAGTTTGCTTGTTTTGATGAAACTATCAATTTATATTAGTGGATTAAGCCATGAAAAAGTTATATTACAGTAGATACATTGCAAAAACAAAATATGAATTGGTTTTCAATAGTACTTAGAGTGGTGATTGGCTTTATTATACTAACGGATCTTACCGAGTTTTCTGTTAAAGTTTTGTGTGGATGAAGTGTTTGATCGAGGAGGTCTCGATATGAGGAAAAGGAAGAGAGGCAAGAGCTCAAGCTTGGGGATGCCCAAGGCACCCCAAGTAAATATTCAAGGAGACTCAAGCGTGTAAGCTTGGGGATGCCCCGGAAGGCATCCCCTCTTTCTTCAACAAGTATCGGTATGTTTTCGTATTCATTTCGTCCGTGTGATATGTGCGAGTCTTGGAGCATCTTTTGCTTTTAGTTTTCACTTTTCTTTTATGCACCATGATGGTATGAGATATTCCTTGGTTGATTTATAGAATGCTCATTGCACTTCACTTATATCTTTTGAGTATGGCTTTATAGAATGCTTCATGTGCTTCACTTATATCATTTGAAGTCTGGATTGCCTGTTTCTCTTCACATAGAAAACCGCCATTCGTAGAATTCTCTTTTGCTTCACTTATATTTTTTAGAGCGTGGGCATATCTTTTGTAGAAAGAATTAAACTCTCTTGCTTCACTTTTATCTATTTAGAGAGATGACAGGAATTGGTCAATCACATGGTTAGTCATAAAATCCTACATAAACTTGTAGATCGTTGAATATGATATGTTTGATTCCTTGCAATAGTTTTGCGATATAAAGATGGTGATATTAGAGTCATGCTAGTGGGTGGTTGTGGATTGTAGAGACACTTGTGTTGAGGTTTGCAAGTCCCGTAGCATGCACGTATGGTAACCGTTGTGCGACAAATTTGAAGCATGGGGTGTTTCTTTGATTGTCTTCCTTATGAGTGGCGGTCGGGGACGAGCGATGGTATTTTCCTACCAATCTATCCCCCTAGGGGCATGCGTAGTAGTACTTTGCTTTGAGGGCTAATAAACTTTTGCAATAAGTATATGAGTTCTTTATGACTAATGTGAGTCCATGGATTATACACACTTTTACCTTTCCATCATTGCTAGCCTCTTCGGTACCGTGCATTGCCCTTTCTCACCTCGAGAGTTGGTGCAAACTTCATCGGTGCATCCAAACCCCGTGATACAATATGCTCTATCACACATAAGCCTTCTTATATCTTCCTCAAAGCAGCCACCATACCTACCTATCATGGCATTTTCATAGCCATTCCGAGATATATTGTGATGCAACTTCCATCATCATCATATTCATGACTTGAGCATTCATTGTCATATTGCTTTGCATGATCGTAAGATAGCTAGCATGATGTTTTAATGGCTTGTCCGTTTTTTGATGTCATTGCTACGCTAGATCATTGCACATCCCGGTACACCGCCGGAAGCATTCATATAGAGTCATATCTTTGTTCAAGTATCGAGTTGTAATATTGAGTTTTAAGTAAATAAAAGTGTGATTATCATAATTATAGAGCATTGCCCCATGAAAAAAAGGAAAGGCCAAAGAAGCCTAAATAAAAAAGGGGGCCAAAGAAGCCCACCCAAAAAAAGAAAAAAAGAAAAAATAAGAAAAAGAAAAGGGGCAATGTTACTATCCTTTTTCCACACTTGTGCTTCAAAGTAGCACCATGTTCTTCATATAGAGAGTCTCTTATGTTGTCACTTTCAGTTTCATACACTAGTGGGAATTTTTCATTATAGAACTTGGCTTGTATATTCCAACAATGGGCTTCCTCAAATGCCCTAGGTCTTCGTGAGCAAGCAAGTTGGATGCACACCCACTTAGTTTCAGTTTGAGCTTTCATACACTTATAGCTCTAGTGCATCCGTTGCATGGCAATCCCTACTCCTCGCATTGACATCAACTGATGGGCATCTCCATAGCCCGTTGATTAGCCGCGTCCATGTGAGACTTCCTCTTTTTTTGTCTTCTCCACATAACCTCCATCATTGTGTTCTATTCCATCTATAGTGCTATATCCATGGCTTGCGCTCATGTATCACGTGAGGGTTGAAAAAGCTGAAGCGCATTAAGAAGTATGAACCAATTGCTCGGCTTGTCATCGGGGTTGTGCATGATGGGAGCATTTTGTGTAACGAAAATGAAGCATGGCCAAATTATATGATTTTGTAGGGATAAGCTTTCTTTGGCCTTGTTGTTTTGAAAAGACATGATTGCTTTATTAGTACGCTCGAAGTATTATCGTTTTTTATGTCAAATGATAGACTATTGCTTCTCGTGTCTTAATATTCATGCCATGATTAGACATATGATCAAGATTATGATAGGTAGCATTCCACATCAAAAATTATCTTTTTTATCATTTACCTACTCGAGGACGAGCAAGAATTAAGCTTGGGGATGCTGATACGTCTCCGTCGTATCTATAACTTTTGATTTTTCCATGCCAATATTCTACAACTTTCATATACTTTTGGCAACTTTTTATACTATTTTTTGGGACTAACATGTTGATCCAGTTCCTAGTGCAGTTCCTGTTTGTTGCATGTTTTATGTTTCGTAGAAACCCAATATCAAACGGAATCCAAACGGGATAAAAACGGATGGAGAATTATTTTGGAATATTTGGGATTTTCCGGACGAAGAATCAACGCGAAACAGTGCCCGAGGTGGCCACGAGACAGGGGTGCGCCCTCCCCCCTGGGCACGCCTGGCACTCTCCTGGGCCACCCATAAGGTGGTTGATGCTCTTCTTTTGCCGCAAGAAAGCTAATTTTATGAGAAAAATCTGGGTGAAAGATTCACCCCAATCGGAGTTACGGATCTCCGGATAGAAAAGAAACGGTGAAGGGGCAGAATCTGGGAACGCAAAAACAGAGAGAGACAGATAGACAGATCCAATCTCGGAGGGGCTCTTGCCCCTCCCAAACCATGGGAGCCAAGGACCAGAGGGAAACCCTTTTACCATCTAGGGAGAAGGTCAAGGAAGAAGAAGAAGAAGGGTGGCTCTCCCCCCTTGCTTCCGGTGGTGCCGAAACGCCGCCGGGGGCCATCATCATCACCACGATCTTCACCAACACCTCCACCATCTTCACCAACATCTCCATCACCTTCCCCCCTCCATGCAGCGGTGTAACCCCTCTCTTACCCGCTGTAATCTCTACTTAAACATGTTGCTCAACGCTATATATTATTTCCCAATGATGTATGGCTATCCTATGATGTTTGAGTAGATCTGTTTTGTCCTATGGGTTAATTGATGATCGTGATTGGTTTGAGTTGCATGTTTTATTATTGGTGCTGTCCTATGGTGCTCTCCATGTCGCGCAAGCGTGAGGGATTCCCACTATAGGGTGTTGCAATGCGTTCATGATTCGCTTATAGTGGGTTGCGTGAGTGACTGAAACACAAACCCGAGTAAGGGGGTTGTTGCGTATGGGATAAAGGGGACTTGATGCTTTAATGCCATGGTTGGGTTTTACCTTAATGATCTTTAGTAGTTGCGGATGCTTGCTAGAGTTCCAATCATAAGTGCATATGATCCAAGTAGAGAAAGTATGTTAGCTTATGCCTCTCCCTCAAATAGAATTGCAATAGTGATTACTGGTCTAGTTATCGATTGCCTTGGACAAATAACTTTCTCGTAACAAAAAGCTCTCTACTAAAACTAACTTAGTTGCTTCTTTATCTAAACAGCCCCCACTTTTTATTTACGTGTTCTTTATTATCTTGCAAACCTATCCAACAACACCTACTAAGTAGTTCTAGTTTCATACTTGTTCTAGGTAAAGCAAACGTCAAGCGTGCGTAGAGTAATATCAGTGGCCGATAGGACTTGAGAGAGTATTTGTTCTACCTTTAGCTCCTCGTTGGGTTCGACACTCTTGCTTAACGAAAGAGGCTACAACTATCCCGTATACTTGCGGGTCAACAGTCATACCTTTGCGTTCTTGCATATTGAACTTCTTGAATAAGTCCTTGGTGTACTTTGTTTGAGAGACAAATGTACCTTCCTTAGTTTGCTTGATTTGCAAACCAAGAAATAATTTGAGTTCACTCATCATCGACATCTCAAACTTCTCCGACATTAGCTTTCGAAACTTTTCACTAAAGTGAGGGTTAGTCGAACCAAATATAATATCATCAACATAGATTTGGCACACAAATAGTTCTCCATTAACCCTTTTAGTAAAAAGAGTAGAATCAATTTTTCCAATTTCAAAGCCTTTTTCAATAAGGAACTTGGTCAAGCATTTATACCATGCTCTAGGAGCTTGTTTAAGACCATAAAGATCTTTGTGAAGTTTGTAAACATGATTAGGTTTCTTAGGATTGACAAAGCTGGGAGGTTGCTTAACATAAACTTCCTCCTCTATTTCACCATTTAGAAAAGCACTTTTAATGTCCATTTGGTACAAGGTAATATCGTGGTGATTAGCATAGGCAAGTAAGATGCGAATGGACTCAAGTCTAGCATCGGGGGCATATGTCTCACCATAGTCCATACCTTCGACTTGTGTGTAGCCTTGGGCGACGAGACATGCTTTTTTGCGAACTACTTGTCCATCTTCATCTTGCTTGTTGCGAAACACCCATTTGGTACCGATGATGTTGTGGTTGTTGTCGGCTTCTCAACCAATATCCAAACTTGATTTCTCTCAAAGTTGTGTAGCTCTTCATGCATGGCGTTTATCCAATACGGATCTTCCAAAGCTTCTTCAACCTTCATAGGTTCAATGCTAGAGATGAATGAATAGAGTTCACAAAAGTTAGCTAAACGAGTTTTAGAGTGAGTGATTCTCCCGGTTTGGATATCATTGTAGATTTGCTTGATGAGATGGTCTTTAGAAACTCTTGCTCGAACTCGTGAAAGCTTTTGCTTGGATCTTGGTTGAACCTTCTTCATCTTGTTCGTCTTCTTGGCCTTCTTCATTGTTGACGTTGTCGTTCTCTTGTCGTAGTGGAGAAGCAGGTTGTTGGCATTCATGTTGGTGCACTTCCTCGTTTTCTTCATCTTGGTGTGTCCCACTTGTGGATGCTTCAGTGTCAACTCTTGGTTCACCTTGTCGTGAGGTAGAAGCTTCCACTTGGACGGACGAGGTACTCTCCTTCACCTCTGTTGGACGAATCTTTCCAATAGACAAGTCTTGGATTGCTTCCGAGGGGTCTTTGTCTCCTACATCAATTGGCAATTGCTCTACTTGCGAGCCGTTAGATTCATCAAACTTCACATCTACCATCACTTTAACCTTTTGGGTGAAATTATTGTAGACACGGTAAGTGTGAGAGTTTGAGCCATAACCAAGTAGGAAACCTTCATGAGACTTAGGAGCAAATTTAGAATGACGATTCTTATCAAGAATGTAGCACTTTGAGCCAAATACTCGAAAGTACCCAACTTGGGGTTTGTTACCGGTGAGGAACCCGTAAGCCGTCTTGCCGAGTAGCTTGTGAAGATACAAGCGATTTGTTGCGTGACAAGCTGTCTCAACCGCTTCCGCCCAAAAGTGCTTCGGCGTCTTTTACTCATCAAGCATCGTTCTCGCCATTTTGATGAGTGTCTGGTTCTTCCTCTCAACAACTCCATTTTGTTGAGGTGTGTATGTAGCCAAGAACTCATGTGAAATACCTTCTTCGTCAAGAAAGGTGTCCACATTTGCGTTCTTGAACTCCGTTCCGTTGTCGCTGCGAACCTTCTTGATCTTCACTTCAAATTGATTTTGGGCCTTCCTAGCGAAGTTCTTGAAGATCTTTTGGACCTGCGATTTATCATCGAGAAAGAACACCCATGTAAATCTTGAAAAATCATCAACTATAACTAGACCAAAAGAATTTCCACCGATACTTTTGTAGGCATTGGGACCGAAAAGATCCATATGAAGTAGCTCAAGTGGCCTCCTTGTGGTCATGATGTTCTTCACGGGATGCCTTCCTCCAACCTGTTTACCTGCTTGACAAGCGCTGCAAAGTCTATCCTTATCAAATATGACATCATTAATGCCAAGGATATGATTTCCTTTAATAAGTTTGTCAAGGTTTCACATGCCCACATGACCTAATCGTCTATGCCACAACCAGCCTTTAGATGATTTACCAATAAAGCAAGTTCTAGGTTGAGCCTTTTTAGTGAAATCAACAATGTATAGATCACCTCTACGTATACCGGTAAAGACCATTTTATGATTATCTCTATGAAACACTTGGCAATCTACTTCAGTAAATAGGACATTGAAATCGAAATCAGCAAGTCTAGATACTGAAAGTAAATTGTATCCAAGAGATTCAACGAGCATGACATTTTGTATGGAGCTATCATGTGATATGGCCACCTTACCGAGGCCAACCACCTTACTCTTTGAGTTGTCACCGAAAGTGACATACTTTCGAGGGCCATCATTTTCAGCAAGCTCACGGAACATATCTTTATCTCCGATCATGTGATTGGTACATCCACTATCAAGAACCCATTCCTTTCCTCCTGCCATGTATCCCCGAAGATTTGCCATAAGACCAAAGTGTCTCATTGCATCATCAAGATTAAAGTCACTATCATCATCCTCATCATAGTATCCATGTTCAACATCATCATGTGGTTGATCAAATCCTAGAGAGGGTGATTCGTTAGAGTGAGTTTGACAATGATCTTCTTTATGAATTTTAATAGCTTCGGAAATAATATCACTAATAATTCCAACATCTCCTTTGGCACGCATAAGGTTTGTAATCTCAAACAGACAATCACCAAACATAGGATCATTGGAACTCATCTTACTCAAGGCAATAGACTTATGGAGAATTCCATCTAGATTTTTCAAGGAATAATTTGGAAAACATTCCTCAAGAAATTTCCATATAGTATAGGCACACTCAAGAGTAGGCAAACTTCCAATCAAGTTTCTAGGCAAGCCTCTAGTGATAAGATTAACAGTTCTAAGATTGTGTATCATGTCAATTGACTCATCAAGGGTAGGATGCATGGGATCAACATGAGGTGCACAAGAGCTAGCAATGTACTTGTTCAAATGATATTTATTGAAAATCACAAGCATCTCATTCTTCCACTCATGAAAGTACTCTCCATCAAGTATAGGCACTCTATGTCTAAGACTCCCTAAAGTAGACTCATCCATCTTCCTCCAATGGTGTTTAAACCAAAGCAATGGAGACCAAAGCTATGATACCAATTGAAAGGATCGAGAAGAGGTGTCTAGAGGGGGGTGATTAGACACTAAGTGAGAAAAGTTGCAGTTTTTAATTTCTTTAAGTTCAAGTGGAGTTTTGGCACAAGCTTAACAATCACAATACATATCAAGCAAGCATGCAAAGAGTATATGATCAGCGGAAAGTAAAGCATGCAGCTTGCAAGAATGTAAAGGGATGGGATTGGAGTGTGCAAATGCAATTGGAGACACAGATGTTTTTGCCGTGGTTCTGATAGGTGGTGCTATCATACATCCATGTTGATGGAGACTTCAACCCACGAAGGGTAACGGCTGCGCGAGTCCACGAAGGGCTCCACCCACGAAGGGTCCACGAAGAAGCAACCTTGTCTATCCCACCATGGCCGTCGCCCACAAAGGACTTTCCTCACTAGGGTAGATCTTCACGAAGTAGGCGATCTCCTTGCCCTTACAAACTCCTTGGTTCAACTCCACAATCTTGTCGGAGGCTCACAAGTGACACCTAGCCAATCTAGGAGACACCACTCTCCAAGAAGTAACAAATGGTGTGTTGATGATGAACTCCTTGCTCTTGTGCTTCAAATGATAGTCTCCCCAACACCCAACTCTCTCTCACAGGATTTGGATTTGGTGCAAAGAAGATTTGAGTGGAAAGCAACTTTGGGAAGGCTAGAGATCAAGATTCATATGGTAGGAATGGAATATCTTGGTCTCAACATATGAGTAGGTGGTTCTCTCTCAGAAAATGAATGCTGGAAGTGTCGGCACGTTCTGATGGCTCTCTCCACGAATGAAGAGTGGGTGGAGGGGTATATATAGCCTCCACACAAAATCTAACCGTTACACACAACTTACCAATCTCGGTGGGACCGAATCATGAAACTCGGTCGGACCGATTTAGCAAATAATGTGACCATTAGGATTTTCGGTGGGACCGATATGGTTAGGGTTAGGGCATAACATAATCTCAGTGAGACCGATTACACAAAATCGATGGGACCGATTTTGGTAATAAGCTAACCAGAGAGTTGGTCAGGCAAACTCGATGGGACCGATTCACTCATCTCGGTTGGACCGAAATGTTACGAAGAGGAGCAGAGAGTTTGCATTGTAATCTCGGTAGAACCGATTACACGAACTCGGTGGGACCGATTTTGGTAATGGACATACATAGAGAGATTACAATCCCATCTCGGTGAGACCGAGATCCCTATCGGTGAGACCAATTTGCCTAGCGTTTGTGGCAGTGGCTATGACATCTGAACTCGGTGGCGCCGGATAGAAAGAATCGGTGGGGCCGAGTTTGACTTTTGGTTTAGGTCATATGTGGATATGAGAAAGTAGTTGAGGGCTTTGGAGCATATCACTAAGCACTTTGAGCAAGCAAGCCATTAAGCAACACCTCATCCCCTCTTGATAGTATTGGCTTTTCCTACAGACTCAATGTGATCTTGGATCACTAAAATAGAAAGAGTCTTGTGCTTGGAGCTTGAGCCAATCCTTTGTCCTTAGCATCTTGAAGGGGTTCCACATCCTCTAGTCCATGCCACTTCATTGTTGAACTTATCTGAAACATACTAGGTAAAAGTGTTAGTCCAACAAGAGATATGTTGACATTAATTACCAAAACCACCCAGGGAGCACTTGTGCTTTCAACCTAACCATAGCATGAAACAAGTGGATCCAAATCAGCCCCTTACGAAGCAACGCATAAACTAGGGTTTAAGCTTCTGTCACTCTAGCAACCCATCATCTACTTATTACTTCCCAATGCCTTCCACTAGGCCCAAATAATGGTGAAGTGTCATGTAGTCGATGTTCACATAACACCACTAGAGGAGAGACAACATAGATATCATCAAAATATCGAACGAATACCAAATTCACATGACTACTAATAGCAAGAGTTCACCCATGTCCTCAGGAACAAACGACTACTCACAAAGCATATTCATGTTCATAATCAGAGGGGTATTAATATGCATTAAGGATCTGAACATATGATCTTCCACCGGATAAACCAACTAGCATCAACTACAAGGAGTAATCAACACTACTAGCAACCCACATGGTACCAATCTGAGGTTTTGGTACAAAGATTGGATACAAGAGATGAACTAGGGTTTGAGAGGAGATGGTGCTGGTCAAGATGTTGATGGAGATTGACCCCCTACCGATGAGAGGATCGTTGGTGATGACGATGGTGATGATTTCCCCTCCCAGAGGGAAGTTTCCCCGGCAGAACAGCTCCACCAGAGCCCTAGATTGCTTCTGCCAAGGTTCCGCCTCGTGGCTGCGGAGTTTCGTCCCATAAGTTTGCTTATGATTTTTTCAGGGTAAAAGACTTCATATAGCAGAAGATGGGCACCGGAGGGCTGCCAGGTGGCCCACAAGGCAGGGGGGCGCGCCCAGAGGGGTAGGGCGCGCCCCCACCCTCGTGGACGGTGGGTGCCCCCCCTCAGGTATTTCTTTCGCTGAATATTTATCATTAATTCCAAAAATGACTCTCGTGGAGTTTCATGACTTTTGGAGCTGTGCAGAATATGTCTCCAATATTTGCTCCTTTTTCGGCCCAGAATCCCAGCTGCCGGCATTCTCCCTCTTCATGTAAACCTTGTAAAATAAGAGAGAATAGCCATAAGGATTGTGATATAACGTGAAATAACAGCCCATAGTGCAATAAATATCGATATAAAAGCATGATGCAAAATGGACGTATCAACTCCCCCAAGCTTAGACCTCGCTTGTCCTCAAGCGGAAGCCGATATCGAAAAATATGTCCACATGTTTAGAGATAGAGGTGTCGATAAAATAAAATACGGACATGAGGGCATCATGATCATTCTTATAACATCAATATATATATATATATATATATATATATATATATATATATATATATATATATATATAATCATATGATTTCTTATGCTCAAGTAACAATCTATTCACAATGTCAAGTATGATTCAGAAACTTCATTGAGAACTAACAAACTATAATCTCAGTCATTGAAGCAATTGCAATTTATCATAGGGTCTTTTACATCTGTGTCCCTAACTCGAACCACCTAATCAGATATACCCCTAATTTGAAAGCCTGCTCAAAAATGCCCCTCCGCCGTTATGTGCACTTATAGAAATGCCCTTCCGCTCCGTTACCGTCCGGTCAAAGGCCTTTGACCATCAACATGACGTTTTCTGGACATTTCTACCCCTCCCTCCATGTGACACTTACGTGTGGGACCCACTCAAACAAAAATAAAAAGAAAAGGCTCTATCTCTCCTCTCTCTGCCTGTCTCACCTACATGTAGTACCCACCCAAAAAAAATCTTTCCTGTCTCTCCCTCAACTCCGGAGGGAGCGCACGCAACTAGCAGTAGCCTCGCCGGGCTGAGGTGCTGCACGGCTCCGGCCCCTTATGACCTCCTCGATCAGGTCCACGCTGCCCCCCTCCCCTGCGCACCCTCTTTTCTCTCTGCCACGCGACAAAGACGTGGTCCGCGGGAATCATGGCCGTCCGCCCAGGTGTTGTTCGTCATGCAGGCGGCCAACGGGAACCCCACGACCCGTAGCCTTGTCCAAGGGATCCGCCTGTTCATCCTCGACTTCCACACCGAATTAATTGAAGTATAACGCCTCAAATCAGTGTGATTGATGTCGTCTTCTCCCCCTCCGGTGATGCTTTGTCGCGCCTCGATCTCCTCTGCTACGCCATCCCTATGCTCTATCTTGGTTGCCTCGTCGAGATCTGGTGCTTACAGACCCTGTGGACCCCTCGCTGCGGAGTCCTTCATTCCCGAGCCACCGTGTCAGTGTCACCTCGCTCCGCCATCCGCCGTGGACGACGAGGTCGTCGCTCTGGTGAATCCCAAGCCTCCTGGATCATGCCTTCATCAAATAAGTGAGCCACTTATGTGTTTGCTCACGTTCTTTAGTCCCCTCCCCCTCTGTAGCTTGCCCGTGCCTAGCGCCTTCCGCCGTTGCCACGGGACCTTGTCGCCGGCGAGCTTCCCGACTGCTCTACAAACTCCCAGTGCCCTTGCGGACCACCCCGTGACCCCGCCTTGCTCCAGGACCGTTCACAGCTCGCCCTAGCATGCTCCCGCGCAGTCCCGAGCCAACCCCGGAGCGCCCGTGATCGTCGGAGTTCAAGCTCCGTCGTGTAGATGGGAGGTGACATGTGGGTGATATGTGGGCCCCATGTGAAATTGATATTTTTTATTTTCAGTCCCACGTGTAAGTGAGACGACACAGAGAGCTTTTTATTTTTATTTTTCTTTGAGTGGGTCCCACGCGTAAGGGACACATGGAGGGAGGGGTACAAATGTCCAGAAAACGTCCCGTTGATGGTCGAATGCCTTTGACCGGATGGTAATGGAGCGGAAGGGCATTTCTATAAGTGCACATAACGGCGGAGGGGCATTTTTGAGCAGGCTTTTGAATTAGGGGTATATCTGATTAGGTGGTTCGAGTTAGGGACAGAAATGCAAATGACCCTTTATCATAACATAGGAAAGAGTCAACATAAGAGCTTTTCAGCAAGTCCACATATTCAACTATCATTTGGTCTTTCACAATTGCTAACACTCACGCAATACTTATGGTTATGGAGTTTTAATCGGACATAGAGAAAGATAGGGGCTTATAGTGTTGCCTCCCAACCTTTTACCTCAAGGGTAATGTCAACAATAATAGTTCATGCTAACTTACATCCAATTGGATATATATATCAGGATCTTTCCAACACGAGGTGCTTGCCAAAGGATAAAAATAAAAAGGAAAGGTGAAGATCACCATGCCTCTTGCATAATGTAAAAGATAGGCCCTTCGCACAGGGAAGCAGAGGTTGTCATGTGCTTTTATGGTTGGATGCACGAAATCTTAATGCAAAAGAACGTCTCTTTATATTGCCACTTGTGATATGAACCTTTGTTATGCAGTCTGTCGCTTTTATTACTTCCATATCACAAGATCGTATAAAGCTTATTTTCTCCACAATAATAAGTCATACATATTTAGAGAGCAATTTTTATTGCATGCAACATGACAACTTACTTGAAGGATCTTACTCAATCCATAGGTAGATATGGTGGACTCTCATGGCAAAACTGGGTTTCAGGATATTTGGAAGCACAAGTAGTATCTTTACTTGGTGCAAGGAATTTGGCTAGAATGAGGGGGAAAGGCAAGCTCAACATGTTTGAATGATCCATGACAATATACTTTAACTGAGATGTGAGAAAACAAAACCCATTATGTTGTCTTCCTTGTCTAACATCAAACCTCTCTTTCTTTATTACTTCCTATTAATTGCAACGATGACCAAAACTATGTTTGCCATCTCTCAACAACTTTTAATCATCATACTCTCTATATGTGAAGTCATTACTATCCATAAGATCAATATGATCTCTTGATTTCTTTTTATTCTTTTATGCACTTAAGATCATAGCAAGATAGCAAATCCCTTGACTCAACACTAATCTTTGTTATATATATAGCTCACGGACTCGATTACATAGAGGGATCACAAAGAAAAACTAAAAACTAATTCATACCAAAACTTTATTCTGCTAGATCAAGATATTACCAAAAGGAACGAACTAAGTAAAACGGTAAAGATAGGAGTGTGATGGTGATACGATACCGGGGCAACTCCCCCAAGCTTGGCAGTTGCCAAGGGGAGTGCCCATACCCATGTGATTAGTTCCTCAGAGGTGGTGATGATGGAGTTGTTGATGATGTAGGCTTGTCGTCCGTCTTCCAAGGCATAGGCTCACCATCATAGAAGGATGATCGAGTCTCTGGGATCCTCAATCTGCAGCCAAACTCATCCTCTTGAATCTACTCCCTCTGTAAACTAATATAAGAGCGTTTAGATCACTAAAATAGTGATGTAAACGCTCTTATATTAGTTTACGAAGGGAGTATATTCATACTCACAGTTTTGGTTTTGTAGGTCATAGATCTGGGCTTGGAGGTGCTCGATTTTCTCATGAAGCTTGAAGATGGTCTCCCCAATGTTCTTGGCGTCCAACTTGTGGTTGTTGGTGAACTTCGCGATCATCATCTGGTTGGCGTTGAGTCCGCGCTCCACCATCCCTTGGCACTTGAAAACTTTTTGTTCCATTGTCTCGAGCTTTGTCTCGAGCTTCCGGTACTCCTTGGTCCCTCCACATCGCGGATGTGCAGCACCCCCTCATGCATCTCAATGGTTTGAGGATGATGCAGCACCTCCGCGAGGTAGGGGTTGATGACCCTCTCGAAAAACTTGTCCTTGGGGGCGCTTGAAGACGTCATGGTGCTCTAGATCTGTCAAAAAAATAGCTCGAAACAAAGACAGAGGATATTTGCGTGATACGGTGGTCAAAACCTTCGGGAGATTATATAATGAATTTTTACCGACCAAAAGAAGTATCTTGGAAGAAAACGGAGTCCAGAGAGCGCACGAGGTGCCCACGAGGCAGGGCGCGCGCCAAGGGGGGTAGGGCGCGCCCTCCACCCTCGTGGATGCCTCGTGTCCTTCCCGGACTACTTCTTATTTTCCTATTTTCTTAAATATTCCCGAACAGATAAAAATTGCTATTAGAACTGTTTTGGTGTCGGTTTACTTACCATACCACATACCTATTCCTTTTCGGAGTCTGAAACATTCTGGAAAGTGTCTCTTATGTATTCCTCCGGGGTCACGGTTTCAATAACATTAGTTTCAACATTTATAGGATTACCTGAGATATAATGTTTGATTCTTTGACCGTTCACCACCTTAGGATTTGTGCCTTCGAAGTTGTCAATCTTTTTGGCACCGGAACGATAGACCTCCTCGATAACGTAAGGGCCTTCCCATTTAGAGAGAAGTTTTCCTACAAAAGATCTTAAATGAGAGTTGAATAGCAACACATAATCACCTACGTTAAACTCACGCTTTTGTATCCTTTTGTCATGCCATCTTTTAACTTTTTCTTTAAACAGTTTGGCATTCTTGTAGGCCTGGGTTCTCCATTCATCAAGTGAGCTAATGTCAAATAGCCTCTTCTCACCAGCAAGTTTGAAATCATAATTGAGCTCTTTAATGGCCCAATATGCCTTATGTTCAAGTTCGAGAGGTAAGTGACATGCTTTTCCATAAACCATTTTATATGGAGACATACCCATAGGATTCTTATATGCAGTTCTATAAGCCCATAATGCATCATCGAGTTTCTTGGACCAATTCTTTCTAGATCTATTAACAGTCTTTTGCAAAATTAATTTGAGCTCTCTATTACTCAATTCTACTTGACCACTAGACTGTGGGTGATATGGAGATGCAATCTATGATTAACATCATACTTAGCAAGCATTTTACGAAAAGCACCATGAATAAAATGTGAACCACCATCAGTCATTAAGTATCTAGGGACTCCAAACCTCGGAAAAATAACTTCTTTAAGCATCTTAATAGAGGTGTTATGATCAGCCTACTAGTTGGAATAGCTTCTACCCACTTAGTAATGTAATCAATATCAACTAAAATAAGTGTATACCCATTGGAGGCAGGAAACGGTCCCATATAATCAAAGCCCCAAACATCAAATGGTTGAATAACAAGAGAATAATTCATAGGCATTTCTTGACGTCTACTAACATTACCAATTCTTTGACATTCATCACAAGACAAGACAAACTTACGGGCATCTTTGAAGAGAGTAGGCCAATAAAAACCGAATTGCAATACCTTATGTGCAGTTCTATCTCCAGTGTAGTGTCCTCCATATGCCTCGGAGTGACACTTGCGTAGGATATGTTCCTGTTTATGCTCAGGTACACAATGTCTAATAACACCATCTACTCCTTCTTTATAAAGGTGTGGGTCATCCCAGAAGTAATGTCTTAAATCATAGAAAAACTTTTTGTTTTGCTGGTATGTGAAACTAGGTGGTATAAATTTAGCAACAATGTAATTAGCATAATCAGCATACCATGGATAGTACGAGAAGCAATTATGATAGCTAATTGTTCATAAGGAAAGCTATCATTAATAGGTAGTGGGTCATCAAGAACATTCTCTAACCTAGACAAGTTGTCTGCAACGGGGTTCTCAGCTCCCTTTCTATCAATAATATGGAAATCAAAGTCTTATAGTAAGAGAACCCATCTAATAAGTCTAGGTTTAGCATCCTTCTTTTCCATAAGATATTTAATAGCAGCATGATCAGTGTGAACAGTTACTTTAGAATCAACAATGTAAGGTCTGAACTTATCACAAGCAAATACAAGTGCTAAGAATTCTTTTTCAGTAGTAGCATAATTTCTCCGAGCAGTGTCTAGAGTTTTACTAGCGTATTGAATAACATTTAGTTTCTTATCAACTCTTTGTCCTAGAACAACACCTACAACATAATCGCTAGCATCACACATAGTTTCAAAGGGTAAATTCCAATCAGGTGGCTGCATAATAGGTGCAGAAATCAAAGCTTTCTTAAGTATTTCAAACGCTTCTACACAATCATCATCAAAGACAAAAGGAATATCTTTTTGCAATAGATTAGTCAGAGGCCTAGAGATTTTAGAAAAGTCACTAATGAACCTCCTATAAAAACCGGCATGACCAAGGAAACTTCTTATACCTTTATTGTCCTTGGGACACGACATCTTTTCAATAGCATCAACTTTAGCTTTATCAACTTCAATACCTCTCTCAGAAATTTTATGCCCCAAGACAATGCCTTCATTAACCATAAAGTGGCACTTTTCCCAATTCAAGACACGACTAGTATCTTTGCATCTCTGCAAAACTCGTTCAAGGTTGCTCAAGCAATCATCAAAAGAGGATCCATAAACGGAGAAATCATCCATGAATACCTCACAAATCTTTTCACAAAAGTCAGAGAATATAGCCATCATGCATCTTTGAAAGGTAGCAGGTGCATTACTTAAACCAAAAGGCATATGTCTATGAGCAAAAGTACCGAAAGGGCAAGTAAAACTGGTCTTTTCTTGATCCTCAGCTGACACGGGTATTTGAGAGAAACCAGAGTAACCAACTAGAAAGCAAAAATGTGTGTGTTTTGGATAGTCTTTCTAGCATTTGATCAATAAAAGGTAAAGGGTAATGATCTTTTTTAGTAGCTTTATTTAACTTACGGGAATCAATTACCATCCTATAACCTGTAATAATTCTTTGCGGGATCAATTCATCTTTATCATTAGGAACGACAGTAATACCTCCCTTCTTAGGGACACAATGGACATGACTTACCCACTTACTATCAACAACGGGATAAATTATACCTGCCTCGAGGAGCTTTAGTATTTCTTTTCTTACCACTTCCTTCATCTTAGGATTTAACCGTCGTTCGTGATCAATGACTGGTTTGGCGTCTTCCTCCAATTTTATTTTGTGTTGGCATAGAGTGGGACTAATGCCCTTAAGATCATCAACAGTATATCCAATAGCAGCACGGTACTTCTTCAGAGTTTTCAATAATATTTCCTCTTCCTGCTTTCAAAGGTTAGCACTAATAATAACAGGATATATCTTCTTTTCATCAAGATAAGCATATTTAAGAGTATCGGGTAATGGTTTAAGCTCAAACACGGGATCACCCTTGGGTGGTGGAGGATCCCCTAAGATCTCAATAGGCAAGGTGTGTTTCAAAATAGGACCCTATTTAAAGAATACTTCATCTATTTCCCTTCTTTCATTCAGAAACATATCATTTTTATGGTCTAGCAAATATTGTTCTAAAGGATTAGTAGGAGGCACGGCAATAGAAGCAAGACCAATAATTTCATCCTTACTAGGCAATTCTTTATCATGGGGTTGTCTACGAAATTTAGCAAAATTAAACTCATGAGACATATCTCCTAAGCCAATCGTAACAACATCCTTTTCGCAATCAATCTTAGCATTAACAATATTCAAGAAGGGTCTACGAAATATGATGGGACTAAAGTCATCTTGTGGGGAACCAAGAACAAGAAAATTAGCAGGATATTTAACTTTCCCACACAAGACTTCAACATCTCTAACAATCCCAATTGGTGAAATAGTATCTCTATTGGCAAGCTTAATTGTAACATCAATTTCTTCTACCTCAGTAGGTGCAATATCATGCATAATTTCTTCATATAAGGAAAGAGGTACTGCACTGGCACAAGCACCCATATCACATAAGCCATGATAACAATGATCTCCTATTTTAAACGAAATAACAGGCATGCCTACAATAGGTCTATGCTTCTTAGCATCTGGTTTAGCAATTCTAGCAGCTTCATCACAAAAATAAATAACATGCCCGTCAATATTATCATCCAAGAGATCTTTAACCATAGCAACACTAAGTTCAACTTTAATTTGCTCAGGGGGTGTATATGTTCTAGTATTACTCTTACGAATCACAGTTGAAGCTTTAGCATGATCCTTTATCCTAACAGGGAAAGGTGGTTTCTCAATGTAAGTAGTAGGAACAATAGGATCATTATAAGTGATAGTCTTTTCTTCAACTTTAATAGGTGCAAATACTTTTACTTCAGTGGGAGGATTATATTTAAACCACTTCTCCTTAGGGAGATCAACATGAGTAGCAAATGATTCACAGAAAGAAGCTACTATCTCAGAGTCAAGTCCATATTTAGTGCTAAATCCATGAAAAGCATCGGTATCCATAAAAGATTTAACACAATCAAACTTAGGTGTCATACCTGACTCCTTACCATTGTCGGAATCCCAATCTTCAGAGTTGCGTTTAATTCTTTCCAATAAATCCCATTTAGATTCAATAGTCTTCATCATAAAAGACCCAGCACAAGAAGTATCAAGCATGGTGCGATTGTTGAGAGAAAGCCGAGCATAAAAGTTTTGAATAATAATTTCTCTTGAGAGCTCATGATTGGGGCATGAATACAACATTGACTTAAGCCTCCCCCAAGATTGAGCGATGCTTTCCCCTTCACGAGGCCAAAAATTATATATATAATTACGATCACGATGAACAAGATGTATAGGATAAAACTTCTGGTGAAATTCCAATTTCAATCGTTTATAGTCCCAAGATCCCATATCATCAATAGCGTATACCATGTCGATGCGTCTCCCTTCAAAGATAAAGGGAAACCCTTCTTCTTAATAACATCATCGGGCATACCTGCAAGCTTAAATAATCCACAAACTTCATCCACATAGATAAGGTGTAAATCGGGATGCAATGTTCCATCTCATGCAAAGGGATTAGCTAGCAGTTTCTCTACCATACCCGAAGAAATTTCAAAGTAAACATTTTCAATAGGTTCAGTAGGTTGAGGAGCAACTCTTTGCTCTAATGGTCGGGGTGAAGATACCCCGAACAAGCCCCTCAAAGGATTAGTTTCCATAGTAACAAGTGACAATAAATTTCAGCACACTATATAAATGTTTCCTTACCAAGTTCCACTCACCAAAGGCGCTTCACTCCCCGGCAATGGTTCCAAAAAGAGTCTTGATGACCCACAAGTGTAGGGGATCTATCGTAGTCCTTTCGATAAGTAAGAGTGTCGAACCCAACGAGGAGCAGAAGAAAATGACAAGCGGTTTTCAGTAAGGTATTCCCTGCAAGCACTGAAATTGTAGGTAACAGATAGTTTTGTGATAAGATAATTTGTAACGGGTAACAAGCAATGAAAGTAAATAAGGTGCAGCAAGGTGTCCCACTCCTTTTTTTAGCAAAGTACAAGCCTGGACAAGTTCTTATAATGAGAAAAGCGCTCCCGAGGACACATGGGAATTATCGTCAAGCTAGTTTTCATCATGCTCATATGATTCGCGTTCGTTACTTTGATAATTTGATATGTGGGTGGACCGGTGCTTGGGTACTGCCCTTTCTTGGACAAGCATCCCACTTATGATTAACCCCTATTACAAGCATCCGCAACTACAAAAGAAGTATTAAGGTAAACCTAACCATAGCATGAAACAAGTGGATCCAAATCAGCCCCTTACAAAGCAACGCATAAACTAGGGTTTAAGCTTCTGTCACTCTAGAAACCGATCATCTACTTATTACTTCCCAATGCCTTCCTCTAGGCCCAAATAATGGTGAAGTGTCATATAGTCGACGTTCACATAACACCACTAGAGGAGAGACAACATACATCTCATCAAAATATCGAACGAATACCAAATTCACATGACTACTAATAGCAAGACTTCACCCATGTCCTCAGGAACAAACGTAACTACTCACAAAGCATATTCATGTTCATAACCAGAGGGGTATTAATATGCATTAAGGACCTGAACATATGATCTTCCACCGGATAAACCAACTAGCATCAACTACAAGGAGTAATCAACACTACTAGCAACCCATAGGTACCAATCTGAGGTTTTGGTACAAAGATTGGATACAAGAGATGAACTAGGGTTTGAGAAGAGATGGTGCTGGTGAAGATGTTGATGGAGATTGACCCCCTCCCGATGATAGGATCATTGGTGATGACGATGGTGATGATTTCCCCCTCCCGGAGGGAAGTTTCCCCGGCAGAACAGCTCTGCCGGAGCCCTAGATTGCTTCTGCCAAGGTTCCGCCTCGTGGCGGCGGAGTTTCGTCCCGTAAGCTTCCTTATGATTCTTTTCAGGGTAAAAGACTTCATATAGGAGAAGATGGGCACCGGAGGGGTGCCAGCTGGCCCACGAGGCAGGGAGCGCGCCCAGGGGGCTAGGGTGCGCCCCCACCCTCGTGGACGGTGGGTGGGCCTCCTCAGGTATTTCTTCCACTGAATATTTATCATTAATTCCAAAAAAGACTTTCGTGGAGTTTCAGGACTTTTGGAGCTGTGCAGAATAGGTCTCCAATATTTGCTCCTTTTCCAGCCCAGAATCCCAGCTACAGGCATTCTCAATCTTCATGTAAACCTTGTAAAATAAGAGAGAATAGCCATGAGTATTGTGACATAACGTGAAATAACAGCCCATAATGCAATAAATATCGATATAAAGCATGATGCAAAATGGACGTATCAATACGTCTCCAACGTATCTATGATTTATGAAGTATTCATGCCATTATATTATCATTCTTGGATGTTTAAAAATCATTTTAAAGCAACTTTATATCATTTTTTGGGACTAACCTATTGATCGAGTGCCCAGTGCCAGTTGCTATTTTTTGCTTGTTTTTTACATCGCAGGAAATCAATATCAAACGGAGTCCAAACACCGCGTAACTTTTTGGAGATTTTTTATTGACCAGAAGGAACCCAATGGGCCTGAGCTGCACCTCGGGGGTGCCCCGAGGGGGCACAACCCACCAGGGCACGCTAGGGCCCCCTGGCGCTCCCAAGTGGGTTGTGCCCACCTCGGTGGCCTCCCGCACCCCCTCTTTGCACTATAAATTCCCAAATATTCTGAAACCCTTCGGGGTTAACCTAGATCAGAAGTTCCGCCGCTGCAAGGTCTTTATATCCACGAAAAGCAATCTAGACCCCGTTCCGGCACCTTGCCGGAGGGGGGAATCATCTCCGGTGGCCATCTTCATCATCCCGGCGGCCACCACGATGAGGAGGGAGTAGCCCACCCTCGAGTTGAGGGTTTGTACCAGTAGTTGTGTGTTTGATCTCTCTCTCTCTCGTGATCTATATCATGGGATTTGTTAATATAGTCGGATCATATGATGTTTCTCCCCTCTATACTCTTACCCTTCAAAGTTTTGTCTTGTCGGATTGAATATTCAGAGATGAGAACACATGATATATGTCTTGCAATATGAATACTTGAGGTGACAATGAGGTATCTTATCGATTCACTTGATATGTGTTATGGCATTCAACTCGCAGATTCCCGGTGATATTGGGGTAATCTATGCATATGGGTCGATGCACGTTTTTCTCCGACGAAAACTTTGGGGTCTCTTTATAGTTCTTTGTGTGGATTGAGTATTATGAATATGAATTTGCGTTGGTGTTATTCTAGTACGAACTCTAGGATAGATCGAACGGAAAAATAGCTTTGTGTTATTTTAGTATGAACTCTTGAATAGATCGAACGGAAAGAATAGCTTTGAGGTGGTTTCGTGACCTACAAACAATTCCTATCTTTTGTTCTCCGCTAATAGGAACTCGGGAGTGATTCTTTATTGCACTTTGAGGGATAATCATATGGTCCAACTATGTTAGCATTGTTGAGAGGTTGCACTAGCGAAAGTACGGACCCTAGGCCTCATTTTTAAGCATCGCAACACCGTTTTTGTGCCCGTTTAATATTTGCTACCTTGCTATTTTTATTTATTCAGATTATAAAAATATATTTCTACCATCCATATTACAATTTTATCACCATATCTTCGCCGAACTAGTAAACCTATACAATTTGCCATTGTATTGAGTGTGTTGGGGACACAAGAGATTTCTTGTATTTGGTTGCAGGTTAGTTTGAGAGAGACCATCTTCATCCTACACCTCTCACGGATTGATAAACCTTAGGTCATCCACTTGAGGGAAAATTGCTACTGTCCTACAAAACTCTGCGCTTGGAGGCCCAACACGTGTCTACAAGAATAAAGTTGCGTAGTAGACATCAAGCTCCTTTCTGGCGCCATTGCCGGAGAGGTGAGTGCTTGAAGGTATATCTTTAGATCTTGCAATCGAATCTTTTAGTTTCTTGTTTTATCACTAGTTTGGTTTATAAAAGAAAACTACATAAAAAATGGAATTGAGGTTGCATCATATTATTGATCATCTTTATAATGTCTTTCTTGAAAATGATGGAAAGGAAAATTGTGCTCAGTTTATAGAAGAAGAATTCTATAGAATGTTTGACAAAGCATCTCTGAATGATGAGCATGATTGCAATGTTGCTAGTATAAAAGTTTTGAATATCCATGATGCTAATGATATGCAAAGCCATAAGCTTGGGGATGCTATGTTTGATGAAGATGATATTTATTGTCCCCCAAGATTTGATGTGAAAATTTGTTATAATGATTGCATGCCTCCTATTTATGATGATTATAATGACGAAAGTGGATTCGGAGAGGTCGTGACTTTATTTAATGATGAAACCACCATTTTGGATGAGGCTTCAATAGACTATGAGAACAAGGTTGCTATCTATGATGATTATGGTGATGACATGTATGCTATATTGAATAATTATACCCATGGAACTTGTCATCATGATTTTAATTTCCAATCTCATGATAGTTATTTTGTTGAGTTTGCTCCCACTACCATTCATGATAATAAATTTGCTTATGTGGAGAGTAAGAAAATTTCTATGCTTGTGGATCATGAAAGGAATGCTTTATGTGATGGTTATATTGTTGAATTTCTTCATGATTCTACTGAAAATTATTATGTGAGAGGAACATATGCATTTACATATTGCAATAATATCAAGTTTCCTCTCTATGTGTTGAAAGTTTTGAAAGTTATGCATGTTTTACCTTCCTATGCTAGTTGATTCTTGTTCCCATGAATTATTTGCTCACAAAATCCCTATGCATAGGAAGTAGGTTAGGTTTAAATGTGCTAGTCATATGCTTCATGATGCTCTCTTTGTGTTTCAATTCTTATCTTTTATGCGAGCATCATTGAAATCATCATGCCTAGTTAAAAGGCATTAAAGAAAAGTGATTGTTGGGAGACAACCCAACACTTTTACCTACTGTTCTTGTGTGTTCACATGATTAAGCTAATGTAGTAATCATGTTTTATTTCTTTTGTTTCAATAAAGTTCCAAGTAAAGCCTTTAGGATCTTCTTGGGTGATAGTTGTTTGATCCTGCTGAAAAACAGAAACTCTTGCGCTCACGAAAATAGCTCTCATTTTTAACAGAAGAGTGATTTTGAGTTGATTCTTTTTGCAGAAGATTAATATACAAATTTGTCACGTGGTACATTTTTTGTGATAATTTTTGGAGTAGCATAAGTATAGTTTGTTACAGATTACTACAGACTGTTATGTTTTTGACAGATTCTATTTTCAATGCATAGTTTGCTTGTTTCCTTGTTTCTATGGCTTATATTGCTCAATATAAATTGTGGAAATGATATGCTACAGTATTCATTGTGTGGAAACAATTATGAATCTTGTGTTTGACAGTACCAAAAGTGAAATGGTTTGCTCTTTATCATACTAACCTATCTCACAAGGTTCCGTTAAGTTTTGTGTGATTGAAGTTTTCAAGTTTTGGGTGAGATGTCGATATGAGGAGAATAAGGAGTGACAAGACCCTAAGATTGGGGATGAACAACTCACCTCCAAGTTAATATTCAAGGAAGATCCAAGCAACTAAGCTTGGGGATGCCCCGGATGGCATGCCCTCTTTCGTCTCCAACATTATCGGTAACCTCACTTGGAGCTATGTTTTCATTCGTCACATGATATGTGTTTTGCTTGGATTATCAATTTATTTTGCTAGTATTTTATTTCTGTTATTTAGAATAATGTTTTTCATCTTTTATTTCAATAAAAGAGGCAATGATAGCCTTTGCCATGCTTATTTTGCAAGTATACTTGTTGCTGTTTGAAAACAGAAAGTTTATCGATGTTGCAAAAATTCCCTAAAAAATTCAGAATATGATAAATTGTTGAAACTTTTTGCAAAATAAGATCTGATAAATTTTCTACAGTTTAGTATTTTTCTCATAATTGTTTGAGTTAGGGAAGAATGACGAATCATGCATTCTTTACAGACTGTACTGTTTTGGCAGATTGCTGTTATGTTTGCACTGTTTGCATATGTTTGCTTGTTTAATGATTCTATTTGAGGATAGGGGTATTAAATATGCAGAGGCATTTAGTATGAAATGTTGAATAATAATTTTAGTGATTTTCTACAGTAGAGAATGATAAGGTTTTGCACTGATTTATACTAACTTATCTCACGAGTTCTTGTTGAGTTTTGTGTGGATGAAGTTTTTGAGATTTAGGGAAACCGTGATATAAGAGGAATTAGGGAGACACAAAAGCTCAAGCTTGGGGATGCTCAAGGCATCCCAAGCTAATATTTCAATAAGTCTCAAGCATCTAAGCTTGGGCAGTGGCGGAGCCAGCTCGGCCGCCAAGCCGGGGCAAAGTACACAGAGCTGTTGTCTATCAGTTGTTTGCCCCTATAAAATGGTGATTAGCCTCCATTTACTGCTATTATTCAAACTAGAATGCATGTCTGAGCCCGGGCAGCTGCCCCGGGTAGCCGGGAGGTGGCTCCGCCACTGAGCTTGGGGATGCCCTGGTAGGCATCCCACCTTTCTTCTTCAACAATTATTGGTTAGTATCGGTTGAGCCTGAGTTTTTGCTTATTCACATGAGTTGTGCTACTCTTGAAATGTCATTTTATTTTGTTTTTGCTTGCTGTTTTAATAAAATACTTATATTTGAAACTTTTAAATAAGAGAGAGCCCTTACATAGCTATCTATTTACTTAACTACTCGCATGATCTTCACTTATATCTTTTGGAGTAGTTTGTCATTTACTCTTGAGCTTCACTTATATCCTATGAGTAAATTGTTGAATAAATTGAATGTCATGAAGTTGAAATCATATCATGCCTAGTGGTAGCTTCACATTGGGTTTAGAAAGTGAAATCTTTTGAGGCTTGACAATCACAATATTGGTCATACAAGCAATTCATGAATAATTAGTATAAGGAAGAGAACTTTCACATGCAAATACACTATCATGGAAATCTTTTGTGATTGTGAGCCCCCATCAAAATATTATATGCCAAAAATTGTTGACGTTGGACAAGGAAGACAACGTAATGATTTATGTTTGTTCATATTCACATAGAAGTTATATTGTCATAGATACTTCAACATGTGGTGCTTGCCCCCTATCTTTGCTAGCCAAAGATTCCGCACCAAGTAGAGATACTACTTGTGCATCCAAAAACCCTTAAACCCAAATCTTGTTTTGGGAGTCCACCATACCTACCTAAGGATTGAGCAAGATCCTTCAAGTAAGTTGTCATCGGTGCAATAAGGCAATAAAAATTGCTTCTAAAAGTGTTAGATCATTTAGTGTAAGAGAAACTGAGTGTTGTATGTACTTGTGATGGCAAAGAATAAAAGCGACAGACTGCATAATAAAGGTTGCTATCATAAGGGGCAATACAACATGACATTCTTTTGCACTAAGGGGTTGAGCATACAAACAAATAAGCGCATGTCAACCTCTGCTTCCCTCTGCGAAGGGCATATCTTTTTCTTTTCAGTATTTACTTTTATGCAAAGAGTCAAAGTTTTTCTCTCTATTCCTTTTTATTTTTCTCTTTTGGCAAGCATCATGTGGTGAGGAAAGATCTAGGCACATATATCTAGTTGTATATGGGAAGCATGAGTTATTATTGTTGACATCACCCTTGAGGTGAATACGTTGGGAGGCAAAATGATAAGCCCTTATCTTTCCATGTGTTCGGTTGAAACGTTTTGCTCATGTGTACGCGGTGAGTGTTAGCAATCATAGAAGACTATATGATGGTTGAGTATGTGCATCTCTTACTTAAACTCTGTTGAATAAGTTGAATTGCAATTGCTTGGTGACTAAGAACATAGGTTGTTGGGTTTCAAGAGAATTCATTGTTTGAACCTTAACATGTGAATTGGTTGCTACTATAACATGAGAAATCTTATGAGAAAGAACTGCTGTTATGATGCTAGGAAAAGTGATTGAAATTATCATTGATCAAACTTATGCACTTTGCTAGCATTCACACTTCATAAATTATTTCTTTTATCATTTACCTACTCGAGGACGAGTAGGAATTAAGCTTGGGGATGCTGATACGTCTCCAACGTATCTATAATTTATGAAGTATTCATGCCATGATATTATCATTCTTGGATCTTTTACAATCATTTTATAGCAACTTTATATCATTTTTTGGGACTAACCTATTGAACCAGTGCCCAGTGCCAGTTGTTGTTTTTTGCTTGTTTTTTACATCACAGGAAATCAATATCAAACGGTGTCCAAACACCGCGTAACTTTTTGGAGATTTTTTATGGACAAGAAGGAACCCAATGGGCCTGAGCTGCACCTGGGGGGGTGCCCCGAGGGGGGCACAACCCACCAGGGCACGCCAGGGCCCCCTAGCGCGCCCAGGTGGGTTGTGCCCACCTCGGTGGCCTCCCGCACCCCCTCTTTGCACTATAAATTCCCAAATATTCTGAAACCCTTTGGGGTTAACCTAGATCAGAAGTTCCGCCGCCGCAAGGCCTCTGTATCCGTGAAAACCAATCTAGACCCTATTCAACACCCTGCCGGAGGGGGGAATCATCTTTGGTGGCCATCTTCATCATCCCGGCAGCCACCACGACGAGGAGGGAGTAGTCCACCCTCGGGGTTGAGGGTTTGTACCAGTAGATCTGTGTTTGATCTCTTTCTCTAGTGATCTATATCATGGACTTCGTTAATATAGTCAGATCATATGCTGTTTCTCCCCTCTATACTCTTGTTATGATGAATTAAATCTTTACCCTTCAAAGTTTTGTCTCGTCGGATTGAATATTCAGAGATGAGAACACATGATATATGTCTTGCAATATGAATACTTGAGGTGACAATGAGGTATCTTATTGATTCACTTGATATGTGTTATGGCATTCAACTCGCGGATTCCCGCGGTGATATTGGGGTTATCTATGCATAGGGGTTGATGCATGTTTTTCTTTGACGGGAACTTTGGGGTCTGCTATGTCTTGAGCTTGCGTTGGTTTTCCTTGAAGAGGAAAGGATGATGCAGCAAAGTAGCATAAGTATTTCCCTTAGTTTTCGAGAACTAAGGTATCAATCCAGTAGGAGGCTCCTCAAAAGTCCGACGCACCTACACAAACAAACAAAGAACTCGCAACCAACGCAATAAAGGGGCTGTCAATCCCTTCACGGCCACTTGCGAAAGTGAGATCTGATAAAGATAGTATAATAAGATAAATATATTTTTGGTATTTTATAATATAGATGCAAAAAGTAAAGATGCAAATAAAAGTAGATTGAAAGCTTATATGATAAAATATAGACCCGGGGGCCATATGTTTCACTAGTGGCTTCTCTCAAGATAGCATAAGTATTACGGTGGGTAAACAAATTACTGTCGATCAATTGATAGAAAAGTGAATAATTATGAGATTATCTAGGCATGATCATGTATATAGGCATCACGTCCGCGACAAGTAGACCGACTCCTGCCTGCATCTACTACTGTTACTCCACACATCGACCGCTATCCAGCATGCATCTAGAGTATTAAGTTCATAAGAACAGAGTAACACATTAAGAAAGATGACATGATGTAGAGGGATAAACTCAAGCAATATGATATAAACCCCATATTTTTATCCTCGATGGAAACAATACAATACGTGCCTTGCAACCCCTACTGTCACTGGGTAAGGACACCGCAAGATTGAACCCAAAGCTAAGCACTTCTCCCATGGCAAGAAAGATCAATCTAGTAGGCCAAACCAAACTGATAATTCGAAGAGACTTGCAAAGATAACTCAATCATACATAAAAGAATTCAGAGAAGATTCAAATATTTCTCATAGATAAACTTGATCATAAACCCACAATTCATCGGATCTTGACAAACATACCGCAAAAAGAGTTTACATCAAATAGATCTCCACAAGAGAGGGGGAGAACATGGTATTGAGATCCAAAAAGAGAGAAGAATCCATCTAGCTAATAACTATGGACCCGAAGGTCTGTGGTAAACTACTCACAACTCATCGGAGGGGCTATGGTGTTGATGTAGAAGCCCTCTATGGTCGATTCCCCCTCCGGCGGAGCGCCAGCAAAGGCTCCATGATGGGATCTTGCGGATACAGAAGGTTACGGCGGTGGAAATTGTTTTTCGTTGGCTCCTTGGATGTTTTCGGGGTACGTGGGTATATATAGGAGGAAGAAGTACGTCGGTGGCCGCTCGAGGGGCCCAGGAGACAGGGGCGCGCCCTCCTATCTCCTGGCCGCCTCAATTGCTTCTTGACTTGCACTCCAAGTCCTCTGGATCACGTTCGTTCCAAAAATCACGCTCCCGAAGGTTTCATTCCATTTGGACTCCGTTTGATATTCCTTTTCTTCGAAATACTGAAATAGGTAAAAAAACACAGCAATACGGGCTGGGCCTCCGGTGGTTAGTCCCAAAAATGATATAAATGTGTAAAATAAAGCCCATAAACATTCAAAAGGGGTAATATAATAGCATGGAACAATCAAAAATTATAGATACGTTGGAGATGTATCAAGCATCCCCAAGCTTAATTCCTGCTCGTCCTCGAGTAGGTAAATGATAAAAACAGAATTTTTGATGTGGAATGCTACCTAGCATAATTCTCAATGTAATTTTATTTATTGTGGCATGATTGTTCATATCCAAATGATTCAAGATAAAAGCTTATAAAACATAAAAATAATAATGCTTTGAAGCATACTAACAAATAATCATGTCCTATCAAAATAGCATAGCCAAAGAAAGCTTATCCCTACAAAATCATATAGTTAGGCCATGATTCATTTCATTACACAACATACTCCCATCATGAACAACCCTGATGACGAACCGAGTAATTGGTTCATACTTTTTAACGCGCTTCAGCTTTTTCAACTCTTATGCAGTACATGAGCGCAAGCCATGGACATAGCACTATGGTGGTACTTGGTGGTGGTTGTGAGGACAAAAAGGGAGAAGATAGTCTCACATCAACTAGGCATATTAACGGGCTATGGAGATGCCCATCAATAGATATCAATGTGAGTGAGTAGGGATTGCCATGCAACGGATGCACTAGAGCTATAAATATATGAAAGCTCAACAAAAGAAACTAAGTGGGTGTGCATCCAACTTGCTTGCTCACGAAGACCTAGGGCATTTTGAGGAAGCCCATCATTGGAATATACAAGCCAAGTTCTATAATGAAAAATTCCCACTTAGTATATGAAATTGACAACATAGGAGACTCTCTATCATGGAGATCATGGTGCTACTTTGAAGCACAAGTGTGGAAAAAGAGATAGTAGCATTGTCCCTTCTCTCTTTTTCTCTCATTTTATTTATTTTATTTATTTATTTTCTTTTTTTATTTGGCCTTTCTCTTTTTTCTTTTTGGCCTTTCTCTTTTTTTTCTTTTTTTCTTTTTGTAAAGTCCGAAGTCTCATCCCGACTTGTGGGGGAATCATAGTCTTCATCATCCTTTCCTCACTGAGACAATGCTCTAATAATGAAGATCATCACACTTTTATGGATTTACAACTCAAAGCTAGAACAAGATATGACTCTATATGAATGCCTCCGGCGGTGTACCGGGATATGCAATGAATCAAGAGTGACATGTATGAAAATTATGAAGGTGGCTTTGCCACAAATACGATGTCAACTACATGATCATGCAAAGAGAAATATGACAATGATGAAGCGTGTCATAATAAACGGAACGGTGGAGAGTTGCATGGCAATATATCTCGGAATGGCTATGGAAATGCCATAATAGGTAGGTATGGTGGCTGTTTTGAGGAAGGTAAATAATGGGTGCATGATACCGATGAAAGTTGCGCGGCACAATAGAGGCTAGCAAAGTGGAAGGGTGAGTGTGCGTATATCCATGGACTCGGATTAGTCATAAAGAACTCATATACTTATTGCAAAAGTCTACTTAGCCCTCGAAGCAAAGTACTACTATGCATGCCCCTAGAGGGATGATTTCGCTCATCCCCGACTGCCACTCATAAGGAAGACAATCAAAAGAGCACCTCATGCAACAAATTTGTCACACAACTTTTACCATACGTGCATGCTACGGGACTTGCCAACTTCAACACAAGTATTTCTCAATTTCATAATTACCCACTAGCATGAAGCTAACATTACTACCTTTATATCTCAAAACAATTATCAAGCATCAAATTCATCCTAGTGTTTTATGCATTTTCTATGATAGTTTTTATTATACCCAACTTGGATGCTCACCATTCTAGGACCAATTTATAACCATAGCAAATACCATGCTATTCTAAAAGAATCTCAAAATAATATAAGTGAAGCAAGAGAGACTAGCAATTTCTTCAAAATTAGGCCATCGCCATGCTCTAAAAGATATAAGTGAAGTACTAGAGCAAAAACTATCAATCTCAAAAGATATAAGTGAAGCACATAGAGTATTCTAATAAATTCTAATCAAGTGGGCTTCTCCCAAAAGGTTTATACAGCAAGGATTATTGTGGTAAACTAAAAAGCAAAGACTAATATCATACACGACGCTCCAAGCAAAACACATATCATGTGGCGAATAAAAATATAGCTCCAAGTAAAGTTACCAATGAACGAAGACGAAAGAGGGGATGCCTTCCTGGGGCATCCCCAAGCTTAGGCTTTTGGCTACTCTTGAATATCTTGGGGTGCCATGGGCATCCCCAAGCTTAGGATTTTGCCTCTCCTTATTCCATAGTCCATCAAATCTTTACCCAAAACTTGAAAACTTCACAACACAAAACTCAACAGGAAATCTTATAAGTTCTGTTAGTGAAAGAAAAGAAAACCACCACATAAGGTACTGTAATGAACTCATTCTTTATTTATTTTGGTGTTAAACCTACTGTATTCCAAGTTCTCTATGGTTCATACCACTTAATACTAGCCATAGATGCATCAAAATAAGCAAACAACACACGAAAAACAGAATCTGTCAAAAACAGAACAGTCTGTAGCAATCCGTAACTAACGCAAACTTCTGGAACTCTAAAAATCCTACCAAAATAGGAAGTCCTGGAAAATTTGTCTATTGACCAGCAGTAAAAACAAACAACGCAAAAGCACGTTTCTGTGATTTAACAAAACTAATTCCATGCGCGCAAAGTTTCTGTTTTTTAGCAGAATCAAATTAACTATCACCATAGATTATCCTATAGGTTCCACTTGGCACAAACACTAATTAAAACATAAAAACACATCTAAACAGAAGGTAGATGCAAAATTTATTACTAAATAGAAACAAAAACAAAAAACACAAATAAAATTGGGTTGCCTCCCAACTAGCGTTATCGTTTAACGCCCCTAGCTAGGCATAAAAGCAAAGGTAGATCTAAGTAGTGCCATAATAATAAGATAGATCTTGAAAACTCATCTCATATTCTCTGCGTTCAGCAGCAAGTTTTCTTTGAGGCAAGCAAAAGTAATCAAACGGGCTAAATTTAGTGGGACAAAAGTCCCCAAGATCAATCACAGGAGGAACGGGTTCCTCCTTTGGCCCTTCATAATGCACAACTAATTCATCACTATAAGCATTCTTTTGGCAAAATCTCGTGAGCCTATACTCAAGAGAGTGTCCTAGCTCATTATTTCGAAGAGCAAAATCATTATTAAGTTCGGAAATTCAATCAACTAGGACATTGGTAGGAACCTTTTTTCTAAGGTTTTCATTGAAAGCAACATAGTCCGAAGATTGAAAATGGCTAATTTCCTCTTGATCAAAGAGGATCACCTCTATGGGAGGACGACCGGCGTCCACCCTATAGTGCGCAAAGATTTCTTTGGCTTCTCTTATTATAAATCTAAACTCATGAGCTAAAAAGATAGTAACAGCGCGCTTAACAGAAGAATGCTCAATATTAGAAAATTCTAGGAAAATTGTTTGTATGCAAGGATGCATATGCATAAATTGTCTTTCAAGTTCAACTACAAGCATAGTGATAGCATCCGCAAGACTACTAGTTCTATGAAGAATAGAACCACCCATGGAAGGTAAAGCACCGACACAAGTAAAGAAATCTTGAATAACACCTTTTCCAATAATGTTACCACTACCGATTCGAAACTTTTTAGTATGCAAGATAGGGGGTTCTTCAGCCGGAGCTTCAGAATTTTCCATGTTATCATTATTGTCCATATCGACGATAATCTCCCCAATTTCAGACATAACGGCAAACAAAAGCGAGGGAGAAGAAGAAGGCTAAGGAAAGAGAGAGAGGAAGATTGGGAAAGAGAGGGCGAATAAAACGGCAAGGGTGAAGTGGGGGAGAGGAAAACGAGAGGCAAATGGCAAATAATGTAAATGCGAGGGAGATGAGTTTGTGATGGGTACTTAGTATGTCTTGACTTTAGCGAAGACCTCCCCGGCAACGGCGCCAGAAATCCTTCTTGCTACGTCTTGCGCTTGTGTTGGTTTTCCTTGAAGAGGAAAGGGTGATGCAGCAAAGTAGCATAAGAATTTCCCTCAGTTTTTGAGAACCAAGGTATCAATCCAGTAGGAGGCTCCTCAAAAGTCCCACGCACCTACACAAACAAACAAAGAACTCGCAACCAACGCAATAAAGGGGTTGTCAATCCCTTCATGGCCACTTGCGAAAGTGAGATCTGATAGAGATAGTATGATAAGATAAATATATTTTTGGTATTTTATAATATAGATGCAAAAAGTAAAGATGCAAATAAAAGTAGATTGAAAGCTTATATGATAAAAGATAGACCCGGGGGCCATAGGTTTCACTAGTGGCTTCTCTCAAGATAACATAAGTATTATGGTGGGTGAACAAATTACTGTCGAGCAATTGATAGAAAAGTGAATAATTATGAGATTATATAGGCATAATCATGTATATAGGCATCACGTCCGCGACAAGTAGACCGACTCCTGCCTGCATCTACTACTATTACTCCACACATCGACCGCTATCCAGCATGCATCTAGAGTATTAAGTTCATAAGAACAGAGTAACACATTAAGAAAGATGACATGATGTAGAGGGATAAAATCAAGCAATATGATATAAACCCCATCTTTTTATCCTCGATGGAAACAATACAATACGTGCCTTGCAACCCCTACTATCACTGGGTAAGGACACCGCAAGATTGAACCCAAAGCTAAGCACTTCTCCCATGGCAAGAAAGATCAATCTAGTAGGCCAAACCAAACTGATAATTCAAAGAGACTTACAAAGATAACTCAATCATACATAAAAGAATTCAGAGAAAATTCAAATATTTCTCATAGATAAACTCGATCATAAACCCACAATTCATCGGATCTCGACAAACACACCGCAAAAAGAGTTTACATCGAATAGATCTCCACAAGAGAGGGGGAGAACATAGTATTGAGATCCAAAAAGAGAGAAGAAGCCATCTAGCTAATAACTATGGACCCGAAGGTCTGTGGTAAACTACTCACAACTCATCGGAGGGGCTATGGTGTTGATGTAGAAGCCCTCCGTGGTCGATTCCCCCTCCGACGGAGCGCCGGCGAAGGCTCCAAGATGGGATCTCGTGGATACAGAAGGTTACGGCGGTGTAAATTGTTTTTCGTTGGCTCTTTGGATGTTTCCGGGGTACGTGGGTATATATAGGAGGAAGAAGTACGTCGGTGGCTGCTCGAGGGGTCCAGGAGACAGGGGGCGCGCCCAGAGGGGGTGGGCGCGCCCTCCTATCTCATGGCCGCCTCGATTGCCTCTTGACTTGCACTCCAAGTCCTCTGGATTACGTTCGTTCCAAAAATCACGCTCCCAAAGGTTTCATTCCGTTTGATATTCCTTTTCTTTGAAATACTGAAATAGGCAAAAAAAACAGTAATACGGGCTGGGCCTCCGGTTAGGAGTTCAGTCCCAAAAATGATATAAATGTGTAAAATAAAGCCCATAAACATCCAAAAGGGATAATATAATAGCATGGAACAATCAAAAATTATAGATACGTTGGAGACGTATCAGGGTCTCTTTATAGTTCTTTGTGTGGATTGAGTATTATGAATATGAATTTGCTTTGGTGTTATTCTAGTACGAACTCTAGGATAGATCAAACGGAAAAATAGCTTTGTGTGATTTTAGTACAAACTCTTGAATAGATCGAATGGAAAGAATAGCTTTGAGGTGGTTTCGTGACCTACAAACAATTCCTATCTTTTGTTCTCCGCTAATACGAAGTCGGGAGTGATTCTTTATTGCACTTTGAGGGATAATCATATGATCCAACTATGTTAACATTGTTGAGAGGTTGCACTAGCGAAAGTACGGACCCTAGGCCTCATTTTTAAGCATTGCGACACCGTTTTTGTGCCCGTTTACTGTTTGCTACCTTGCTGTTTTTATTTATTCAGATTATAAAAATATATTTCTACCATCCATATTACACTTTTATCACCATCTCTTCGCCGAACTAGTGCACCTATACAATTTGCCATTGTATTGGGTGTGTTGGGGACACAAGAGATTTCTTGTATTTGGTTGCAGGGTCGTTTGAGAGAGACCATCTTCATCCTACACCTCTCACAGATTGATAAACCTTGGGTCATCACTTGAGGGAAAATTACTACTATCCTACAAAACTCTGCGTTTGGAGGCCCAATACGTGTCTACAAGAATAAATTTGCGTAGTAGACATCATGGGTGACTTTTTTTGAACGTGGTGTGGTGACTGATGGCCTCGTCTTCCGCCATATTTGGTAGCCACAATGTGGGTGGGCTTGATTTGGCTTGCAATGGTCCAACAGGTGGGCAGTCTACCCCTATCAATCGATGCTTGGGATGCGTATATGCTCATCTCGGCGAAAGTTGTGCTCCGGCCGGAGACGACAAGACCCCCGTGGGCACCACGAACCATCTTGAAGGCGTTCTTGTTCTCTTGACTTTGCCATCCCCCTTGTGACTTCATGGTAAACCCTAGTTCTAGCTTTGCCCGAAACAGATGATGGCGACGCAGATCTCTTCCTGAAGGAACCATATAGAAGTCGACTCAATTGTTGGTTGGGTAGCTGCCTGTTGCGGGGATGTCAGTGGTGGTGGTGCGACTAACTTGGGGTCGACGGTGTTGTGTGTTGGGGTCTGGCAACGACATCACGTTAGTGTTGTGAACTAATCATCTATTTCCCTATGTTTTAGTCTTCGGCGATGTTCTTCTGGGGTTTGGCGGTTGTGTCTTTGGCGTCGTAGTGCTGCCATTCGCTACCCCTCGTGATGTTTCTCTCTCAGCAATCCGATGATCTCTTCCCCTCACTATGTGAGCTTCCTACAACACTCTGTTCGGCCTCTGCTTGGATCCTTTGTTCTTGCCAATTTCTTTGAATATAGATCAATATACAAGTGGAGATTGCTCCCCCTATGGCATATATTAAAAAAATATTTGGCAGGTCAAAAACTTACCATAAATTGATAAGTTTTAAGAGGTTGGCATGGTAAGTTTGTTTCAACCAATTGATGGCCATTTTTTGGCTTGCCTACATATTGGTAAACCAATTTTTGCAGTTAAACAAAATGACCTCCAAGTCCAGCCAGTAGTTGGGACAGTGAGATCTGCTGACCCGACCGTTAGGGCCTTTACATCAGTGCATCACCAATGTGGTGAACTACAAAGCTGGTCTTACCCATCGCTAAGTACTAGCATATATTTATATATTATCAAAATGGAGACATAAGTTTTGCCTCATCAATTAATTAAGGGAGAAGAATAGCGGTTCATTACATGCAACATGATTATAATATATCATTACTCTCCCGACATTGCCCAACTTTTTTTGCACCCGCGGTGACCCTCTCAATGATGCCGAAAATGGTAGGTGGTCGTGTTGATTTGTGGCAGAAAACATGTGCATTCCTCTCATTCCAAAGGATCCAATCAATGAGCATGGTGCCATATGCCACGCCTCTCTATTGGGAATGTTATTGGCCACCATATCGGTCCGCCAATCTTTGGTAGAATGAGCCACCGCCCAAGTCAAAGTGTTAATTGCATGTAGCCCAAGCCAATCTTTAACCAAGTTCCAAATCCTAACGGTGAAGCGTCATTTGCAGAATAAGTGATGTAGGGTAGAACCCTAATTGGTCCAATCTTTCACACTTGGAGGTGGAGAAGGATGAACCAAGAGGAACAAAAAGAGAAACACTTGAGACAAGAACACAAGTCACACATCCACTATCTCCACAAATACCATACAAGCACATAGATCCACAATCAACAAAAGGACACAAGTAAAAGAGGTGGTTCTCCCCAAATCCATGGAGGGATTCGGGCCTTGTAGGGCTAGTTCTTCACAAGCCTATAAGAGAGGTGGGGGCTTGCATCCATCGAGGATCTTCCAATGAAGGGGGTCTGCATCCACTTGGGGGATCCTCCCTTAGAGGGGTCTTAGTCTCCAACGAAGAGGTAGATGAGCAAATCTCTCTAGGTTTTAGTTCAATATGCTTTGCTAACCCCAGGAAGGAGGTAGGGGACGAGTATATATAGTCTAGGGGGGGTGAGAGAGGAGTACACGGGTCGAACCCCGAGTGGTTGCGGGCAGTCAGTACCAGACGTCTGGTAGTCACTGGATGTCCGGTGTTGGCCGATGTCCGATGGCTCGACGGGGGTCGGATGTCCAGTGGAGATCGGACTTTTGGTAATATTCGTCGTTTTGGTTCTGGACTAGTGTGGCTGGATTTCCGGCGAGGACCAGATGTCTAGTGTCTTGGGACGCGGCGGATGTCCGGTACTTGCCGGATGTCCGGCCGCTGTAGAGTTGATATGTGGCTTGTTTTCCTGGGGGGTTCTCCTCGTGTTGCACCGGATGTTCGGTGGTCCTACCGGACGTCCGATGGTTGTAGCTTTTTTGCAACCTTCCTTCTTGATTCTCTTGCTCCGCTTCTATGCCATCTTGTCCATCGCTCCTAGCTTCTCCATGCTCGCATCCTTGGTACCTAAGCACGCATAGCACATCCGTTTGAGGTAGTAACCATGTCTCACATGTATGGAAGGGAGAATCACTAAGGTGCGAATTAATCTCATGTTCAATGGTGCGTGCGCGAGCTTTTTTCATAGGTCCACTTGGCTCTTGAGGAATTGGTGTAGTGTACATGGGGATGAGCGTAGGGTGCTCCGCACCAATAAGTGAACTCCGATCTCTTGTGCTCTTTGGCAAAGCGAGCAAAGGCCACATTTTTTCCAACCTCGACTAGTCAAGTGACCGCATGTCCAAATCCTATCTTGCATTGCAAGTCACACAAAGAATTTAACCTTAGGTGGAGCTCAAGCACCCCAAATGGTGCACCTCAAGGTTGTGCTGGTAGACCTAATGAATTGAGCATTGTATGCCGAGGCCGAAGAGTAGACACCCAAGGTCATCCTCAACCTCAAACCGGAGCTGAATATCACGAAGAAGGACCCAAAGGGAGTCAAATTCTGGCGTCTGACCTGACGGCCTCGTGATTCGTGATGCTAAAAAGTGTATTGATGAGCTGAAACTTGTGATTTGTGAAGTAAACAGTACATCCTAGCTTTTACTCAAATATATTGTGCAAATTTCATTTTGATACATGTAGAGCAAAACATAAGCCACATAGCCACAAATTGTAATGTATAGAGGCTGCGTCATTTAATTCGGAATGTATAGAGGCTGCGTCTTTTATTCGGATCAGAGGGAGTACAATTTTTTGTTGCCATATAATCATTTAATTACAGTAATAATAACAAAAAATATTGCTATATAATAATAAAAATTGCAAAAATAATCACTTATTTAGTCACAGATCAAGATTCCATGAGTCAATTAAGTGAACAACCAAACAAGCAAATTTGTATCCATTCCCATTTCAATTTCCTTGCTGAATTGGTAGTCCAGTCAATTCAATGTGTAGCCCTCCAATACAAATATCCAAACAGAGCATAAGGTGCTGCGTAGAGTTTTTGTTTTTCGAAAAGGGTGCTGCATAGAGTTGATTACATCAAGATTTATCTTTAGGATCCAAGCATATTCAGGTTCACATGTAGTAACATACGAGTACAGCTATCGTTGTCCTTGTACGTGTCGTATCTGGCAATGACACTGATAATTCTGTTTGGTCGCACCATTTTTACATGTTTTATCATTTGGGTGGAACCTATAATCTGCAAAGGGAAAAAACAGTTGGATATCTTGTCCAGGCTATGTTCATCCTTATAAAAGTATAGCTTTTTTATTCAGGCACTAATTTTTCGGCAGCTACTTTTACACAGGAGCCTATAAAATGAGTGATGAGCGTGATGAAGGTATGAAGCTACAAACTCTGGATACAGGATAAAGATATTCATGGCGCAGTCTCATTATGTACATTTATATCAGAAGCTCGACTGCTTGCTTTGGAGTTGGGACCTCAAAATCTTCTGGTTTTCGTAAAATCTGCACGAAGTTGTACAGTTTTGCCTACAGCCTTCTCCCCAGATTGCATGATCCATACAGACATCGACCACTCGAAGAGACATAGATGACCCGGAACCAAGTTCCTTCAGCTCGAGAAGCTGTCAGTCGGCACAATCGTACCTCCCTCACCGACAACAAGATCTGAGCACCACAAGAAATTGACATGTCCCCACTACTCCAGTTGCAGAACGGAGTCCTGCAGAATATGGCACTGCCTTAATTCCGCTGGATCATCCCAGAGAGCGGGGGACCAACTTGCAAGATCAGAAGGTTGATAAAAGCCATTGTCATTTGTCAACTTGGTACCTGCACCAAAATGTAACACGAAATTTAATGTTGGAGAACCTAAATAGCGCACGTGCAACAAGTGGCGAGCCAGTGCATGCTTACTCCTGCAACAACACAGGAAACTATGACGATCACCCTTCACCGGAGCATACAGAATGATGCACTACAAATCTACAATCGCTTAGCATAGAAGTTTGCAATGTTACTAAAGGCCGGAGGAATCCCCGGCAAAAATAGAAGCTAGAGGTGGGAATTCACAGTATAGCAAAACCGTTTTAATTTTGGAGATGAACCTAGCAATTTAGTTTCTGATATCAGACGAAAGTGTCAGAAAAGGAAGGAACGAATATGCCCACCATTGCTGTCCCTTTCATCAGTTGCCTCTTGTATCAACAACTATGCAAGATACTAGAAACTACATGATTTAAATGCTGGAATAAATAAGAATGATATGCTTCAAGATCTTTTCACCTCAGAAACACCAGGGAAGTGCACATCCCTGGTTGAATGTCTGATGGTTACCGCTTCCCTTGTCAAGGTCTCAGCAGAACCACCATGTATATAAAGTGATGATAGCCCAACATCAGAGATGCAAGCTCATGAATCCTAGCTCAAATATGTCTTCCATGGAGGAGCCTCTGCTGCCTCTATTCCAGCGTAATCAGAAGTACTCTTCCTCCAAGCAAGACAGAAGCAAATCATGCGATGTCACAAACAGGTGTGCACCTTCCTTTCATCCAGACACTAATGTCAAAGCTAGCCTCAATACTCTCAATCATCCTCCAGCCACTAATGAAAACACCAATATAGTATCCACACCGACTTTACAGCGGGTGTGTTCTTCACCTTCTATATTCACATCAATCAAAGAAGCTCCCAGTGCACATGAGCTTGACAAGCAAAGCCCTTCTGCACAATACACACCATCAATCACAAGGCAGGCTATTGTTAGTGTCATCCTATACATCTCAATAGGAGTCATTGTGTACATGACAAATGTTGAAGGCTTCAAGGGGAAATCCACGTTTAAGTTAGTGGATGCCCTGTACTTCACCATCATAAGCTTGTGCACCATTGGGTATGGTGACATAGTCCCTTGCACTACCTTCACAAAGGTGTTCACATGCTTGTTTCTACTAATAGGTGTTCGCTTTGTTGACATTATGCTAAATGGGTTGTTGACAAATGTGCTAGACAAGCAGAGAACAGTCCTACTTAGCACAATGGATGATAATAAGCTGAACAGGGTATTTGACACGTACATGATCGATGCTGAAAAGAAAAGGTCAAGAGGGAAGATGAAAGTACTACTTGCACTAGGCGTTGTTGCAGGGTCTATCTCAATTTGTACAATCATAGTACATGAGGTGGAGGGCCTAAACTGGATTGACAGCTTCTATTTATCAGTCATTTCTGTGACAACAGTTGGATATGGGGATTATGGCTTCTCAACTACAGCTGGAAGGCTCTCCGCGACCGTGTGTCTGTTGGTGAGCACTTTGGCAGTTGGCAAGGCATTCTTGTTCCTAACGGATCTAAGGATGGACAGAAGGAACCGACGAACTACAAAATGGATCCTCCAGAAGAAAATGGACAATGAGCCACTTGCTGCAGACCTTGATAATGATGCAGCTGTAAGGTATTGTAAATTTTCCATCAATTACCATGTCAAGGAATTTTGTACTTGAACATGCGCTTCTACTCTGCTGCTTATCTCGTATCCAATGATTACAGCATATTATTTCCTTATCTGAAAATTAAATTTATCTGATGATAGGATCTTTCTTAATTTCTTGCACGACAAAGAGCTAATAATTTGTCGTTCCTTTTAGTCTTTTACCAAACACGCAAGAAAACAATAAATATACTTGTGGTATGCATTGACACCTCAAAAACATACATGGAAGTTACTCTTCATCAGTTCATCACAACTTCTACATTGTTCTTCTCATTAAACTAATTCAAAAGTATGTTACTATGTCGCATTACAGGGCAACTATGCCTTTTACGTTCAAGCAAGCTACTTCACATGCGATTAACGTGTGATTGCCTTCTCCATATGCAACAGTAAACCAGACTTTATGATCTACAAGCTGAAAGAGATGGGGAAGATCGATGAGAAAGATGTCACGATGATCTCAGACCAGTTTGATCAGCTAGGCCTTGCAAAATGTGGAAATGTTGCTCTTGCTGACATAATTGGAAACTTATGAGTATGTATTATGTAAATGCTAGAAATATATCATGCCTCAGTGATAGATAACATCTGATACTTTGCTAACTAGCAATCAAAATCTAAACATGTACACGTGACCTATTTAATACCCTTTCATGTTACAAGTAGTCGAAACACTGTGTATCACTGTTGATCTTGGAGTCGTACATTGTCATATACAATTGAACTTGGAGTCATATTTCTTGTAATGTGGTTGGTCATAGCCACAGCTTCAAGGTTTCTTCACATATTTCTCACCCGGATTGTATGGATATGTAATTAAGGATACAGGGAAGAACTGGATAGTACGAGTTCAGTGCAGTGTAATTAAAGCAATGGGACAACTTACCAAAGAAAGAGACAGAGCTTGACAAGATGAACTCAATGTTTTGTAGTTTGCCATCATCTCAAGCCATCAGATCCACTCTCACTTACTGTGTTATCCGAAATCTTCGCAATCCTGGAAAAGTTAGTTACTGTAATGAAGCTCAAGCATATTCAGTTTGGGGATGCCAAAAAGAGCCAGATACAGAACATATATTAGTGCATTTGTGACTTTTCGTGCTCCTCCTTCAAGACTAACCTTTCTCTAGTTTCAGTTATAAGCTTCAATATGGTTGATAATTTGTGCAACTTGTCATTTATAGACTGCTGAGTGTCCAACTCTTTTGCTAATCGGGAACTGGCGTAGTGATCAATTTCGCATTGTAATGAACTCAGCTGTGAATCAATATGCTGCACAAAATCATCATATGCAGAATGATCATCCATGATGTTTGTTGGGTCATGGTCCTTGGAGAATGTGAAGCTATTAGCCATCTGAAGTTCACTTCTCTTGGATTGGCCAGCCACGTTTGAATCACTAGTCTCATCCACCCGATCATCAATTTTACCGGAGAACACTCTTATATGGTCATTGGAGTCTTCAACAGTAGCCGTCCCTGGACGCAACGCGTGTTCAATTAACATATTCTGCTTCACTGAAATAACCTGGATACAACAAACAATGTTTCAGATATATAGACGGATGAAATTTGGAAAAAAAAATCCTGAGTGGGAATGGTTTATGTGAGATGTCATTTATGTGTTGGTTGTTATTTGAAGGAAAAGCTTGTAACATTCAGAAGTGATGTAATCAGCAGAATGATCACAAGAACAGTGTGACATTGTCTAAGTATGACTCAGCAATGAATCATGGGGTTTTGGTACAAGTTTTTTTTAAAAAGTATCAATTCTAAGAACCAAAAATTATCATATATCACATGATGATAAAAGAACATGTCATCACCTCACTAATCTTTGCGGAAAGCTTGTCAAGCAGCTCAATGCGCTCCTTTATGTTCTCCAAAGCATTGGTCAACTTCTTCTTCTGCACAAGTAATTCCACTGCCTCATTCTCTCTGCCCATCCGGACACTGACCACGGCTCTCTTCTTAAGATTCTCAGCGGCCTCGGTCAACCGCACAAGCCTCACCCTAGCACTGTTTGCTACAAGGAAAAAAAACACAGTCAGTAAAAAGGATGTGGTGCACTTGTGTCTTTGCAGTGATGAGTATTCTAGAAATAAACTGTGCACTAGTGCAGTGCAACAAATATGGTGTGCCCCTATCCACAGAGCGCTGGACTCAAACTCATTTTTACGATCTCTAGACCCGAGCATACTATGTAGTAGAGATTGGCGAGACCTACTGCAATCTTTGGAATCGCAATCATTGTCCGCAATTTAGTAGCACAAATATGTAGAATGAAATACACAAGCTCCTCCTACGGAGTACGGACTCAGCATTCCAGTTTCCGGAAGAAGAACGCAGCCATGGCGATGGAGTTGAGGAGTTAGTATACCTTTGGATTGGGTGAGGTCGGCTTCGGCGTGGAGTTGGAGGAGCTGCTCCCGCAACCGGTCGAACGTCGACGGGGCCGGGGCCGGGGCCGGGCCACCGCCTCGGCTGGATGCCGCCAGGACGAGCGGCCGAGGGGCCGCCCTCGCGCGCCTCCACCCTGCCCTCGCGGCAGGAGGCGGCGGGGGCAGAGGCGCCACTAGCGACGACGCGAAGGCCATCTCCTCCCACAGCCCCTCGCCGCGGCACTCCACCGGACAAAGGGAACGGTCTAGGCGCTGAAAGCGGAATGCAAGCTCTACGTAACCAGGCCCTTAAGACAGAAAACCGTATCTCTACGTCAATGCCCTGCGAAGGCGTACTTAGCGGTGCTTCAGGCTTCAGTTGTGTGAAGATCAATCGCAGTTCAGATAATACGTCTGCCCGTTTGGAAGATCGCCAACTTTGCAGCTACCGGTCAAGTCCATGTACTACAGTTTCACGCGTCGAATCGAATAATTTCGTTTAATTGTAACAACAGGGGAGAAAATCCAAGTAGGCCGAATTTTGTTTGTTGGTTCCAACCTGACAGTCCATTTGGACGACGACGGCCGGTCGCAACGGTGGGTAAATTCG